>NC_088407.1:41632143-41972976 GCF_034236695.1 Oncorhynchus nerka
AGTTGAAGCTCGCATCCGCTACAAGACCATGGTGCTTGCCTACGGAGCTGTGAGGGGAACGGCACCTCAGTACCTCCAGGCTCTGATCAGGCCCTACACCCAAACAAGGGCACTGCGTTCATCCACCTCTGGCCTGCTCGCCTCCCTACCATTGAGGAAGTACAGTTCCCGCTCAGCCCAGTCAAAACTGTTCGCTGCTCTGGCCCCCCAATGGTGGAACAAACTCCCTCACGACGCCAGGACAGCGGAGTCAATCACCACCTTCCGGAGACACCTGAAACCCCACCTCTTTCAGGAATACCTAGGATAGGATAAAGTAATCCTTCTCACCCCCCTTAAAAGATTTAGATGCACTATTGTAAAGTGGCTGTTCCACTGGATGTCTTAAGGTGAACGCACCAATTTGTAAGTCGCTCTGGATAAGAGCGTCTGCTAAATGACTTAAATGTAAATGTAAATGTAAATTGTATTTGTCACATACACGTGTTTAACAGATGATATTGTAGCGAAATGCTTGTGTTTCTAGCTCCAACAGTGCAGTAAAATCTAACAAGTAATATCTAACAATACACACAATCTAGAGTAAAGGAATGGAATTAAGAACATATAAATATTTGGACGAGTAATGTCAGAGTGGCATAGACTAAGATACAGTAGAATAAGATGGAATACAATATAT
This sequence comes from Oncorhynchus nerka, assembly GCF_034236695.1. NCBI lineage: Eukaryota > Metazoa > Chordata > Actinopteri > Salmoniformes > Salmonidae > Oncorhynchus > Oncorhynchus nerka. The sequence goes on from NC_088407.1 coordinate 41,632,823, forward strand.
ACATATACATATACATACAAAATACGTAAACATGATTAATTATTAAAGTGACTAGTGTCAAGTCTATTTCAAGTCTATGTACTGTATATAGGGCAGCAGCCTCTAATGTGCTAGTGGTGGCTATTTAACAGTCTGATGGCCTTGAGATAGAAACTGTTTTTCAGTCTCTCGGTCCCAGCTTTAATGAAAATCAAATCAAATCTAATTGTATTGGTCACAGCAGATGTTATTGCGAGTGTAGCGAAAGGCTTATCATTCTTGATCCGGCAGTGCAGCAGTATCTAACAGTAAAATGTAACAATTCCACAACTAAACCTAATATCTAACAAATTCCACAACTAAACCTAATATCTAACAATTCCACAACTAAACCTAATATCTAACAAATTCCACAACAAAACCTAATACACACAATCTAGTAAGGAATGGGATAAGAATATATGTATAAAATACATGGATGAGCAGTGACAGAGCGGCTAAGATGCAATAGATAGTGAATGATACAGTATTCGAAAATACAGATGAGATGATGATTAATGCGAGATATGTAAACATTCTTATTAAAGTGGCATTATTAAAGTGACAAATGTTCCATTTATTGAAGTGGCCAATGATATCAAGTCTTTGGGCGGTGCAGTTGCCATACCAGGCGATGATACAGCCCGACAGGATGCTCTCAATTGTGCACCTGTAAAAGTTAGTGAGGGTTTCCGGTGACAAGCAACATTTTTTCAGACTCCTTAGGATGAAGAGATGCTGTTGCGCCTTCTTCACCACACTGTCTGTGTGCGTGGACCATTTCAGTTTGTCGATGCTACGTACACCGAGGAACTTAAAACTTTCCACCTTCACCACTGCTGTCCCGTCGATGTCGATAGGGGGGTGCTCCCTTTGCTGGTTCCTGAAGTCCACAATCATCTCCTTTGTTTTGCTGACATTGAGTGAGAGGTTATTTTCCTAACAACACACTCCCAGGGCCCTCGCCTCCTCCCTGTAGGCTGTCTCTTTGTTGTTGGTAATAAAGTCTACCTGTCATCTGCAAACTTGAGTTGGAGGCGTGCATGGCCACGCAGTCGTGGGTGAACAGGGAGTACAGGAGGAGGCTGAGAACCCACACTTGTGGGGCCCCGGTGTTGAGGATGAGCGGAGTGGAGATGTTGTTTCCTACCACCAGGGGCGGCCCGTCAGGAAGTCCAGGACCCAGTTGCGCAGGGCAGGGTCGAGACCCAGGGTCTCAAGCTTAATGATGTGTTTGGAGGGTACTATGGTATTGAATGCTGAGCTGTAGTCAATGAACAGCATTCTTACATAGCATTCTTACTTGCGTGCTATTGCTTGTACAGATGAACTTGGTACCTTCGGGCATTTGGAAATTTCTCCCAAGGATGAACCAGACTTGTGGAGGTCTTGGCTGATTTCTTTTGACTTTTCCATGATGTCAAGCAAAGAGGCAATGTGTTTGAAGGTAGGCTTTGAAATACATCCACAGGAACACCTCCAATTGACTCACATTTTGTAAATTATCAGAAGCTTCTAAAGCCATGACATCATTTTCTGGAATTTTCCAAGCTGTTTAAAGACACTGTCAACTTAGTGTATGTAATTTACTGACCAACTGGAATTGTAATACAATGAGTTATAAGTGAAATAATCTGTCTGTAAACAAATGTTGGATAAATGACTTGTGCACAATGTAGATGTCCTAACCGACTTGCCAAAACTATAATTTGATAACAAGACTTTTGTGGAGTGGTTGAAAAACAAGTTTTAATGACTCCAACCTAAGTGCATGTAAACGTCCGACTTCAAATGTATCTCTTTGGAAAGCAACTCTTGCCCTGATTTTGTCGACTTTGGGTGGGATGGTAGCGTCCCACCTGGCCAACATCCGGTGAAGTGGCAGAGTGCCAAATTCAAATTAAATTACTATAAATATTAAACTTTCATGAAATCACAAGTGCAATGCATCAAAACAAAGCTTAATTTGTTGTTAATCCAGCCAAGGTGTCAGATTTCAAAAAGGCTTTACCGGCGAAAGCAAACCATGCGATTATCTGAGGACAGCGTCCAGCACACAAATACATAACAAATCATTATCATCACAAAATTAATCCCAAACGTTACCAATAAACTTATTCAAACAAGTAAATCAACTTTTATAATCAATCCTTAGGTATCCAATAAACAATCAAATTTAAGACGGAGAATCGCTATTGTCTTTACCGGAGATAAACAAAAAGAGCACGGCCATGCACGAAACACTACAGCCAAAATGGGAGCCCTTAGAAAAATGACTTCTTCGCCCTCATTTTTCCAAAACCCAGCCTGAAACTCTTTCTAAAGACTGTTGACATCTATTGGAAGCCCTAGGAACTGCAATCGGGCATGATTTCGTCCTATTATAAAAGTGCCAGCCATTGAAATCAGTGGTAGGATGAAAAATAATTTGGGGGGGATGGTTTGTCCTCGGCGATTCAGTTCTGTTATACTGACAGACATTATTTTAACAGTTTTAGAAACGTTAGAGTGTTGTCTATCCAAATCTACCAATTATATATATATATATACATATCCTAGCTTCTGGTCCTGAGTAACAGGCAGTTTACTTTAGGCATGCTTTTCATCTGGATGTCAAAATACCGCCCCCTATCTCAAAGAAGTTAACTAGGAACTGGACATTAACGAGTAATATACTCGGAAGCGGTGGGTGGTTTGCGTGCATTCAAAGCCTCACTAGAAGAACGCTCCGGCAGCGTTGTTTGGGTCGGCCTTTGGAATCCGTTTAAATAACCTAGGAAGTGCAGACAAAGGCTCCGCTTTGGGAAAGTCGTATTCCTGGTTGTTGTGCTGGTAAGATGACATCTCTCTGATATTCAATATTTCTTCCTGGCTGTATGTATTAACACTTAAGGTTTTCTGGGCTAACAACGTAAGAAATAATACATAAAAAACGAAATACTGGACAGTTTCCTAAGGACTAGAAGCGAAGCTGCCATCTTGAGAGATGCACCTGTACTAACCTCGCCTTCTGGATGATAGTGGGATGTACAGGCAGTGGCTCGGGTGGATCTTTCCTTGATTATCTTTTTGGCCTTCCTGTGACACTGGGTTCTGTAGGTGTCCTGGAGGGCAGGTAGTTTTCCCCCAGTGATGCGTTGGGCAGACCGCACTACCCTCTGGAGAGCCCTGCAGTTGCAGGCAGTGCAGTTGCCATACCAGGTTATGAAGGATGCTGTCAATTATGCATCTGTAAATGTTTGTGAGGGTTTTAGGTGCCAAGCCAATTTCTTCATCCTCCTGAGGTTGAAGAGGAGCTGTTGCACCTTCTTCAACACACTGTCTGTGTGGGTGGACCATTTCAAATTGTCAGTGATGTGTACACCAAGGAACTTGATGCTTTTCACCTTCTCTACTGCGGTCCCGTCGATGTGAGGATAGGGGGGTGCTCCCTCTGCTGTTTCCTGAAGTCTACGATCATCTCCTTTTTTATTTTCCTGGCACCACACTCCCAGGGCCCTCACCTCCTTCCTGTAGGCTGTCTCGACATTGTTGGTAATCAGGCCTAATGCTATTGTATCGTCTGCAAACTTGATGATTGAGTTAGAGGCGTTTATGGCCATGCAGTCATGGGTGATGGGTGAACAGGGAATATACGAGGGGGTTGTGCATGCGTCCTTGTGGGGCCCCAGCTGTTGAGGATCAGCAAAGTGGAGGCATTGTTTCCTACCTTCACTACCTGGGGAGGCCCGTCAGGAAGTCCAGTACCCAGTTGCACAGGGCGGGGTTCAGACCCAGGGCCTTGAGCTTAATGATGAGCTTGGAGGGTACTATGGTGTTGAATGCTGAGCTATAGTCAATTAACAGCATTCTTACATAGGTAGTCCTCTTGTCCAGATGGGATAGGGCAGTGTGCATTGCGATGGCGATTGCATCGTCTGTTGATCTATTGGGGCGGTAAGCAAATTGAAGTGGGTCTAGGGTGTCAGCTAAGGTAGAGGTGACATGATCCTTGACTAGTCTCTCAAAGCACTTCATAATGACAGAAGTGGGTGCTACGTGGCGATAATCATTTAGTTCAGCTACCATTGCTTTCTTGGGTACAAGAACAATGTTGGACATCTTGAAGCACATGGGGTCAACAGACTGGAATAGGGATAGATTGAATATGTCCGTAAACACTCCAGCCAAGTATCACGTCTGGAGGAAACCTGGGACCGTCCTTACAATGAAGCATGGTGTTGGCAGCATCATGCTGTAGGGATGTTTTTCAGTGGCAGGGACTGCGAGACTAGTCAGGGTTGAGGGAAAGGTGAATGGAGCAAAGTACAGAGAGATCCTTGATGAAGACTGGGGCCTAGGTTCACCTTCCAACAGAACAACGACCCTAAGCACACAGCCAAGACATCGCAGGAGTGGCTTCGGTACAAGTTTCTGTATGTCCTTGACTGGCCCAGCCAGAGCCCGGACTTGAACCCGATTTCTATGGAGACCTGAAAATAGCTCTGCAGCGACGCTCCCAATCCAACTTGAGAGAGCTTGGGAGGGTCTGCAGAGAAGAATGACAGAAACTCCCCAAATACACATGTGCCAAGCTTGTAGTGTCATACCCAAGAAGTCTCGAGGCTGTAATCGCTGCCAAAGGTGCTTCAACAAAGTACAGGGTCTGAATACTTATGTGAATTTGATCAAATTCTAAAAACGTGTTTTTGCTTTGTCATTATGGGGTATTGTGGTGGAAAAAAACGATTTAATCAATTTTAGAATAAGGCTGTGACGTATCAAAATGTGGAAAAAGTCAAGGGGTCTGAATTCTTTCCGAATGCACAGTATATCTATTATAAACGTACCCTTTATTAACCCAACAGCCGTGATATATTTACCAGCCATTTTTCTTCCAGTTTGCTTCCCACCACAAAACCAAATTTGCTCATGCATTTCAATAGAAAAAAACAAAAGTTAGATCAGTGTAAAATTTGACACCTTTCTTTCCACATCACTTTCTCCCGTTTGTCTCACCAGAGAAAAGTTATTTCCAAAACGTTACCTCCTCAAGGTTGTCGGGAGCCATAAATTCATCCTAAAACAACAGGAGTTTAGGGCTGTTGTTGATACTCTTCATGCTTCCCCTGGCCTCAGTTCCGGGTGCCTTTTGAAGGAGTTTAGAATAATGTGTCTTATGTGAATGTGCGTGTAACATGTTTTCATAGCTTTCAGGTTACTAATGTACCCGCAGAGTTCAAAGTGATAAATCCAGCTAGGCCGTATTAAGGAGCGGTTTGCTCCAAAGAAAAGTCAAGCACTTGAGAGCACTCCATACAGTTCCTTCCCTGTGCAAGAAAAAAGGAGGGAAAACTTGACACTAAAGAGGACTCGTGATTTTTCACCACATGAAGTCTTGCGATATACAACCAGTCTCTCCAATTTCTCTCCTGACACTCCGAATCTTGCTGTGCTATGAGTGGCAGTTACCGCACTCACTAGTCCCAGCAGTTGCAATGTTATGTGTGAGGTTATGATTTACCAGTGGTGTCTTGTGTTACAGGCTACAGTGCAACAGATACTGCCTTGGATGAGCAAAGCATGTTGGGGGGTATGAGGTATGTCTGCCTAGAGCGGTTAATCTGGTCAATATGTAGTTGTTCAAGGAGGCTGAAAATAGTAGGCTAGGGTATCAAAATGTGATTTACCCTGTGGCATGTTGAATATTTAGCATGGAAAATAATTATTTCCAACCATTAGACCGTCTGCCATCACATCAGGTGCTGAGATTATGATTATCTCAAACATGCCTGCATTGGCAAGTAGCCTACTTAGTGAGGTTCTGTTTAAAGTGTGCATTTCATATTAAGCCAGCTTGGAGAGGTTACCTTCCTACTGATTTCCACCAACTGTCAGATTGTCTTGTAAACGCTCAAGGATTCCCTGGAAGCTTCTTAGATCCTGTTCAGGGCCGGCATTATGGTTAGGGGGCCTGGCCCGCCCTACCGTACCTCCTTGCCCGTCCTAATAAAATAATGAAATATTGGGAATTTATTTGACCGAGACGCATGCTGAACAGAAAGACGCATCTCAGTTAAAGCATCCGAGCCCCTCTGTCTCAGTATGTGTACACCATATATCTGATGCTGTCTGGACAAAAATATGGCATGTCATATTATTTTTGGCCAGGTAGCATCAGATACATGGGCTACATATAGATGTTTTCTCCAGCAATATAGTTTCAGCAAAGAGGAAGAGGCTAAGAGAGAGGGCTCACTCTCTGGTTTCAGCCTCTTGCTAATTGGAAAGAAAAGTTGACGGGTGCACAGTACACTGTTAGGATGCATGGATTGCCCTAAAGTAAATAGATGTTTCGCTAAAATTATCGAATTACTCCTGTCTAAATAAAATCATTCAAAATTCTTCACCAGGGAGCATGACTTAGCCACAGAGGATCATTAGCTTCTTTTAAAAAAAATAGCTGTGGATTGTTTCAAATCACATGTGTGTTTGGGAAGCCCGCAATTGGCTAGTACGCATGGCAATAGTCTAGCTGATTGAGTTGCGGCTGTCAGTGAAAAGCATGTGTGAAGATAATGTGTCTTGAGTATAATTACAAATGTTGCATCAAGAAGAAGGGGAGGAGGGTGTGGCGAGGATATGGTGTCTCTCTCCAAAATCATGCATATGTAGGAAAATGCGCATTTGGTTATGTGTGATTTCTGATTGTCTTAACTCACTACGTGCACCACAAATGTTTTCTTCCAAGTCAGTTTTTTTAACATTCATTGCGAATAGTATTTCCTCAGCATTTGAAAATCTTTCCAACACTCCCGGCCTCGATAATCACCAAGCCCCGGTGAGAAAGAGCAAAATATCATGATCTGATGATCCCATAGGGAATGTCATAAAAAACAACTCACTGCATCAGCTAGCCTATTCCGGGCCCTCAGAGTTTCCCACTTCAATGTTGCAAGTTCGCGAGCTACAGCTTCGGGCCAGACCCAGTGATGATTTGATACAATGTTGCACTTCATTAGCAATAGTTCAAGTCAAGTCAGATAGACAGGGAGGAAGACAGGCAGAAACCATATATCCTGAGGCAGCATTTATTGTAGCTGTGGATTTTCAAAAAAAAGGCAAATTTGAGAAGAAGGCTTCCTAAATTCTATCAGCATATTTATTTTAGCACTCTTGAGGGCAATACACTGGATCACTGCTACTCCAACTTCCACGATGCATACAAGGCCCTTGCGTCCTCCTTTCAGCAAATCTGACCACGACTCCATTTTGCTCCTCCCGTCCTATAGGCAGAAACTCAAAGAGGATGTACCCGTGACAATAACTTTTCAACGCTGGTCTGACCAATCGTAATCCACACTTCAAGATTGAAAGCCGAAAAGATCATCAAGGACAACAACCACCCGAGCGACTACCCTGCTAACATCCAGAAGGCAAGGTCAGTACAGGTGCATCAAAGCCGGGACAGAGAGAATGAAGGCCATCAGACTGTTATACAGCCTTCACTAACACAGAGAGGCTGCTGCCTACATACAGACTTTAAAATGCCACTTTAATAATGTTTACATATCTCGCATTACTCCTACCATATGTTATACTGTATTTTTATACTATTACATATTGCCTATGCCGCTCAGTCATCATATATTTATATGTATATATTCTTATTCCATCCCTTTACTTAGATTTGTGTGTATTAGGTAGTTGTTTTGGAATTGTTCGAATACTTGTTAGATATTACTGCACTGTTGGAACTAGAAGCACAAGCATTTCGCTACACTGGCAATAACATATGCTAACCATGTGTATGTGACCAATAAAATTGGATTCGATTTGAGTAGAGAGATGAATGGGATTGAAAGAACCAGAATTTTAATCAGGATATTTTCTACTATTTTTATTTGTCGGCTTTAAGCCTATGTATTTTGCTTAGTTGACGATGGAAATTACTACTGCATCTCTGAGTTCTAAACTTGAATTTCTTCAGCCGCCAATGGATCATTGTGTCCATATGGCAGAGGTGTGGTGCTTTCGCCTTAGTTGAATTTGAACTTTTAGATTTTGATAATTTTACTTTACAGATGTTTAATATTCACCACGTGATTTTGAGAACAAACATTTTATTATTGAAATGAAACTGTTCCACGAAAATGCTCACAAAAAAATTATTATAACTGGCACGCAGATCGGTAGAAATGGTCGGATAAATTGTAAGCGTCCCCAAACTTGAAACTCACCAGCTGTCTACGGTCTTTACTATTACAGCACAAGCACGTGCACACATAAGAAGTCCAGTGAAAAAACATTCCCAACTATGGAAATCAAAGGTCCGTCCAACTGATTCGTTCTGGCGCCGGGTCTGATCTTGTTGCATTGTCATATCAAACCAAGTTCCCATGAAGGAAGCAGCAAATGGGACACATTTTTACAGCTCTGAGAAACACCTTGAAGATGTTTTGCTTTTGCTGTTCAGGAGGCGGTTGGTTATTGCAAATGTGTCATTGATTTATCAGAACCTAATTTGCATTTAAATTTGAATTATGGCAGCAGTATGCTTCCATGGGTTTCCACTATACTGCTTAAAACCAAGAACTCATTTTCACATGAGTGGTCATGAAGGAAAATAAACCAGGAATGGGGATGCGGCCTGTGCTTCAACAGTGAGAGTTGACTGACACCCACCACAGACTGAGCTGAGCTTATCCCCATCTGCCTCAACTTATGACAATTTCTCTAATTGTGCCAAATTGAGCTGCTGTCAGTGATTAAAGCCATTTGGAGGAGGAACAAATATCTTTGCCCTGTAAATTATTAGCTCATTGATTACAATAATGCGGGAAATTGCCCATTAGAATCAAATGTTCACTAAGACACCTGGCCCTCACACTAAAAGGATACAAGACGGCAGCCATATAGGGAGGGTGGGCTCGATCAGGCATCAAATGCAAATGTCACAGTAACGTTGTGGAACCTGAGTGAGTAAATTGAAGTTGGAGAAATTTAATCGGGGCTTGAGATAATGGAGTTCTCACTGTGTCATGGGACTTGACCTTCTAGAATTCTCCTTTGCACTCAGCCCATGCTTCAATTGCAAGTGAATGCTTGTTTGAGCTTAATGCTCATTCTTGGATACAGTATTTGAATAACATTTGGGCAAACACGCAGACAAATGTTGCTGTTGTCAAACCAGACAAATTGGTATCCACATATTGTCTGTACAGTGCAAGGTTTTGAAGTTAATATGACTACACATGTTGAAATGGATTAGAAAAGAGCAAAAATTCTTACACTCCGAAAGTCTCAACAATGTGCAAGCTTGTCTTGGGGGGGGGGATTGTAAATCTACTTGTTGACAAAGGGAAGATAACTTGATTAACATGAGTCACTGAACTTCACTCCCTACACCACTGACTCATTTGGGGGGTTATGTTTACGTGGACACCACAGCCATAACTTCATGGGGAGAAGAGAGGCTCTTTTGCAATCCCTCTTTTGAAATCCTTGATTTTAGCTCTGGACATATCCCTTTTCCTCAGTCTTCTCATTTCAATCAGTGAGCTCTCACCAATCAGGAGAAATAGGTATCCTAAGCGTCAACTGTGCCACCCTCACCACTCAAACTTTAATTTCCCTCCACAGTTGCTACGCTGACTTATACTGGGCAACACTTTGGATTTATAAATCCAACAAATTACTATACAGTTACTCTGTAATAGACTAGCAAGTACATGTACAAGCAGCTTTGAAAGAGAAGTACTAACTCTGGCCCATTAGTGCTGCTAAGCAATGTCGGCTGCTGGGTTTGTCTTGTCATTTCGTCAGTGGCTGATTCAGACCTGTGGAGGTTTGCACACTCTCTGGACAATCACTGATTAGTGATTAATTGATTAACTTGAAAGCTTATGGACTACTTCATGAGGACATGCTATTGTTACATAGCCCTGGCCCATGGTCAAAATCATTCATACACAAATCGTGTAGTCCCAAAGTTTGCTGGAAGTGAACTTACTGTAAAAGCCAGGGAGATCCGAAACACAAACAACTAGAGCTCACTCGAGCCAACATTTCAACAAAGACTTGTCTATTAGTCAATGCTTCTATCTGCATTGGAATCAGCAGGTGCTGTGCTCTGGCTCTCTCCAGGAGCTCAAACTGCATCTTAATGCTGTTTACATTAAGGGGATTTTCAAGCCATGCCCTTGTAATCCCTATTACCAGAGACAGTCAGGAATCCAATAGTTCCCTGCCAAGTCCAACTCAAAAACATATGGATCCAACAGGAAAGGCTCATAAATAAAGCAGCATTGTATGGAGTTGCTCTGGCACTTATCAGTGCGGTGTGAGTGGGCACATGAGGAACAGCTTGCAATTTGGGACGCAATCAAGAGAGATGGGTTTAGTTGTTATCTGCTTGTCTAAGTTGAAATAGTGGATTGTTGTCTCATTTGTCTTATTTACCACTTACAGACTTTTAATTAGACTGATATGTTCTTTATTACCATGGAAATCCATCTCAGTCCCATAGGACCACACCAAAACAAAGAATTCATATCCATAACACTTTACAGTAGGAGGCAAAAGAAAATAGAGAGTACTGGTTTACTTTGTATAACTAATTGTAATTGATTATAGAAACAGAACCTTAAAGGCAGTTCTTTCTTAATTATTCAGCCAAATGGCTGAAATCACCATTAGACTGCAGTAAATATTGCAGATTGCACCTTTAATTGAAGATAAATCAATACAATCAAGGGTTTAAAGTCCATCTGTTTTAAAAGATGGTGAAAGGTGACTAAGCTATTGCACAAGACTGGCACTGTGTGCAAGGAACAGTATTAAAGGGCGAATTGATTCACGCTCTAAGGATATTCTGTCAGACATTCCCCAATAAATGGCTTGGATGGACCACACCAATGATAAAAGATTCAGTATCTCAATTTTCCTCAAAAGCACACACACACATACACAAATAAAGCATTTGAAATCTGCATCAAATATTTAGCACTGGGGTTATCCACATTTATTTCACAAGTAAAAACATGGTATTTTCCCATGTCAAATAACACCAAGGTTTTGCCAAGAAGATTAACAGATACAGAAATGTAGTACATTTTATGGGAGGAGAAAATGAAATATTGTGCAGGAGTATAATCGGGACTATGGCAGGTTCGCACTAGGTGATATGAATGGACCAGTCAAGATATTGTTGTGTGTGTGCACATGTCTATGCTAATTCTTAGTGAGTGTTTTGTGTGTGTGCATGTGCGCATGTGCGCATGCGCGTGCGGGTGGGTGCGTGGCTGTCTGACCTTCCCTCTCCATCAACATTGTGACCCCTCTTAAGCACCCTCTCTGTGGATGGTCCCTCTCGTTCTCGAGTAAGAAAAATAAAAAAGAGAGATAGTGAGTAGGAGAAAGAGACAGAGAGCGTGGGAGGAGGCTGTTCTGGATACATTTGTTTTATGCCGGGATGCGTTGCTGCTTTGGAATGCGTTCAGCGTGAATATGATCCTCCTGGGCTCCTGCATAAACCAAGAATGTTTCATGGTTGGAGCCATCAGTCATTGCTTCAGAGCCTTTGTGGTATAAAACTGTTTATGTTGCCTGCTACATATTGCATTGGCATTAGAAGTGAATTGCTGTACACAGATAATAAATAACTTTGCTTCCAAATTATTTTCCTTTCATACTATTAAACGTCTAGTCCAGACAGTGGCATGTTGGATAAATAAGTAACTCTGAAACGGTGGAGGACCAGTCAAAGTACATGTACAAGAACAGGTCATTTCTCAAATCTGCACCGGTAACAAGGATAGCCTAAACATGGGGCTTCTGCAATTTGTTCAATCAGGTTCATTTATTGAGGCACTATAAAATGAGCAGAAATATTTTTTATTTAATTCAATAAATGTAAATATTTCTTATTCAAATCTGTGTCCAATGTGAATTTAATAATGCACAGTACATTGTGTTGTTAGCGGAGCCACTGTTGTGTTTGAAGTTGATTTCACGTAGAGCTTCACCACCAACGAGAGGGGGCCCTACTGGACTGATTTTAATGGTGCACAACAGTATTCAGAGGGAGTAGTAGGTTACTGTGGTTCTCTCACCGCTGGAATGTTTAGCTGATCCAAAATTATAACATTTCATGATAGTCAACAAGGATTTGAACATTTTGGATTGGTCTAGTTTTCTTTGCCATTCAAGTCACTTTTCTGTACGTTGGCATGCGCAACTGCAAATACCAAACATACAGTACGTCACTCCACCACATTCATTACCATTCCCTGAAATGGAATGCTACCTCATGTTGCAAATATTGGTAATACAAGTCTAAATACATACATGTAAATGTTCCATATGCCCTAACTTTGTCTTACAGATAATATGCCCATGCCCACACACACACGCTCATACTGTACACACATTCCCCCTGTCTCCTACAAAGTTTCTCCTATACACATGCACACAGGGGCAAACACATGTGCAAACAACACACATGCACACACATGCACTCACTCACACACTATAATTAGCCTCTCATGTGGCCGAAGCATGTTAACCGTCCTGACACAAGCCTGGCTACCGCCGCCGTTGAGCTCTCCATGTGTGTTTCATTACCATACACAGGTAGTACACGTTCTCCATCACAACCAAAGCTTCTGTCTGGTAAATTACACTCAGGGCTTCCCATGCAAGGCAGAGCAGTAGAGGTGGGGGTAGTGGGGGCTGAGAATAGGAGGAGGGCAATTGAAGATTGAAGACCAACTTCTGGCCAGACCTGATATATCACTGAACCCAACACTTTCATCCTTTTCTTCTAGTAATGAGACGCAGTGCATCCAAGCCCTTTGATTTATAATGCCTGCTATAGCCAAACACTAATCATTTATTATATTCCCTGTGTGCCAAGACGCTTTCACACAATCTGTCAGCATATGATTAATCTTATGATGTACATCTTAAGGTATTACTCAAGGTTTTTAAAGCTTTGTACATTAAAGGGTATTAAACTCCTTGGCAGAAACTGAGCATCACCATGTTGAAAATGTTTGGACTTTCAACCACGTAGTCAGAGGAAGATTTACACAGTGGTTTACAGTAGAACCAGTCTGTGTTTCCCTTATGTACAAATATCTGCAGGAGACATACAGTATACAGAACTTATACAGAAGTATCTCTGAGGATCTATTTAACATCATGAAATCATCATGAATAGTTGAATCAAAAGCTGGGCTAGAGCAAAAATGTGTAGCACTGTGGGTTCCAGTACTGGAACGGAGAAACACTGAATGGTTTGAGGTACACTAAGTAGTTGTGATGTCCATAATTCAATCCAATTAACTTAGCTGTATTCAATCACCAGTACAGTTGTTTTATATATTTTTCAGTTGAAGACGGAAGTTTACATACACCTTAGCCAAATACATTTAAACTCAGTTTTGCACAATTCCTGACAAATCCTAGTAAAAATATTTAATCCTAGTCTTAGGTCAGTTAGCGTCACCACTTTATTTTAAGAATGTGAAATGACAGAATAATAGTAGAGAGAATGATTTATTTCAGCTTTTATTTCTTTCACATTCCCAGTGGGTCAGAAGTTTACATACACTCAATTAGTATTTGGTAGCATTGCCTTTAAATCGTTTAACTTGGATCAAACGTTTCGGGTAGCCTTCCACAAGCTTCCCACAATAAAATGGGTGAATTTTGACCCATTCCTCCTGACATAGCTGGTGTAACTGAGTCAGGTTTGTAGGCCTCCTTGCTCACACACGTTTTTTCAGTTCTTCCCACAAATGTTCTATAGGATTGAGGTCAGGGCTTTGTGATGGCCGCTCCAATACCTTGACTTTGTTGTCCTTAAGCCATTTTGCCACACCTTTGGAAATATGCTTGGGGTCATTGTTCATTTGGAAGACCAATTTGCGACCAAGCTTTAACTTCCTGACTGATGTCTTGAGATGTTGCTTCAATATATCCATACAATTTTCCTACCAATGATTCCATCTATTTTGTGAAGTGCACCAGTCCCTCCTGCAGCAAAGCACCCCCACAACATGATGCTGCCACCCCCGTGCTTCATGGTTGGTATGGTGTTCTTCGGCTTGCAAGCCTCCCCCTTTTTCCTCCAAACATGACAATGGTCATTATGGCCAAACAGTTCTATTTTTGTTTCATCAGACCAGAGGACATTTCTCCAAAAACTACAATCTTTGTCCCCATGTGCAGTTGCACATGGAGGTTTTGGAGCAGTGGCTTCTTCCTTGCTGAGAGCCCTTTCAGGTTATGTCGATATAAGACTTGTTTTACTGTGAATATAGATACTTTTCCTCCAGCATCTTCCAGCATCTTCACAATGTCCTTTGCTGTTGTTTTGGGTTTGATTTGCACTTTTCGCAACAAAGTACGTTAATCTCTAGGAGACAGAACGCATTTCCTTCCTGAGCGGTATGACGGCTGCGTGGTCCATTGAGATTTAAACTTGCATACTATTGTTTGTACAGATGAACATGGTACATTCAAGCATTTGGAAATTTCTCCCATGGATGAAACAGGTCTTTTTTCTGAGGTCTTGGCTGATTTCTTTCGATTTTCCCATGATGTCAAGCAAAGAGGCTTCTAACATAATTTTCTGGAATTTTCTAAGCTTTTTAAAGGCACAGTCAACTTAGTGGATGTTTACTGCTGACCCATTGGAATTGTGATACAGTGAGTTATACACGTGGCAGACCACGCAGACCACGTGTAAACAACACCTGCACAGGATCGTGACATCCGAACAGCACACCTGAGGGACAGGTACAGGATTTGGAGGGTCCGTCATGGTCTGGGGCGGTGTGTCACAGCATCTTCGTACTGAGCTTGTTGACATTGCAGGCAATCTCAACGCTGTGCGTTACAGGGAAGACATCCTCCTCCCACATGTGGTACCCTTCCTGCAGTCTCATCCTGACATGACCCTCCAGCGTGACAATGCCACCAGCCATACTGCTCATTCTGCGCGTGATTTCGAGCAAGACAGGAATGCCAGTGTTCTGCCATGGCCAGCAAAGAGCCCGGATCTCAATCCCATTGAGCACATCTGGGACCTGTTGGATCGGAAGGTGAGGGCTAGGGCCATTCCCCTTAGAAATGTCCGGGAACTTGCAGGTGCCTTGGTGGAAGAGTGGGGTAACATCTCACAGCAAGAACTGGCAAATTTGGTGCAGTCCATGAGGAGGAGATGCACTGCAGTGCTTAATGCAGCTGGTGGCCACACCAGATACTGACTGTTACTTTTGATTTGGTCTCCCCCTTTGGTCAGGGACACATTTTTCCATTCCTGTTAGTCACATGGAATGGAAAAATGTGTTCAGTTTATGTCTCAGTTGTTGAATCTGGTTATGTTCATACAAATATTTACACATGTTAAGTTTGCTGAAACGCAGTTGACAGTGAGAGGACGCTTCTTTTTTTGCTGAGTTTATGTATATTAAGGTATTTTCTGACTTCATTGAACAGATAGAGCGAGAGGGTGACAGTGGCAAAAGATAGAGAGAGGTTGTGTCTAAGAGCAGTAGGCCGGATTCAAACCCATGCCGACACTGAAGACATGTGTGCCGGAGGCTGCTGCATTACTGCTAGACCAGCCAGGCCACAGTGTCCACACACTCCTGTCAGATCCATGTGATGCAGTCATAAAGTGATGGTGAAAAAGTCACACATGCCATATTGATTCCTGCTGTTCTATAAACAGGCTTTACTTGGTCACAGTGGTGGTTCTTATTGGAGTTGTGTATTGTGTCTGTGGGTCTGTGTATGCTCGCGCTCACACGCCTGTGTGTGTATGTGTGCCGGTGCACTTGCATGTACTAATATATCAACCCTAATCAAAACCAGCCCCAACCGCAAAATACCTCTACTGTGAGTCAACAACATGCCAGGCTACAGCCGAACACCCTCTGTGCCTTTAATACATACTGCCATAAAATGACACATTCCATCAGAGAACACTAGAACACTGGCATGCCTCTGGGCAAGTCCTCAAATGTCCCAATATCGCCTCATGAAAAAGAGGGCAAGTCAGTCGAAAGAGGGAGACAAGAGACGTACAATTGGAAGTACATCTGGGACCATCGTGTTAACCGTTGGCAGATACAATGCTCAACAGCATCGCAGTGGTTTCAAAAAGGCTTATAAACAGTATATGAAATGTGGCGTGGCTTGGGTTGGATTTAATTAGGAATTAGTAGGGTCTCAGACATCAAATCACTCTAAGGAACGGAGGTTTTGAAATAAAATGTTGGTTCATCAAACATCAAACAGTCAAATAGTCCAATCAAATGTCCACAAATCAAAAGACCCGTAATCAAAGCCACGAGTCATATCATTGATCATCTTAACCAACTTCCTGTTTTTTTAACCTATCATTAGATGCTTGCCCATATGGGCCTCTTTTGTCTGCAGGTGTTGCTTGTCCTGCTGTAGACTACCAATTGGACAAATTATGAATCCCTATACTTCTAAGTGGCTTCCTTTCCTGTGGCATACTGCTTTTCCAGCACCTCACTCTCTATGGACTGGATAGGTGAAAGCCATGTCGTAGATGCACAAAGCTTGCTAGCTGGTGAGGCACTTATCTGGTCCATTTGTACACTCTTATATAAAAAAAGGTGCTATCTACAACCTAAACGGGTTCTTCGGCTGTCCCCATAGGAGAACCTTTTGAAGAACCCTATTTGGTACCAGGTACCCTTTTGGTTCTACCTGGAACCCAAAAGGGCTCTACCTGGAACCAAAAAGGGTTCTCCTATGGGGACAGCTGAAGAACCCTTATGCAACCCTTTTTTTTAAGTGTAGTAAGGGAGAAGTGGGATTATGATTGGGCTATCAGTGTAACGCTGGCTCCGCCTTGACCTTGGCCTGTGCAGTTTACCTCGGATGCAGAATCCTCTTTCAAGACAACACGTTGTACTCCCGAAACTACTGTGCGACATTGCTAACTACTTGTCTACCGAAACCATATACCACCAAGATTGTGGCTTTTGTAGTTTGTGGCAACACTACTTCATGTCTCAAGGGAGGTCGCATCACTGCACGATGGGCTAGTCATGACTGCCTAGCTAGCAACTTCCCATCTGCAACACTAGTATACAGGAGATATCGCCCCTTGTTGGCCTGTGGGTCTAAATGGAGGGCAGGATTAAGTACAGGTTTACAGTCTCAGGAACAGACTGTCAAAACTAACAGAAAAAAGGAAAGACATAAAGAATGTAATTGTAAATAATGAGGGAAATTAAGAAAATAATGAGGCAGCCCTTCGAATCCCTTCCTCAAAAAACCTGCTTGAACCTCACCATAGATTCTGCATCCTTCATTACAGTTCCTGAGAGATTCAACATTTAGGGGCAAAGCAGGACTTTAGGTGGCCATGACATGCTATTCTTGGATGATTTCCCATGTCTGATCATTTTGATTTAATGATAGCTAAATTGAATCTCATTTATACGGCATCCCTGCGCCACCCTTTATTCTAACATGTGTCTTTGTAATAAGCCTCTATGATATCATGCAATCTCCCGTATAGACATCCTCCAGAGAAATCTTCCTTGAAATTTCACAAGGAGTCAAGCCCCTAAGAAGCCCGTTGCAATAGACCGTTTTAATAAAAGGTCATTTAGAACTGTTGGAATCTCCAGTTGCATTGAATCATAGCCAAACCGACAGAATGAGCGCTATTGGAAAGACTGAAGTCTATGCTGTAAAGTGTATGCTCTTGCTTTAAAGGTCCCCTGTGTGCTTGTAAGACATTTCATTAAAGATGAAGATCCCCGAATACTTTCAACAATGCATCTGATTATTTCGCAGATTCCTTCTTCGAACCTTTCATTTTAAACAACTCTTCTGTCGAGGCTAATATGCACTGAGATGTTTAAATGTGGACATCCTCCTTTAGTCCTAAACTGTCATCCCTTTCCCCCTCCAAAAGACTCTCGTCTGCAGGTTATAAAGCTTTTCCTTTATTCCTCCAAATCATCACAGAAAGACCTATGAAATAATATTTCATAAGACAGCTACATCTGCTGTAAACATTGAAAAGGATGTTAGTAGTAGTAGCCGGTGGGTCATTACTTCTGAAGCCAATACAACTCAATAGTACTATCTGCACATATACTAGATATACCTGTACAGAACAGCACAGGAAAATTGTTTCAAAATTCAGTTACCAATCCAAAGCAATTTACAGAGTAATGTATTTCGGTCAATTTTTTGTTTTTTGAAAAACGTAATCATTGTTGATCATGGTAATGATATATCTAGGTATATTCGGGAGTGATAATGTCACAACAGGGCACTTAGTTCCCACCAAATCATTAGTGCACATAATACCTCACATAAAGCACAGAAGGTTCTGGTTTTCCAATGTTCATACACATGCTCACACAGCTGAAATACTCATCAACGGGTCCCCAATGACCTAGGGTGCATCAGTATTTTTATACTCCACTTGCTCTGAAAAGGCAAACGAAATAACTTCTACCCCATATGCGCGTGCGCACACACACACACACACACACACACACACACACACACACACACACACACACACACACACACACACACACACACACACACACAGGTAATACACCACACCAACACCACTTCTGCAAAATAGCAACGCCAACACGTTCACATTTTTGTTTTATGACATTGTTCTTGTGGAGGAATTGATGGTGTGTCTGACTAATAAGTGCTAGGGAGCTAAAATAACACTTGTCCCCCTCGAAGAGCCTGCTTCAGAGGTAATTAGCTTATAGTCTGCAGTCTTGATCAAGCCCTCCTATAATCTAATCATGAATTTGGGGAAAAAGTGAAGGAATGCTACACCATAAGGATGTGTTGGATTGCATTACACTGGAGCTCCATGGGAAACCAAATCTCCCACAAGTCTCCATGACATCAATTGAAAACTGTTAACTTTAATTCTATTTGAATTTCTTGTTAATTTAATTGCATCAGGCTGGGATTAGGGTTCTTTGGTTAAACATAGACTAATACTTGTTCAGATGGCAGATCTTAGCTTGGTAATTTCTGATGTGATCAAACATTTGTTTTATGACCACATTCAAATGTAATAAATTCACACCCATTAGACTTGGGCTGAAGTTGAATGTGACATTCCTGGTCAGCTGTGATGAAAATGTTTATCATGTTTGACCAAGGGTGCGCATCATTAATATTCTGATGGCCACTTTCTTTTTTATGGTATGATGTCATCGGTTTGAAATATTCCAGGATTACAGTGTCCATATTAGGACAACCGACACAAACTCCTTGCAACTCTGACACCGACTTGTTGTGACGATGACAAGTCCAAGTGACTCTGAGGCTGTACGTTCTCCATAGATAACCAGGTTAAATAAAGCCACACAGTTCCCTCCCTACTTCAGCATGTCCTCCTAACCCTGTCTCTGTCTGTCTGTCTCCCAGCCCCTGCTGGTGAAGGAAGAGCTTTGCCTCAACAAGCCAGAGCATCAACCAAAACCTCATGAAGGGAAGGTGGAAATTGTCCTAATGTTAAGCAAGTAAACATCTGTGGCATGTTTTCTGCCACAAAAAAAAACAGTAATCTACATTTCCACAATGAAGGGAGTAATTTAGTAATTTTCCCATCGCTTTTTCAATTGCATCAATTAACCATGATTACCATCCTTAGTCGTCAGACATCCATGCAGTCTGATAAATCAAAGAATTGCCACGAATAACAACGTAAAGGCAATATAAACACGCTACCATTTTTTAATCTTTAAACTGCTGCTGGTCTGGATGATGCCGTCATATAATATAGTCTGTTCAGCGATATAAAAACATACCCTGAGTCAATCAAAAGCTCTTGGGATCCCAATCCTTTATTACCTTATCTGTCAATTACAACACTCACGCAGAAACATACATCACAATCATTAATCTAATCACCAACAATAATATTTGAGTTAATAATAGCCTAAAATGTCCCATAGCAGCCATGAGTTCATCATCTGGCACCACGTATCGGTTGGTAGTAGGAGAAGCAGCCACTTCCCAACCCCCTTTATTAGTTATTACAGGTTTATTATTATTGTAATACGAACGAGTGAACTTAAAGGGCAACATTGAGGTCTAGGGTTCCTTTAACTTTGAGTATACCTCAATGACATCACCGAGCCATGACTGATCCACCCCCTTTGTTCTTGCATTATAATGAATGTCCAAAAGATATATAGCTAAATGGAATTGGTTTTATTATAATGTAAATACACAATTGAATGAAAGCTGATTGGAGATCAGTTTAATCTTATGTTTTGAGTTATTGCATGTGACAATAGGAGAGACTTAGAAGGGAAAATAATTCAACCACAATGAAAGGTGGAGATCTCAGAAGATATCGTTGGTTCCGAACACAACGTTGTTTCTGCATCCTTGAGAATGGTATAGAGTTCTAATGGACTGCAAAGAAAGGAAACATAAAAAATAAAATCTTGACCAATCATGGGGTTCCCATTGCCTTATGCACCCGACTCATGAAGTCAGAAGTTTACATACACTCAGGCTGGAGTCATTAAAAATCGTTTTTCAATCACTCCACAAGCGTCTTCTAAACAAACTATAGTTTTGCCACGTCGGTTAGGACATCTACTTTGTGCATGACACAAGGAATTTTTCCAACAATTGTTTACAGACAGATTATTTCACTTATAACTCACTGTATCACAATTCCAGTGGGTCAGAAGTTTACACCACCACTAAGTGGGGCGGCAGGGTAGCCTAGTGGTTCGAGCGTTGGACTAGTAACTGGAAGGTTGCAAGTTCAAACCCCCGAGCTGAAAAAGTACAAATCTTTCGGCAGTTAACCCACTGTTCCTAGGCTGTCATTGAAAATGATGTCATGGCTTTAGAAGCTTCTGATAGGCTAATTGACATAATTTGAGTCAATTGAGGCACTGAGTACACCTTCAATTGACTCAAATTATTATATTTACATTTAAGTCATTTAGTCTATCAGAAGCTTCTAAAGCCATGACATCATTTTCTGGAATTTTCCAAGCTGTTTAAAGGCACAGTCAACTTTTTATTTTTTACCTTTATTTAACTAGGCAACTAGAACAAATTCTTATTTTCAATGACGGCCTAGGAACAGTGGATGTATTTCAAGGCCTACCTTCAAACTCAGTGCCTCTTTGCTTGACATCATGGGAAAATCAAAAGAAATCAGCCAAGACCTCAGAAAAAAATGGTTCATCCTTGGGAGAATTTTCCAAATGCCTGAAGGCACCACGTTCATCTGTACAAACAATAGTACGCAAGTATAAACACCATGGGACCACGCAGCCGTCATACCGCTCAGGAAGGAGATGCGTTCTGTCTCCTATATATGAACATACTTTGGTGCGAAGAGTGCAAATCAATCCCAGAACAATAGCAAAGGACCTTGTGAAGATGCTGGGGGAAACAGGAACACAAGTATCTATATCCACAGTTAAACGAGTCCTATAAAGGCCGCTCAGCAAGGAAGAAGTCAGTGCTCCAAAACCGCCATAAAAAAAGGCAGAATACAGTTTGCAACTGCACATGGGGACAAAGATTGTAGTTTTTGGAGGAATGTCCTCTGGTCTAATGAAACAAAAATAGAACTGTTTGGCCATAATGACCATCGTTATGTTTGGAGGAAAGAGGGGGAGGCTTGCAAACCGAAGAACACCATACCAACCGTGAGAAGCATGGGGGTGGCAGCATCATGTTGTGGGGGTGCTTTGCTGCAGGAGGGACTGGTGCACTTCACAGAAAGGATGGCATCATGAAGCAGGAAAATTACATGGATATATTGAAGCAACATCTCAAGACATCAGTCAGAAAGTTAAAGCTTGGTTGCAAATCGGTCTTTCAAATGGACAATGACCCCAAGCATACTTCCAAAGTTGTGGCAAAATGGCTTAAGGACAACAACGTCAAGGTATTGGAGTGGCCATCACAAAGCCCTGACCTCAATCCCATAGAAACTTTGTGGGCAGAACTGAAAAAGCGTGTGCGAGCAAGGAGGCCTACATACCTGACTCAGTTACAACAGCTCTGTCTGGAGGAATGGGCCAAAATTCACCCAACCTATTGTGGGAAGCTTGTGGAAGGCTACCCGAAACGTATGACCCAAGTTAAACAATTTACAGGCAATGCTACCAAATACTATTTGAGTGTTTGTAAACTTCTGACCCACTGGAAATGTGATGAAAGTAATACAATTAGAAATAAATCATTCTCTCTACTATTATTCTGACATTTCACATTCTTAAAATAAAGTGGTGATCCTAACTTTTTTTATTCATTTTTATGTTTGATTTATTTCACCTTTATTTTAACAGGTAGGTAAGTTGAGAACAAGTTCTCATTTACAATTGCGACCTGGCCAAGATAAAGCAAAGCAGTTCGACACATACAACGACACAGAGTTACACATGGAGTAAAACAAACATACAGTCAATAATACAGTATAAACAAGTCTGTATACGATGTGAGCAAATGAGGTGAGATAAGGGAGGTAAAGGCAAAAAAAGGCCATGGTGGCAAAGTAAATACAATATAGCAAGTAAAATGCTGGAATGGTAGGTTTGCAGTGGAAGAATGTGCAAAGTAGAAATAAAAATAATGGGGTGCAAAGGAGCAAAATAAATAAATAAATAAAATAAATACAGTAGGGAAAGAGGTAGTTGTTTGGGCTAAATTATAGGTGGGCTATGTACAGGTGCAGTAATCTGTGAGCTGCTCTGACTGACCTAAGACTAAGAATTAAATGTCAGGAATTGAAAAACTGAGTTTAAATGTATTTGGCTAAGGTGTATGTAAACTTCAGACTTCAACTGTAGGTGCTGGGAAAACAGGACCACAGGCTTTTAATTATCTCTGTTGCCACGGCAACTTCTTGGTTGTTA
This sequence comes from Oncorhynchus nerka, assembly GCF_034236695.1. Classification (NCBI taxonomy): domain Eukaryota; kingdom Metazoa; phylum Chordata; class Actinopteri; order Salmoniformes; family Salmonidae; genus Oncorhynchus; species Oncorhynchus nerka. The sequence goes on from NC_088407.1 coordinate 41,655,766, forward strand.
AACTCCCCATATACTTGATTGCATGATTGATCATTGATCATGACTTGTTCCCACAAATGTATGGGAAGCGTATAGTTATTAAGCAATGTGACTTATGAGAGACTTTAGGTGGCCAGTGGAACTTGACTAAGCAGAATATTAAGGAAAAAACATTTACAAAAGCATCAGTGTGGCACATAATGAAGGCACAATCTGCTACTTTTAATTTCCAGTCAAAAGTGCTGTCCCTGCACTTGTTTGTAAATGATGGTGGTGGGTCTCTGCAAACAATATAACTCAAACCTAAACTGAACCAGTCACATTTCTTACCTAAACTTAACCAAACCTTGAGCCCTAACCTTAACCAATTGGAATTACGTACCTAAATGTAACCAATTACGTTGCTTGCCTAACCTTATGCAATTACATTCATTTCTGCACTCTGAGCAGAGCTGCCCAAGAACAAGATGGAATAAGAAAAAATTAAATCTGCATCTAAAGGTTTTGACAGACGACACAACAGCCACTGCTCAGACAAAACATAGCTGAACTCTCTGTTTGGATTTAGGCATTGGTAAAAATGTTTTATGCTGGAAATACAAACAACTTATTTTGTTAAGTCTAGCTAGTTCTCAAGACAAGCTGCAAGTGGTTGGCTGTTAGCTAAATGCTATCTACACATGCGCTGTTTCGCTTGACACAAACAGGGCCGGAGACCTGGCTTCGATCACACCGTAAGTCATGACTTCAGCCTCCTTTCGGCTCACCATGATTCATGTCAGTCAGAAAGGGAATGATGTAAGATCAACCAAAACCACATGGAGATGGAGTAAAGACAAAAATAGTCCGTATAGTTCAAAACCCCGGTGCAGGAGTTTGGTCTAACAGTATAACACAGCACATTCTGGACTACACATGCCCCGTGAGAGATCAGGGTTTGATCCCCATGCCGACCTCTTCAACTTTAAATACTGCACCTGTCTTCCCCTCTCACTTCACCTATATACCATAGCTATCCAAATAAAATAAAATTTTAAAGGGGAGGTGAATTCCTCTCCCCTTAAAAACAGGTAAAACATCATTCCCTGCTGCAACATGTTACATTAAAAATTGAGTGCAATACTCCAGCTGTAAACTGTGTGTTGTGAAATTACAGCCGCCCAACATACCATACTGGTCAGGTTATGGCTAAGGTCTGCATCCTCCAGCTTCTGTAAACAAAGACAGCCTCTCCAAATGTATGTAGCCTATCAGGGCGAGCCCCGTGTTTCTTTCATCGTCTATGAGAAGCCTACGCTCTTAGAAAAAAGGGTTCCAAAAGGTTCTTCTGCTGTCCTCATAGGAGAATCATTTTTGGTTCCAGGTAAAAAACCTTTTGGTTCCATGTAGAACCCTCTGTGGAAAGGGTTTTAAATGGAACCCAAAAGGATTCTGAATGCAACAAAAAAGGGTTCTTCTAGGGGTTCTCCTATGGTTCTAGATGCTACCTTTTTCTAAGAGGAGGAGGACAGCTGACATTTTGCATATATTTTAGGCCTTTTGATTATTTCTAAAGCCAATAGGAACAGATCTGCAGATGTTCCTTTTTGCATGTCGTCAATTATTATAGGCTTTCTGTCCTATATGTCCTATATCATAGGCTTTCTGCATGTATATGCATTGGAAAACCAGAATGCATATGTATAGCATGGACCAATCTCTGCCTGGGTTTAATGACCCACCAACACTGAACTCTAGTGTATCACTAAACAAACATATTGACACCTCTGCAACATAATACTGTGGATGAGCTACTGTATTCACTACTTTCATCATTACCAGTGACTTAATTGTGTTCTTACAAAATGTTGGTAACACTCAAATGCATTATAAACACATTTACAATTATGAGCTATGTATAATACATAGTATTGCTTATAGCCACTAATAAACACTGGATTATATGGTTGGGAGCTCTATAGGCTTACATGAATAGACAATCTCATCAGTTTTCATGTATTATTCTTATGAAATACCATTTTACTGGGGATACTGTATGTTTTTTTCCTCTTAAATCCACAGCTAAGCTCCAGTCATATTGCCTGTACTGATCCAAAGGTCACAAACTTTGCTACCTCCCACAAAAGCCTTCCAACACACTCTACTTTTACTCACTCATGTAGTAGACTGTCTGGATTTGACTCAGATGACATTGAGACCACATTTCCCTTGCCTTAAGTGTTTGGATTATCACAAAGTGATGTAAATAGTGGGAATAAAATATGTAAGTGATCTGTAAACATAATTTCAGAGGGAGGGGACAAGGGGGGTCAATCCAGTGGCAGTCTAGTGGTGTAATCATCTGTGTGTATAGCGTGGACAGAGTGCTGAACACTTAGCAGGCACTTGTACCCAGTCCATTCTTTACATTTTTTGACAAACTATTATGTATTGCCTGTGTTTCTTTATTACACACAGACTTGGACTATTCCATGTGCTTCTGTGGCAGCATTGATGATTAATTATTGAGGTCAGCGCTCTTGAACTTGGCGCTGTGATTCAATTTAGATGAGTCTTGCCAAAACATGCTCTTAAAATAAACTTTTCACAAGATACAGTACTCAGGAGCAGTTTCAATTACCATGTCAAACCTTCATCTTCAAATATGTTTGTCAATCATGAACATTTTTAAAAACAATAGCAGAATGAAATCTGTCTTTGCAACAGTGCACCAGATGATATTACTTTTTAATAGGTTGGCTTTAGCAACTACTCCAGCAAAATAATGACATATTTACAAAACATTATATAATTATATAATATATTATTCTGAAGTGCATGATGTCTAGTGGATATATATCTCCAGAGGCTACATTCACCATATGAACTTCTCATTTCAATGTTATATCCAATTTCTTATCAGATAGTATTTATACCCATTGACTTTTTCCACATATTGTTGTGTTGCAGCCTGAATTTAAAATGGATACATTTAGATATTTTTCCATTGGCCTACACATAGTACCCCATAATGTCAAAGTGGAATTATGTTTAACAAAAAAAAAATGAAAAACTGGCCCCCCAAGTGGAGCAGTGGTCTAAGACACTGCATCGCAGCGCTAGAGGCGTCACTACCGACCCGGGTTCTATCCCAGGCTCTGTCGCAGCCGGTCGTGACCGGGAGACCCATGACGTGGTGCACAATTGGCCAAGTATCGTCCGGGTTAGGGGAGGGTTTGGCCGGCCAGGATGTCCTTGTCCTATCGTGCTCTAGTGACTCCTTGTGGTGGGACGGGTGCATGGATGCTGACTTCAGTCACCAGCTGTATGGTGTTTTCTCAGACACATTGGTGTAGCTGGCTTCTGGGTTAAGAGAGCAGTGTGTCAAGAAGCAGTACAGCTTGGCGGGGTCAAGTTTTGGAGGACGCATGGTGCTCGACCTTCGCCTCTCCTGAGTCCTATCACAAAAAAGGGGTAAAAAGTACAACAACAACAAAACATATGAAAAGCTGATATGTCTTGAGTCAATAAGTATTCAACCCCTTTGTTATGGCAAGCCTAAATCAGGTCAGCAGTAAAAAATGTGCTTAACAAGTCACATAATAAGTTGCATGGACTCTGTATGCAATAATGTGTTTAACATGGATTAAAGTATCATCAGGGCTCCTAGTACCTGGTTGGAAACCACTGGTGTATCAATACAGCCAGTCACTGCAAAGATACAGGTGTCTTTCCTAACTCAGTTGCCGGAGAGGAAGAAAACTGCTCAGGGATTTTACAATGAGGCCAATGGTGACTTTAAAACAGTTAGAGTGTAATGCCTGTGATAGGAGAAAACTTGAGTATGGATAAACAACAATGCAATACTAACCTATTTGACAGAGTGAAAAAAATTATATTATATTCCAAAACATGCAGCCAGTTTGCAATAAGACACTAAAGTAATACTGCAAAACATGTGGCAAAGCAACTCATTTTTGGTCCTGAATACAAAGGGTTATGTTTTGGGCAAATCCAATACAACACATTAGTGACTACCACTCTCCATATTTTTAAGCATGGTTGTGGCTGCATCATGTTATGGGTTACGGGTATGCTTGTAATTGTTAACAACTGGGGAGTTTTTCAGGATTAAAAGAAAACGGAATGGAGCTAACCACAGGCAAAATCCTAGAGGAAAACCTGGTTCAGTCTGCTTTCCACCAGAAACTAGGAGATGAATTCACCTTTCAGCAGCACAATAACCGCATGTAAGTATAGACACAACCTTAGAGACTTACCCAGTATAAGACTGCTGTAATGGCTGCCAAAAGTCGCTTTTACAAAGTATTGACTCAGTGGTGTGAATACTTATGTGAATTAAATATTTATGTATTTAATTTTCAATAAATGTGCAAACATTTCTAAAAACATGTTTTCACTTCATCGATTGGGGTACTGTATGTAAATGAGGGAGAAAAACTATATTTTGTATACAGCTTGTAACACAACAAAATGTGGAATAAGTCAAAGGGTATGAATATTTTCTGAAGGCACTGTATATAAACTAAAAGTATGTGGGCACCCCTTCAAATTAGTGGATTGAGCTATTTCAGCCACACCCGTTGCTGACCGGTGTATAAAATCGAGCACACAGCCGTGCAATCGCCATAGACAAACATTGGCAGTAGAATGGCCCGTACTGTAGGGCTCAGTGACTTTCAACATGGCACCGACTTTCCAACAAGTCAGTTAATCAAATGTATGCCCTGCTAGAGCTGCCCTGGTAATTTGTAAGTGCTGTTATTGTGAAGTAGAAACGTCTAGGAGCAACAATGGCTCAGCCATGAAGAGGTAGGCCACACAAGCTCACAGATCAGGATCACTGAGTGCTGAAGTTCGTAAAAATCGTCTGTCTTCGAATGTGACACTCACACTCCAAACAATGTCAGCAGAAGAACTGTTCGTCGGGAGCTTCATGAAATGGGTTTCCATGACCAAGCATCCGCACACAAACCTAAGATCACAATGCCATGCGTCGGCTCGAGTGGTGTAGAGCTCGCAGCCATTGGACTCTGGAGCAGGGGAAACGTGTTCTTTGGAGTGATGAATCACGCTTCCCCATCTGGGTTTTTAGTGGATGCCAGGAGAACGCTACCTGCCCCTTAACGCCAGAGTATACAATGACATTGTAGATGATTCTGTGCTTCCAACTTTGCGGCAACAGTTTGGGGAAGGCCCTCTTCTGTTTCCGCATGACAATGCCACCGTGCACAAAGAGAGATCCATACAGAAATGGTTTGTCGAGATCGATGTGGAATAACTTGACTGGCCTGCACAGAGATCTTAACTCCATCGAACACCTTTGGGAGGAATTGGAATGGCAACTGCGAAGTCGGGCCTAATTGCCCAACATCAGTGCCGACCTCATTAATGCTGCTAGTGGAAAGCCTTCCCAGAAGTGTAGAGGCTGTTATAGCAGTAAAGAGGTTACCAACTCCATATCAATGCCCATGATTTTAGAATGAGATGTTCGACGAGCAGGTATTCACCTACTGTTGTCCATGTAGTGTATTTCCAAGCGTTTTAGTTCACAGTAGGCTACTTTTCTGTAACAATATTACTGAAATATGTAAATAATACCAACAACAAAGGTAAGTTATTTGGGTCGATATTAGACAATGCATGGCATGGGGTTAGGGTTCTGGCCTTACCCCTCATTTGTTTGTGAAGGAGGAACACAGGACGATGCAGGAGACGATAATGCTATGTCCAGCAGGTGGCGGGTTTTGTACACTATAGCACCACTGCAAGGTGTTGCTTATCCACACATTTAAGAGGGATCAAATGCCTTCCAAATGCAAGAAGAAAAAACAGCTTGACCACAGGAGCACGAACACCTTGTCAATATAACAACGATAACGGTGAAGACCTACAGTGAGCTGCATTTGTGCTGTAACTTGGACAATGAGTGTTTTATATTAATCAAATGTATTAGGTAAATGTATTCATTCGATTTTTTAAATAGCTCACTTAGTGATTATTCAACAAAGTCATACATCTCAGCGGGCCTAATGTTTCCAGTTTCGTAAATTCTCCTTCCCTGCCTTGCTTAATTTGAGTTTAACTTCAGATATTTACTTTATTACATAAACAAATACCTAATCTCAACTGCTCTTTCTTCCATATAAAGAAGATATTTTAGAAGAAGAATAATGGTGTGTGTGGGGGGGGGGGGGGGGGTAAATACACTAATGCTCTTTATTTCCCTCCCGATCTCAAGTTGAAGTGACAGTTGCATATTTACTTTAATTATGAGAAAGAGGGAGTTGATTTGTTAGTCCCTTCCACCTTGTACAGAAGCTTATTTTAAACAGGAAGGCCCGGAGGCCTAATGGAATTATTTTTAAAAGAGCAATTTGCTTTTATTCCAATGAATATAATAATCGAAATTATTTGTTTTGGCGATTTTTGCCCTTCAGATTACAGATCGTATGCTTTAGGTGCATGAGGTTAAATCCACATGTTGTTGCATCCACTAATAATACCAACCCTATGGAAATAAGTATAAAGCATTGTTATTAAAACTAGGATGATGCTGATAATAACAATAATATTAATATAATGTGGATAATATCTAAAAATTATATTAATGACATGCCTGTTTATAAAGTCTATAGGCCTAGACGCAGTTATGGGCTTCAGTTATGGGCTAGGCAAAATGGCAAAGTGATACTTTGATTCGTTTGTAAATAGGAAAATGCTGTATGCATTAAGCTCATTAAGGCCATACACCAACGTTTTGTTTTAGTTCTTTAAGAAAAAGAGATCACGTTTGACACTGTGCTGCAGCTATGTTCGCCCGTACAACTATGTTCGCCCCCCCATCACTTTGTGGCATAAAGTAAGCCTACTTCCAAAAAAAGGGGGAATTGAGTTTACAGTAAAGAGCTATCTCAAATTCGAATGGGGGCTGACTAAATGACGCGCATGTGCGAGTAAAGGGTTTGGTTGCAATAAAGAGGCGGTTTGAGTGCAGACCGCAGGGCAGTAACAGAAGGCGTCTTCCCCAGAGTCACTATAGAAGTCCTGCACACAACTATTTGGGACAGCTGTGAACTACACGCGCTTACATTCTGAGCTCGGTGTGAACATGCGGGGCAAGTTGTCTTGCGAAGTCAAAAACTTTCTCTGAACTACTTGAAACTTTTTTCCAAGGCGTTTTGCATCGGACCGTCCCCAAGTTTTTAACTCCAGGACCCCCCCCGGATCCAAGGACCGACCAATCTGAGCTGGTAACTATTTCCTTGTATTACATTTTGTCTGCAATTTTTATATGAGCCATCTGTCAGAATATGACGTTTAAAAGTTGTTTATGTTCAGGCTTCTTCGGGGGGAATGAACAAAGCTGTCAACTTTAGCGCAACTGGTCTGCGCTGAGTTCTAGTAACATAACTGTTCCATTAAAAGTAAATATAGGTGTTATTACAATATCCCCTAATATTCCGTTTTTGACTTTTGGCATGTTTTAACGCAGGAACTAGAAGTAAACATCATCGACAGTGTCTCGAGCTTGCATGGAGTCAGTTCTGGGTGCCTTCTGAGTTAGATGCGCCAGGCGAGTGTGAAACAGGTGGGATATTTCACGTGTTATACGGGATCCTTAGGTAAGGGGTTATGGTTAAGGATAAGGGCAGGGGTTAAGGTTAGGGTATGAACGTCCCAAGCACTCTGGATAGCACTGACCGATCTTTCAGAAGTAAACGCATTCCAGCACGATGTGAAGTTGATGGAGTAAAATCAACAAGGATCTATGTGAAAATAAAGAAATAATTCAATGCAAAACATACATTTCGTTGAATTGCATTATACATTACATGGTCTGAGTCAACATAAGAAAGATTCCTGTGTTTGATGACGAGGATGGCCATTGATTTTGAGGGTTTTCCCCAATTTAATTGATCCAAACCAGTATGAAAGTCGTAGTGAATGCATGTTTCTGTTGTCTATAATGTATAATATTTTTTCCATTAATTTGTGGCATAAGGTAAGCCTACTTCCAAATATTAGTAATATATTGATTTACTCAAATATAGCAGGAATGGTTAGGATGATTATGACCATAAGGCTATCATTGTTATTTGTTTTAGCAGTCTCTTATAGTACTTACTTCAACGAATTACAATAGGCCATCAAAAAACAAAAGCTAGTGTCGGCGTACATTTCATAATTTATTTTGATATCTATCAACTTTAAGCTGTCTTAGTTGTAGGGGAATTTCATGCTATTAATAATCACATATTTAGAGTTAAACCACTGTGATTGAATATAACGAAAGTCGTCATTTTATTGTAGGCTACTTTACATGGATAAGCGTTATAGTTTTTTACTTGAACACACGATCTATCAGTGTTTTCTGCTGTGGGAATCTATACATCTCATATTAAAACACGGTATTTTGTCTGGAATTACAATCATCTGAATTAAAACAGTGACCACATGTTTGTGCTAATTGCTATGAACAAATTCACGGGTTTATGGTATGAAATATGATTTGGAACAAGTGTCTTAAATTGGGATCATTCTTAGGCCTATTCATTTTTTAATTGTTATTTTCAGAGAGCTTTTTCCCACGTTGCTTAGGTGCACACACCAGTTGCTTTATTTTATTTTATTGCGCTCAAGTGCCCATATCCTCTCATGTTCTGCATCAACACACGGCTAAAAACATGCGCATTCGCGGTAATTGCTGCACAATTAACCAAAGGATCTGCATTAACATAAGAACTCTGAAGTTGCTCTCCAAAACCCATTGGGCACAGACGTCAATTCAACATCTATTCCCCGTGGTTGAACGTAATTTCATTGAAATTACGTGGAAACAACGTTGATTCAACCAGTGTGTGCCCAGCGAGTACACACACGGTCACCATTCCATCTATAAGAATTGAACACTCTATGTTTCTAAGAAATATACGTTGTAGTCTACTTTAATCCACTTTTAAACAGGAGAGCTAATAAAATTAAATCATCAAAGTTTGCATGCAGTTTGGTTTACCAAAAAGATATGTAGGCATATGACAGAAAGCCTATCCCAGCCACAGTAGTGAGGTTAGGGCTATAAGGCAAATTGACAATATGGATTTAGTTTGACTGAGTCGTAGCCTGTAGTTTCCCGAGTGTATTTGCTCCCGAGTGGCGCAGCAGTCTTAGGCACTGCATCTCAGTGCTAGAGGCGTAACTACAGACCCTGGTTCGATCCTGGCTGCATCACATCCGTCCGTGATTGGGAGTCCCCTAGGCCCAATCGGCCCAGCGTCGTCCGGGTTGGGTTTGGCCGGGGTAGGCCATAATTGTAAATAAGAATTTGTTTTTTACTGACTTGCCTAGTTAAATAAAGGTTAAATAAAAAATATATAATAATGAATAACACAAAATATTCCCACATTCTTTAATCCTAAACTAGTGCATTACTATGTAATGCTTACTGTAGCCTATATTCGTCTCTTTGTTTATGTACAACCTGAAAGATGCAAGCTCCCTCTAAATCCTGAAATTACATGTAGGCCTACATGTTATAGGTAAGGCCCATGTCTCTCGGCTACAAGAGCGCGCATATATGGATACAACATAAAGTGAGCCCATTAACTATTTCATCACCTCAGTTTAGATACACTTGTGGCAAGGAAAAGCTGCGCTGATTTTCATCCATTTTGGCGTTTGGGGACCGAAATGGGAATGCTGATTTGATTTTTCTTGTCATACTAACAATAATATACCTGCGTGATATGTGTGTGGGACAATTCGATCATGCTTTGCGTTATCTTGTATGTTCAAATCTCACAACACGTCCGCTTTCGGCCGAGGCGCGGAATTTAACAGTTGGCCAGTCACGACCAACGGGGAATGGGACGTAGCAGTGTTCAGCTTGATTGTTGAGTCGTTGAGATGGTATGTAGACATCAAAGGGTTATTAAGGATACGAGAGACGGCTCGGGAGCAACCGCTGATCTCCCCTAATGACCTCTAAGTAAAAGTCAATTACTTCTGCGTCATGATCAGAAAGGAGAAATCCCCGGGGGACGTTTGAACTTCGGTAATTCTAATTAGGGCTATTTCACTCTTATTTACTGCAGCGCAACCATGGCTCTCACTCACTCCCCACTTTTATTTATCAACATTTTAGGCCTATGTTCACCAATATGATCAAGGGGTCCTTTTCTCTAATATGCCTATCTATATCCATGGAGACTATTATTATCTATATCTTGTTTCGGCCATATCTTGTGGTTTCCTTATGTTATTATGACACAGTATGTATGACTAAAGTAGATAACCCATGACCACTTTTAACAATAATATTAATAATATCAACCAGTAGTAGAATTATGACGAAGTCATATTTGCAGAGCAGTAAAAAAAAATGGGAATTACACACAAATCCATATGACTAACAAAATCAAACAAAGCAAATGGCATGGCTTAGGGGTAAATGCTTTTTTGGTGGAAAGCTAAATCATATCACAATGGTGCGGCATGCCAGCTCTGTTTAGACTAAGACAGAAAAGACACTGGATAACTGTGTCATATCCTGACCATCAAATAGGCACAGAAACAGAGGCATTATTGTGCTTTGTTATTTCCTCTTATCAAAACCTGTTTAAACAGATTCACAGACAGGGCTATACATTAAAAACATGAATTGGTAGCACTGGTGCTCCCAATTTAAAACACTTAAGAGCACCACATAAAATGTAGGAGCACCAGAAACTAACATTTTTACAGCCTTTATTGGGCCTATATGAATTTGAGGTACTTTTGAAGTACATGGTGTCCACAAGAAACTGATATATAACCCTGTAAAGACGTTTGTTAATTTTAAAAGCTAAAATTGTGTTTGTTTTTTCATGAGCAAGTCTTCACCACATATTTCTACATGTAGCTAAGGTGTTTTGTGGTTGTCGAATCAGTATTTTTGAAAAACGAAATGTGCACGAAAATTAACTAGCATGTGTCTGCTTGCTGGCTGAACCAGCCTCAAATTAATCCATATGAAATGAAAGCTGTGCTAACAACGTCAGTTCACACACTCAATGCTCCCTGTAGCTAGTGTAGTGAAATTATAGCTAATAACAGCACACGTGAGTTTTTCATGATAAGACTGTTTCTGTTCTGCCGAGATTAATTCACCATTTTTTTTGCTGCACGGCTGACTGCTTTAGCTGTGACGTTATCGTGTTTTGCCAAATGTTACAAAGTAGGCACAGTGCCAGCTGTCAGAGTCAAATACCTGCTGATTTCTGAGAACAGTCCCATAACTTTGGTGCCGTACAACTTCATCAACAAGCTGGCAAACTAGCTACCGTATTGGCCATTCAAAACATGATATCACTAGGCTGCTAGCTGGAGCAAATTTGCTCAGCTGATCAAGCATGGTTTGCCGTAGTAGCCAGTGCGTCATACCTACTGTTAAGGCGGATGATCTAAATCCTGATTTAGTTCCATGTTTGGTTAGACAAATGGCGCCTGGCAACTGCGTGTCGTGTAAGAATGACGCCATCTGACTTGAGACTATGCATTGATCTCATGAAGAAGCTGTCCCTTTACCATTGTTTCTGTACCCCCAAATGTTTGGATACACTGGTAAAGTTACCAGGTTGTTAGCTAGCTAGCTAATAAGGCAATGTTAGTAAACTAGGTGTTAACGGCCCGCGACATGATTTATTAATGTGAAATATGGCCTGCCAATGGAGATGCATCCAGCTGCAGCTGGAAAAAAACGTAGTGCTGGTAATATACTGTAGTCACAACTTTTCAATGGTTTGGGCTAGGGGCAAGCGGTTTTATCTGTAGTAATGGTGCAACATCCACGCTCACTTTTATTTATCCAGGGCACTTGGAAACAGCGGTACAGCTAAGCCTCATCATTACGACAATTATAATCTAGTCGCACTGGTGCAAAATATTTAGGAGCATATGGTCACACTTTAGAGCCCTGCTCACGGAGGCATTTCACCTCAGTGAATGGTGTCATTCTATTTGCCCTGTCTTAACAGCCCCTGGCATGTTTTCTGGGAAACACCCACACCAAACGCACACCAGTGTCTGTGTCAGCACTGGGAGTGCAGTGCACACCTTCTCTTCTCTGACCTGTACACATGTGCCACACACAAACTCACACATGCAGGCTGTCCTCACTCATCGTGTGCCTTGAGGACAATACGTGATTCATAGTGTGTGTGTGTGTGTATCGGACCATGTGTTGAGCTGGTAGCTCCTGTTGCACGGAGGTCTGGTTCAGACAGCTCTTATCACTGTCTTCCCCTTTGTCTCAGCGGTAAAGGGATACATTCACATGCATCACCTTAATCCACTGATATGAGGCCTCTTGAAAAGCAACTAGATAATCAAGCCGGGCCGCTTGTGTATTGGCTTGGCATTGTGGTTGTGCTAGGGTGTGGGGGAAATACGCCAGGATGACTCAAAAAGAGGGGGTAGCAGGAAATACTGAGTTAGAAATGTTATTTGATCCTCATTAAATATCACAATTATGCTTCCTGGTTCGTGATGAAAAAGTATTATCATTATTGTCCTTATTTGTATTTTTAATATAGTAGAAGATACATTTACATTTACATTATCCAGAGCGACTTACAAATTGGATACTGTTGTTAACAATGTATCATTGGTTTGTAAAACAATAACACACGATGAGTTATACTGTATGTGTACAGTTCTGTTGTGTTGTCAATATGACCTGACTTTTTTATGGTGTTGCTTTTCCAGAGAGAATCCCGTGATCTGGTGATCAGTAGCGACACCAACCATGGGCAGCAAGACTCTTCCAGCCCCGGTTCCCCTCCACCCCTCCCTGCAGCTCGCCAACTACTCCTTTCTCCAGACCTCCAATGGCTTCCAGCTACCCACGGACCAGGTCCCTGGCATCTATAGCTTCAGCGCCCTGCATGCCGTCCACCTCCATCAGTGGACCCTGGGCTACCCTCCCTTCGCTCTTCCCCGCTGCACTTTCTCCAAGCTCCCAGCCCTGATGGACTGCCGCTTCCCAGGCATACCTTCCATCCCCATCTTTCCCCACCTGGTCCAGTCCAAGGACCAGGCCGCTGCGGCCGACACCGCAGCTACCGCCATGGGTCTCTTCCAGGGCTCCAAGAACAAGCCTCAGCCACGCTTCGACTTCGCCAACTTGGCTGCTGCAGCCACCCAGGAAGACCCACTGAAGGCAGAGGACTTGAGCATAATGGGGGCAGTCGCCACCACTTCCCCTCGCCATGGCGGGCTAGGCTGTCTCATGGACATAGCCAAGCTGTCATCGCCCGAGCGCAAGCCCAGCCGCGGCCGCCTGCCCTCCAAGACCAAGAAGGAGTTTGTGTGCAAGTTCTGCGGCCGCCACTTCACCAAGTCCTACAACCTGCTTATCCACGAGCGGACGCACACGGACGAGAGGCCGTACACCTGCGACATCTGCCACAAGGCCTTCCGGAGGCAGGACCACCTCCGAGACCATAGGTGAGACCTGCACTTTTCTATTACAATGAAGCTCAATTTAATGAACGAGGAGTATGGAGATAGATGGCTGCGAAAATATTGTAAATTAATGATTAATATTTTATTGGAAACTTTATAAATTGTCCACAAAACCTTCTACATAAGAACAGCATAGGATATTAATACAAAATATGAGTAATTGCTTCCTAAATTGTCATATACACTACTGATTAATCATGTTGAGTCTCTGACAGCGTAATGCATCAGGGTTGAGTCCAATTCCATTTGAATTTATTCTAATTCAAGACATGGAATAGCCCTGAACGGAATTTGCCCCAACCATATCATGTATTGGACCGTTAATCCATTTAGAGCGATAGGCCACTAACATGATCAGTATGTGAAAAAATCCAGTAACAATCCACTATGTGAATTAAATCGGGTAAAAATCTGGTTAAGTAGTGTGAAAAGCTGCAACAAAGGCATGAAGCGATATCATGTGCATATTAAAGAGTTTAGCGGGGGAAATCTAAAGCTAATACATCGGAATGCCTTTGAATTGACATTGGCACTGTTGATATTGATTTGAATTATATCTGTTAGGGATCAACATCAATACATTCATACCTTTTAGAACAATATATCACCATAACGTTCACCTCCTTTTTCTCTTTCTTATTTCTATGTTGTCTCTTATTAATTTGTGGCTTTAGATTGATAGTTGTCTTTGTGTGTTTGTTATGTTTTGTTACTCAGACCTGACACTCTTTTTGTTCTGTTCTGCCCTGCAGGTACATCCATTCCAAGGAGAAACCTTTCAAGTGCCAGGAGTGTGGAAAGGGATTTTGTCAGTCCAGAACTCTAGCCGTCCATAAAACGTTGCACATGCAGGTCAAGGAACTAAAGCCATCCAAGATGAAGTGATATCAATATCTAAAAAAGAGGAATAGGGGACACTGGAAAGAATAAAAGCAAATACATTTTTTAAGCAAATTTAGGCATTTAGCAGACGCTCATATCCAGAGTGATTTACAGGAGTAATTAGGTTTAAGTGCCTTGCTCAAGGGCACATCAACAGATCTTTAACATAGAACACCTCTGAAATTGAACTGAACTGAAGTGTTCTGACTGAAAAAGTGAAATGTTCACCAACATCTTGAGCTCATCGTGGGGAACGATTCTTCACAGATATTTGAAAATCCTGGATCTCTATGATGTATCCAGACAATTTCCAGGAGCACCTTGGACTATAAACTAAGTTGTTTTTCCACGTTTAGTTAAGAGATAATTGGGCTAAAGGACTTAAGAGCCTGTGTATTGCTTGGGCATGATGAAACCCAGTGGGGCGAATGGATCATACATCTTGGATGTATGGAATGTGATCCAAATCTTTCTGACAAACTTGACCTCTCAGACATTCCCGAGAGACTCTCACTTTTGATCCCCACATTGTTTAAGGGACATTACATGTCTAACGCAGTCTTTTAAAAATTTGCTCATTTGGTTCAAGCCATGTCAGCATATCTGCCTTATTCCTCTTGCGAAGCTCACATTCCAATGTTATTTTTGTACAGACATCTTTTTGTATAATTGTATTTTTGCACTTTAACCTGATTATTGATTATTTACATATATCACTGGATTCCTTAAACTTATTTTTTTTAAATAAATAGTCATTTTGTAAACAAAATATTGATTCCGGTTTGTTGTGAGAGAAATACTATCAAATACTTTGCCCTTTTAATTTCCATAACATCTTTTGAGGTATTTCAATGAAAATCAGTTGCAAACATGTTTTGTTTACTAATTTCCTGTAGTTGACACATTCATTTAATTGGGATTTCCTTGTTTCTGAAGTAGATTCCCTTGAATTGAAACAACTAATAGGCACATTACATAACGAGTTTAGAGACATTTTCAGCAAGTACCTTGAACCTACTATAGATTGATTACATAATGTATCTGTGTGAGTGTGCGTGCGTGTGTGTTGTGAGGTGTAGCAGTGGTCCTAATCTGAATCGCAACATTTTAGGAGTTGGTTTAACACTTGGCAACGTGATTTTGGTGGCAGGTAGCTAACCTCACTGTCAACATTAGGTGTTAACAGGATCATCAGACATGTATATTGTGAACATGAAAGGACAGGTACAAACATTAGTCAATACCTTGCACCCTGTCACTGTCTTCCCTTTTGAAGCTCTCGCAAGTTGTCACTTCACACTATGCATGTGACAGTCATAATGAACGACGTTAAGAGATCGGTCACATGATACTAATGACACCTCAATAGATTATCTTATTCTTCCAAATTCTCCCCATTGTAGAGATCAAATGCATGACACCCAATGACTATATGATACCACACCCCAGTCAATAACAAACGTTCCCCCAAATGTAATGGAACCTTTCAAGAAACATTCGGACAGTATCAAATGAGTATCTTGGCATAGTTCTAAAAAGAATGTTGTCAGATCATTTCAAAACAGGACCATCAATGTTAGAGGAGAAAGACAACCTGTAACCTACCATAACTGTTTCTGCAGAACAAAATTTGTCATCTGAAACAGTTTTCATATATTTGGTTAGACGGCTAAGCGTTTTTGTAAGTTGAAAGGCATGTATAGACGTAAGGGGCTCCCGAGTGGTGCAGCAGTCTGAGGTACTACATCTCAGTGCTAGAGGCGTCAGTACAGACCCTGGTTCGGTCCATGCCTGTATCACAACCGGCTGTGATCAGGAGTCCCATAGGGCGGTGTATAATTGACCCAGCGTCGCCCGGGTTAAGGGAGGGTTTGGCTGGGGTAAGGGGAGCGTTTGGCTGGGGTAGGCTGTCATTGAAAATAAGAAATTGTTCTTAGCTGATTTGCCTAGTTAAATAAGTAAAATAATGTTGCGGCTGGCCCGAACCGAGAGACCCATGGGGCGGTGCAGATCTCATGGTTTGGGTTTTGCTCTGACATGCACTGTCACCAGTGGGACCTTATATAGACTAGTGTGTGCCTTTCCAAATCATGTCCAATCAATTGAATTTACCACAGGTGGACTCAAATCAAGTTGTAGAAACATCTCAAGGATGATCAATGGAACATGATGCACCGGAGCTCAATTTTGAGTCTCCTATAGCAAAGGGTCTGAATACTTATGTAAATGAGCAAAACACGAAAAAAAAATTAAAACAAATAATTTTATCAATTTTAGAATAAGGCTATAACGTAACAAAATGTGGAAAAAGGGAAGGGGTCAGAATACTTTCCAAATGGACTGTATACACAACACATACAGTCGATTTCAAAGTATGTTGAGCGATACAACTCTGCATTATTAGAAAGGCTGAGAATATACATTGAACTTCTATAGCTGATGTGATCCATGACACCATACTGTACATTTCAGGCAGTGTGAACATTTTGTTAACCACACAATCATGGAAACTAGATACTGGCTGTCTCTTTGTCCCAAAAACAGTACAGTAATATGAGTGTAAATATATCAGTTCATCTGCGTGCAGACTTTTCCTGAAGTTCACCAATTCTGTCAATGGGGACACTGCAGCGCTACGTGCTCTTTCCATTTCTCCCAGGCAGAGCGAGAGGGAGAGAGATTTCTGAATTTAAATAATTGTAAACAAATAACTTTGAGTGAGGCCTTTTCATCCTTACAAACAAGTCTCTTTTTCTAATGTTTTTCAGTACAGCTCAACATCCAAATAACAAAAGCATGTATTGAGAAGCACTTCAGTTTCTTATATATCTGGCATCAGAGAACAGTTACTGAGGGGAGCCATGGCTGTGGTTGTACCACTGACTCAGTAGGGGATTTTAGTATAGGAAGCTACCTTACGTCTTTGTGGTCGATATATAGCTTTTATGTATGTACCCAGTGCAGTTTTCATGGTAAAAAGCAGTGCGGTTTCTCAGTAAACTACATCTCAATAACGTTGTTAGGCGTAGAATCACATACATAAACACAATAGTTGATTAGTAGTGTCAGACAGTACAGGATTTATGTGTAGGATCAGGGCTTTAGGGTAAGACTATGACATTATGTAGTGGTAGGCCCCGTTTGTTAGATATCCTCCGTCAGGTTTTTGTGTTGTGGTGGATTGTGCAGTGGGGAAGCAGCTCTGTGGCTGGCTACAGGGAGAAGCAGAGTTCACAGGATGGCGGGCCCTGTTGCTCACCGCCAAGAACTCATCAGTACGTCAACATCTCACTGTCTGACCCTCCGGTGGGACAAGCACTGGTCTGTGCTGGTCATCCACACACACACACACACACACACACACACACACACACACACACACACACACACACACACACACACACACACACACACACACACACACACACACACACACACACACACACACACACACACACACACACACACACACACACACACACACACACACACACAGCTGGCCAGGCAGTGGCAGCCTTGGGACAGTGTCGTGACACTTCCCTAGTCTGGCCTGCCACTGCAGGTGGCTGAGAGGGCAAGGAGGACACAGGAGTGCCCTTCATAACAAAGCCCCCCTCCCTCCCCGCAGAGAGGTGAAATGGTACATTCCAAATGGGGAAATGAATAAGACATGAAGACAATCTCTCAAACTGTAAAGCTGGAGGGATCTAACACACTTCCAAAAGGTTGCCAAGCTTTTCAGTCAAATATGAACCTTTGTTTGACCATACCTGACACCTATAGCCTTTAAGCAGCGCTGTGGATGACAGAGATGTCATTCACAACTACTGTACAAATGGAATGATTTAGGGCAGACTCCCAGAAGACAGTGCAAGGGGTAAATGTATGTGTGTGTCAGTGTTTTGGAGAGCTGCATGCAGTAGATGGTGGCCTACGCGATGACACGTTTAATGCCCCTGGCCGGGGGGTAAAGTAGAGGGCGGCAGGATGAGCGGACTAGGGACTGACAGACACAGTGGCCCGAGGGGGACTGGTCCGCCCTCGCTTCCTCCTGCAAGGAAAAGGGAAACAAACTGGTGCGACAGAAAAACTGCTCCCCCAATATAGAAAAGAACAAGGGGAAGGCCAGGAAGGTGAAAGCGGGTCTCAATGAAAATCAGTTCTACTTAGTGTGTGGCCTCTTTACCTTTTGACCGTCAAAGAGAGACACAATAAGCTCCGGTCCCCATTGGACCATAGGGCTATATGTAAGGTTGTTAGTCATAGGCCTATAGCTCTCATAGGGGCGAATTAAAGGTGATGTGTGCTTAACTGTATGACCTAATACATGCAAACACAGCCGTATGACTAAGACAATTTTAAAATGCAGATGTCAAATGGAGACAAATTAGCTGTGCATTTTGCAAGTGAGACCTACAAATGTGCAATTTCATATAACTTAAAGCATTTACACCTTTCTGATTGCCAACACGCCATTACACGCCATGATCTAACTCTCTCTTGACAACTAATCTGAATTTGATTGGCTGGGAAAAGGGAGCAAGTTAAGTTAAAGTATGTAGTGATTCGCCACGGCCCTTTTGAGACAATGGACACTCACACACACTATTTCTATATATGGGCAATATTACAAGTGTTTAAAGTTCATCATTACTGTGTTAAAGGCCATGTGACTGCCGTTTCTATATCAACTCCATCTATACAGGGCACACTGCTATGCAAATCAAAAGCACTTACAATAGGGGTTCCCCAAAAATCCACCATCTGCAATTGATTGACTTGATAGAGGAAAGGAAATGGGGCAATTTTGAGTATAAACATGCAGTAAACTTGGTTTGCCCTTGGTAGAATGACAACTAAGACCTTATTGTGCTGTTACAATTAAGGATTACATAAGGGTTCACCAAGCAAACCTATAGTTCTACTGTATAAGACACTGGTAAAAAAAAAAATCTTGAGAATGTAAATTTGGGAGTTCAAAGTCAGAATTACATCTAAATGGCCGATTAAACCAATGGCTGTTGTTTACAAAGGACCATGGGAAAATGTCAGAGTAAGGTCAAAAAGAAAATAAAACTTTATGGAAGGAGAAAGTCCAAGTTTTCTCAAAAACGGCAAGTGATTATCTATCCCGATGGAGAAATGGTATTATTTTATTTTCTCCAGACAATCAATCCATACCATAAATATGAAACAAAAAGGCAATAAGGAGTATAAGAGATCTGACTGTATGGAATGGAATGGTGCCTCATCAAGTAGTATCCAACAATGCCAAAAAACTCAAGTTAGCCTTGAGTTAACATTTATTGAATCGGTGTGATACTCTCCAAGCTTAGTCCATTACCTAAGCTTTGACAGGCCCAGAGTAAAACTGTTTCCATGCCCAAAATGCTGATTTATTTACTAAAATACTAATTTATGGCCGTTTAACAACATTATGATATTATTCAAAGCAACAAGCTGCAAATATAATTTGAATATCATGCCTAAGGCCCTAAAAATGCAGGGCGCTGCCAAAGGGTAGGAAAGCAATTACACTTTTGAGTGTAATAATATGTTTTAGTGGTCAAATACTGTGCGAGAGAAAATTCCCTGCATGCAATTTGTTTGGGAATTTCACATTTTAAATCACAGGGGTATAGCTGGATTCTTGCCTGAAACCAATGTTGCCTTATACTTAGTAAACTGTACTGAACATGCATAAATCATCTTAAGAACATACAAGATTTAAAGTTAAATCAAATTTTATTTGTCACATGCGCCGAATACAGCAGGTATTGTAACCTTACCGTGAACTGCTTACTTACAAACCCTTAACCAACAATGCAGTTCAAGAAATAGAGTTAAGAAATTGCTAAATAAACGAGGCTATATAAAGGGGGTAGTCAATGTGCGGGGGTACAGGTTAGTCGAAGTGTAATTTGTACATGCAGGTCAGGGTAAAGTGACTATGCATTGATGATAAACGAGTAGCAGCAGTGTAAAAACAAAGGGGGGGGGTGTAAATAGTCCGGGTGGCCACTTGATTCATTGTTCAGTAGTCTTATGGCTTGGGGGTAAAAGCTGTTAAGAGCCTTTTGGACCTAGACTTGGCGCTCCGGGACCACTTGCTGTGCGGTAGCAGAGAGGACAGTCTATGACTTGGGTGAATGTATCAGCTCTCTCCATATTCACTTTGATTTGATTTGCACATTTGACATTTTATTCTATGGTCTACAAAAAGAGCTTATGTCGAGATTAAGTGAAAGCCAAAGAGTAAAGTTTTATAGTCTGCCAATGTAAAAACGTTTCAGCTAAGATTGTTTGCTGTACAATAATATTGTTCCCCATATGATACACTACAAATTTTGAGGAATAACTATTAATCCTTACCCAGATACAAATAATTATTATATACTTGACTTTTGAACTATGAGCCTCACAACAAAGGCTACTGCAGCGTAGATTCAACCCACTCACAACTCATGCTGTGTTGACTCACCAAACAATTCACTCATAAATACAATTAAACGGATAAATATGTCGTTCTCAATCACAGTGGAAGAATTCCCTGATACTCAAAGTTATATTTATTGACTTTTACAGTCGGCCTGTGTGGTATTATGTGTTCTATTTCTCAAATTCACTCGGGGGAGAACAAATGCAATTTTTTACAGTTGTGAAATAAAAAGGCACATCAAGTTCCGTCATTAAATCCATGTTCTTTCCTCTGAACCCAGAAAGCCTTTTGTGACTCCTTTGAATATGGATTCAACTGAATTCCCACACCACCATAATACCCTACCCTACATCTTGCCAGTTCCCCAACCCCTGGAAAGACCCTCTGGTGTGTACCCTTCCTAACAAATCATTATAGCCAGACGCGTGTTTTGGTTCATGGGGAAAACACCAGCCGTGCAAGGGAAAATCTGTGCACTCCACTTCTAAGTAAAATGTGTTATCCCGGTCTCTTGGAAGCTGCTCTCCTTGAAACTAAAAAGCTGTCTGAATCAAGTGCCTCTCAGTCTTCTGGCCAGTGGTTCTGATGATTTGTCACAGAAGATTGGGTTGACATGGTGGTGACAGCGAACACAGCGGGTACAGAGTATCTCTGTGGCTGGCATTGCATTAACATGACCCTAACAGGGAGCAATGACAATTACCTGAATCAAAAGAGTTGCCAATTCCTAACGGCTGGCCAATTCCATTGCTCGTCTTTGTAGTAAAAACCCAGAGCAAATCAAAGCTAATCTGTTCTGAAATCTCTGCTCAGATAGCAGACAAACTAGCCAACTTCTGTGGTGTTTCACATTTTGGAAATGTTTCAAGTTCTTGGGGATGAATTTACTTAGATGAACTCTGGGGAAAGGTAGAGAGAGCGGCTACAGCCATAAGATCTTCTATCTGTACGTCCATGCTGTGAATTTGAGATGGTGTACTTGAGCTTCTGGAAGGCCAGTCTAAAACCAAAGTAGAATACTTTAAACAGGTGGCAATCAAATCAAATCAAATCAAATGTAAAGTACTTCCAGTACTGTATAGAAACCCAGCCTAAAACCCCAAACAGCAAGCAATGCAGGTGTAGAAGCACGGTGGCTAGGAAAAACTCCCTAGAAAGGCCAAAACCTAGGAGGAAACGTAGAGAGGAACCAGGCTATGATGGGTGGCCCTTTCTCTTCTGGCCGTGCCGGGTGGAGATTATAACAGAACATGGCCAAGATGTTCAAATGTTCATAAATTACCAGCATGTTCAAATAATAATAGTAGCAGTTGTCGAGGGTGCAACAAGTCAGCACCTCAGGAGTATCAGGATCATTAAGATTATCTCTACCGCTCCTGCTGTCTCTAGAGAGTTGAAAACAGCAGGTCTGGGACAGGTAGCACGTCCGGTGAACAGGTCAGGGTTCCATAGCCGCAGGCAGAACAGTTGAAACTGGAGCAGCAGCACGGCCAGGTGGACTGGGGACAGCAAGGAGTCATCATGCCAGGTAGTCCTGAGGCATTGTCCTAGGGCTCAAGACCTCCGAGAGAGAGAAAGAGAGAATTAGAGAGAGCATATACATTCACACAGGACACCGGATAAGACAGGAGAAGTACTCCAGATATAACAGACTGACCCTAACCCCCCGACACAAACTACTGCAGCATAAATACTGGAGGCTGAGACAGGAGGGGTCAGGAGACACTGTGGCCCCATCCGATGATACCCCCGGAAAGGGCCAAACAGGCAGGATATAACCTCACCCACTTTGCCAAAGCACAGCCCCCACACCACTAGAGAGATATCTTCAACCACCAACTTACCATCCTGAGACAAGACAGAGTATAGCCCACAAGATGTATGTATCCACTGTCACCAAAGCATCAGCAAATGTTGATAGTATTGTTCACAACCATGTCCATAACCACTTGCTAAAATCTCTCTATTATCTGTAGAAACAAACAATGTCAAACCCCAAAGCACTTAGCTCCTCCACTACTTGGCCTCCCAGGCCTATCAAGTGTTCGGCACGTTGCCTTGGAAATCTAACTGAGGCTTGGCTTCCTCGAACTGCTTTGTATGGTGGCCTTTAATGTAAAAAGGAAGTATATATGGTGTTGTAAAAACCAGAGCCAAAATAAATCAGAGGGATTGCACAATAATGAAGCCATTCAAGCATTTTACAAGAATACGGAGGTGCCAGACTTATTTTCCCCTTTTATTTCTAATCAGAACACACTGAGGTATGTGAGCGTCCATCATATTTTAGCTTATGATTCTTTATCAAATCATTGACTTTTAAAGCCCAAAGATTTTTGTAGAATTGAACAGATACAGTCCATTTTGTTAAGTTACAGCCTAATTCTAAAATTGATTAAATTATCTGTTTTCATCATCAATTTACACACAATACCCCATAATGACAAAACGAAACTATTTGCCAATTTATATAAAAAAATATAAAAAATACTACATGTACATAAGTATTCAGACCCTTTGCTATGAGACTCGAAACTGAGCTCAGATGCATCCTACTTCCAATGATCATCCTTGAGATGTTTCTACAACTTGATTGGAGTCCACCTGTGGTAAATTCAATTGATTGGACATGATTTGGAAAGGCACACACCTGTCTATATGAGGTCCCACAGATGACAGTGCATGTCAGAGCAACAACCTCACAGGTCGAAGGTATTGTCCATAGTGCTCCGAGACAGGATTGTGCAAAGAAGAATGGGATAAACCCCCCAAATACAGGTGTACCAAGGTTGTAGCTTCATACCCAATTAGACTCGAGGCTGTAATCGCTGCCAAAGGTGCTTCAATAAAGTACTGAGTAAAGGGTCTGAATACTTATGTAAATGTTATATTTAAATGTTTATCTTTTTAAACATTTGCTATAATTTCTAAAAACCTGTTTTTGCTTTGTCATTATGGGGTATTGTGTGTAGATTGATGAGGGAAACAACGATTTAATACATTTTAGAATAAGGCTGTAACGTAACTAAATTTAGAAAAAGTCAAGGAGTCTGAATACTTTCCGAATACACTGTATTGCTTGCAATTGGCATAGTGATTGACAACGGAAAACAATGGTTCTTTGCAGATGCTGACGTTGGCTGTTATTGTTATCCAAGAGGCATACTGGATCACACGAGGTTGGTGACACCTTAATTGGAGAGGACGGGCTCATGGTAATGGCTGCAGTGGAATAAGCGGTGTGGTATCAAATATGGTTTCCATATGTTTGATGCCATTTCATTCGCTCTGTTCCAGCCATTATTATGAGCCGACCGCCCCTCAGCAGCTTCCAATGTTCTGGAGAGTTTTAGGATTTGACCCGCATAATTAACATCACACTGTCATCTTAACTCTTTGGAATGAGGACATTTTCAATCATGATGGTGACATATTGTTTCTTTGGATCATTCATATCTTGGAAATATAGTGACTGTGTTGGAGTTCCGGTCAGGGCTAACCCCCAAATTCACTACATTGGTGTCAGGAGTGGGATGGTGCCTGTGAGACCATCGGAGCATAGTCGCTGGAATTAGGGGTGCTGAGGATGCTGCAGCACCCCCTGATGAATAAAAATAAAATACAAAATTAGTGAACAAGGCCTTTATTACTCCTGTATGAGCGGAGAAATATACCCCCCCCCATAGACGAGCAACCCCAACCCAAAACATCTTCCCGCGGCCATGGATCGGAGAAGTGTGTACACGTGAGGGACTTCAAATCAAATAAAATGTAAGTTTATTTGTCACGTCCCCGAATACAACAGGTGTAAACCTTACAGTGAAATGCTTACTTACAGGCTCTAACCAATGGTGCCAAAAAAAAGGTATGTGTGTGTGTGTGTAGGTGAGTAAAGAAATAAAACAACAGTAGAATACATTTGAAACATTTGAGTAGCAAGGCTATATACAGACACCTGTTAGTCAGGCTTATTGAGGTAGCATGTAAATGTAGGTATCGTTAAAGTGACTGTGCATATATGATGAACAGAGAGTAGCAGAAGCGTAAAAAGAGGGGTTGGCGGATGGTGGGACACAATGCAGATAGCCCGGGTAGCCAAAGTTCGGGAGCACTGATTGGTCGGGCCAATTTAGGTAGTATGTACATGAATGTATAGTTAAAGTGAATAAGCATATAAGATAAACAGAGAGTAGCAGCAGCGTAAAAGAGGGGTTGGGGGGTAAGGGGGGGGGGGGAATGCAAATAGTCCAGGTAACCATTGTTACCTGTTCAGGAGTCTTATGGCTTCGAGGTAAAAACTGTTGAGAAGCCTTTTGTCCTAGACTTGGCACTCCGGTACCGCTTGCCATGCGGTAGTAGAGAGAACAGTCCATGACTGGGGTGGCTGGGGTCTTTGACAATTTTTAGGGCCTTCCTCTAGATTGGTTCAAACATACCAAGACAGTCATGAAGAGGGGACGACAAAGCCTATTCCCCCTCAGGTACGGCAATTGCTCGGCCTCCTACCGCAAGGCACTTCAGAGGGTAGTGCGTACGGCCCAGTACATCACTGGGGCAAAGCTGCCTGCCATCCAGGACCTCTACACCAGGCGGTGTGCCTGGATGGCAGGCAGCTTTGCCCCAGTGATGTACTGGGCCGTACGCACTACCCTCTGAAGTGCCTTGCGGTAGGAGGCCGAGCAATTGCCGTACCAATTGCCGTACCAGGCAGTGATGCAACCAGTGTTGCAGCTGTAGAACATTTTGAGGATCTCAGGACCCATGTCAAATCTTTTTAGTTTCCTGAGGTGGAATAGGCTTTGTCGTCCCCTCTTCATGACTGTCTTGGTATGTTTGAACCAATCTAGTTTGTTGTTGATGTGGACACCAAGGAATTTGAAGCACTCAACCTGCTCCTCTACAGCCCTGTCGATGAGAATGGGGACATGCTCGGTGCTCCTTTTCCTGTAGTCCACAATCATCTCCTTAGTCTTGGTTACATTGAGGGATACGTTGTTATTCTGGCACCACCCGGCCAGGTCTCTGGCCTACCACTGTTGTGTCATCTGCAAACTTAATGATGGTGTTGGAGTCGTGCCTGGCCATGCAGTCGTGGGTAAACAGGGAGTACAGGAGCGGACTGAGCATGCACCCCTGGGGAGATCCAGTGTTGAGGATCAGCGTGGCAGATGTGTTGCTACCCACCCTCACCACCTGGGGGCGGCCTGTCAGGAAGTCCTGTATCCAGTTGCAGAAGGAGGTGTTTAGTCCCAGGATCCTTAGCTTGGTGATGAGTTTGAGGGTACTATGGTGTTGAACGCTGAGCTGTAAACAATGAACAGTATTCTCACATAGGTGTTTTGTCCAGGTGGGAAAGGGCAGTGTGGAGTGCAATGGAGATTGCATCATCTGTGGATCTGTTTGGGCGGTATGCAAATTGGAGTGGGTCTAGGGTTTCTGGGATAATGGTGTTGATGTGAGCCATTACCAGTCTTTCAAAGCACTTCATAGCTACGGACGTGCGTGCTACTGGTCTGTAGTCATTTAGGCAGGTTGCCTTTGTGTTCTTTGGCACAGGGACTATGGTGGTCTGCTTGAAGCATGTTGGTATTACAGACTCAATCAGGGACATGTTGAAAATGTCAGTGAAGGCACCTGCCAGTTGGTCAGCACATGCCCGGAGCACGCGTCCTGGTAATCCGTCTGGCCCCGCAGCCTTGTGTATGTTGACCTGTTTAAAGGTCTTACTAATGTTGGCTACGGAGAGCGTGATCACACAGTCTTCCGGAACAGCTGATGCTCTCATGCATGCCTCAGTGTTGCTTGCCTCGATGCGAGCATAGAAGTGATTTAGCTCGTCTGGTAGGCTCGTGTCACTGGGTAGCTCGCGGCTGTGCTTCCCTTTGTAGTCTGGAATAGTTTGCAAGCCCTGCCACATCCGAAGAGCATCGGAGCCGGTGTAGTATGATTCAATCTCAGGCATTGCCTGTTTGATGGTTTGTCGCAGGGCATAGCGGGATTTCTTGTAAGCTTCCGGGTTAGAGTCCCACACCTTGAAAGCGGCAGCTCTACCCTTTAGCTCAGTGCGAATGTTGCCTGTAATCCATGGCTTCTGGTTGGGGTATGTACGTACAGTCACTGTGGGGACGACGTCCTCAATGCACTTATTGATAAAGCCAGTGACTGATGTGGTGTTTTCCTCAATGTCATCGGAAGAATCCCGGAACATGTTCCAGTCTGTGACAGCGAAGCAGTACTGTAGTTTAGCATCTGCTTCATCTGACCATTTTTTATAGACCGAGTCACTGGTACTTCCTGCTTAAATTTTTGCTTGTAAGCAGGAATCAGGAGGATAGAGTTGTGGTCAGATTTACCAAATGGAGGGTGAGGGAGAGCTTTGTACGTGTCTCTGTGTGTGGAGTACAGGTGATCTAGAATTTATTTTCCTCTGGTTTTACATTTAACATGTTGATAGATTTGGTAGAACTGATTTAAGTTTCGCTGCAATAAAGTCTCCGGCCACTAGGAGCGCCACCTCTGGATGAGTGGTTTCCTGTTTGCTTATTTCCTTATACAGCTGACTGAGTGCAGTCTTAGTGCCAGCATCTGTCTGTGGTGGTAAATAAACAGCCATGAAAAGTATAGCTGAGAACTCTCTAGGCAAGTAGTGTGGCCTGCAGTTTATCACAATATACTCAACTTCAGGTGAGCAAAATCTAGAGACTTCCTTAGATTTCGTGCACCAGCTGTTGTTTACAAATATGCAAAGACCCCCCCCATCTTACCGGAGTGTGCTGTTCTATCCTGCCGGTGCAGCGTGTATCCCTAGTGAGCCTGAAATGTGGGTATGAGTTTAACTATATGGTTCATATATTCACAATATACAATATACATTTATATCTTACCCCATTTAACCACAAAATACTTTTGTTTTTTGTGAGTACCCAACTTTGAAAATGAAAAAAGATTGACCAAACTTGATAAGCTTTTGTGCGTGGGAGTGGACCTTTCTGTCCAGTGAGGTTCGTTCCTGGGGACCCTTTTTGGCTCATGAGGCTCAAAGTTAAAATGCATCTTTAGCCAATGACAACATACAGCATGTTTGATAGTATGACAAACAAAAACGTATTTAAATTGATGCACAACTACAGACGCATCAAATGCAGCTCCATTTCCAATGTTAAGGAAAGTGAGAACATTGATTTAGTTTATTCTCATTGATTTGTCTTATTCTTCGCTTTTGCCCCTTAAACAGGTGCAGGTGCAATTGTGAGGCAAAAACTGCCCACAAAATGGTTATGTTTAAAACTTTCCAATGAGCCCCACAAGCTATTGAAATCCTTTGGGGCTATTTAAAGCATGAAACCAGACCAGCAGCAGGGTTAGGAATTGGCATCTGGGCAAATGCAATGCAGACATGTTTGTTTAATAATGTTAAAAGTACAGGAAGTTGCTTGCTGCCAGGAATATCTGCAGGGATGTGAAAAGAAGACGAAAAAACAACCCCCAATTGCAACTAATCTTCTGATAATTAACTTTCACAACATGCTCCCATCATCTGCGTTTGTTGATGGTTCATTTGCAAGACCGGCAGCAGAGCATAATTAACCTGGCGTGAATACAGATCCTTGTGGGACAACACTCCCTTTATGTAACATATGATGAACAGAAACAAGCGGAGGAGGTGGCAAACATGACTTCATATCATGACATCACATGCCATGATTAAAAGGCCCTCGTTTACGACTCTGCGAACTACATGGGAACCTGAAACAATTTGTTCTGTCATCACAAAGGGTGGCTGAACAGGTTGATGCAATTTTCCTAAGTTAAGCATGCTCCCTCATCATTGTTGTTAGTGTTTGTTGGTCAAAGGGGGTTGTTCAATATGAACACCTGGGATTCTATTTGCGTGTGTACAGTAAATGTAGGACATATTATAGTTGGGTGCATTAAAAAAGGTTCCTTGTCCTGCAAAGTGCATATACTGTAACTACACCGTCATGGGCATATTTCAAAAATGCATTTCTTTGAACAGGTTAGTGTTAGACGATTGCAAATAAACGTGTCACTTGGTGTCGACCTGTGAGAGAGTTTGTCACACGAACAATGTACCATTGCTGCAGCACTGTCTCTGTACGGACCCACCAAACAGTCCCCTTGTTTATCTCTTCTGGTCACCATCTCTCCTTCTTGTTTTGTACGTTAAATCACCCTCCCCTTTTATAAATAGTAATAGTTTGATCGTAAATACATTTAATTCACTGCTACCCAAAGTAGCTAATTGATCAAAGACATCATTTCTTTGTGTACTCTGTGTACTCTTTGTGTACCATGAGAGAAGCAAGGCCTAGAGAAACCCTGCACCTCATCAAGGTCCACACATTTCTTGTAAGCCACTTACCCAAAGTACACTTACTTCACTATACTCTTTTCATCCATCCATACCCCCACTCCCACAAATAAAGATCTGTCAAGTCCCCCCTACAACTTTAGAGCAAGCCCCCCACAGGACGGAGACCACATCACTGCAGGGTGTGTTTGTGTGTTTTGGATGCTACGTGGCTCTGCAAACAAGGTCCTTCGGTCAGGGCAATGTTTGTGGCTCCACTGTCCTGCACTCATCCTTCAAGGCTTACGGAAACTTTGTCAACTCATGATAGGATCTTGACAGCCATATTATTCCATGACTCCCCACTGCTTTAAGGCTCAAATTTAGTTGATTCTTCAGTGCCGTAATGTGGATGACACTTTTTTGGGGGGGAGAAAATACTTCACCTGCAGGTTTAAGCAGGTATAACCATGTATAAGCCGTTATAATGTTTTAAAATATGGCTTATGGTTTGGAGACGTGCCTTATGGTTTGGACGGTGGTACGGGCACAGTTGTAGGCAACAAGCATACATTAAGGGATCCATCAAGTAGCCTAGCATACATGATTCCATCTACATCATACAAAGTAAGTATACAGTATATAAACACATGAATATAGCCAAATGGAATTGATTACGCCAGTGGGATGACGAGAAGTATTATGCACATCTTTCATCAACAGGATTCTGTCAACGTTAACAAATTCATCCGGCCCTTTGCACATGTATTCCTTTGCTAAACAGCTTGGATGACAGAATAATAACTTCAGATTTAATGATCAAATGATAATAAACTGTTGCATAATGTTACATTTAGACGGTCGTTCTTCCTTCCAAGTTGGGATCCTCCTCTCCCACACTCCAACTCTCCACCTTGTTGAAAGCTTGGATCAGCCCGTTCTCTGTCAAAAAAGGGAAACAGCAAGAGGGAAAACAGTGGAAAGGAGGAGAAGAGTTGAGTGAAAAGTTGAGTGGCCAAGAGCTCCCATTACTTTATGTATAACACAGCTTCTTTGGCAGGAGAACTGGGCTGTGCGCAAATCTGATTTCAATAACCCAGTTAGTATTATTTTCTGTTATTTATTTATTTATTATCCTATAATTCCCCAGGCTTGATTCACCTCTGTAGCTGGGATTGACCTGGGTAGGTCTGCTTGGCATCGCAAGTATCCAACTAACTGGCTGCCCAGCGATGCAAAACTGGTGCGGCTCTAACAGAAAAAAGTGTGGGAAAACTAATGGACAGGTCCGCAGGAGACCTGGGTCCTGTTCAGTAGAAGGAAAATGTTTTGAAGCACACATTTTCGTTTTCCACTGTGAAACTGTAACGTGAGGATGCCCTAGCGGTAGAGATTTCAGTGAAGAGGCAGACAAGACGTAGCAGTGCAATGTTCCATGAACCATTTAAAAGTCTGGTTATTTAGTGTGTCAAGTAGAATAACAAACACGGACTGACACCAGCATCTTAACAGAAACGTTTTGTTACGGTATGCCCTACTGAACATGACTCTATAGATATTAACTGCCAGGACATAAATGAGTCCATGAGAGCCATTAACAAATGCATGCATATTCTGTACATTAAGCAAAGTAATGAAGCACAGATATGAACCCCTTTTTATGGAGTCTTTTTTTAACACCTCAAGGATTGGTATGGTTTGTTTTATTTGTTGAAAATGATTCAGCTGTACAGAATTTCACAGTTAATGCCCAACAGGATGGATATCTTCACAGAGTTACTAGTAAAAAAGGACCATTAAAAGTGGAAGCCACATATTTTCCCAAAATAAGAACACTATAACAGGATCTCTCTTCAGCCTGAATCCTTACTTGAGATACACATATTGACATCAAGGCCTTATTTTTGCAAAAATGTCCAAATTTAGCGCACACAGACCTCAATTTAGGATTCAGCTGTTTTTAGAGGGCTCTGAAAGGAAAATACTATAGCTAAAGACATTCCATGCCCATGTCGCTGATTCATTTGAAGCCATGCGCTGCATAATGTTCACTTTGTCACTAACGTGCAACCACGCATAACAATAAACTAACATTACAGTATTAATAAATCCCATATTTCACATCTAATCACTTACATATGGTACTCTATAGTTTGCAACAATAATCTAGGGAGGGGAGAATGGCATTTAAGTCAGAACAGCAGCATGGGATTACCATAACTATCAGAACATTCCTGCAACGCTGTGGGAGCATTCAGGAGGTTGGTTTTGCCAAAAGTAGCTCCATCGGGAGGGGGAGGGGGGGGGGGGGGGGTTAATTTACAGTAAGGTTGTTCTTTACAAGGGTGAGACGATTCTTAAAACATTAGTTACATGACCACACAGTGCTTACTGATTTAGCTCTACAAAGTACTATTTGTTCATCTGCATAGACTTTCAGGCCTTTAAGTTTTTGTCATATTATTTTATTATTTAAGTAGGCAAGTGAGTTAAAAACAAATTGTTATTTACAATGACTAGGAACAGTAGGTTAACTGCCTTGTTCAGGGGAAGAACGGGAATTTTATCTAGCAACCTTTGGTTACAGGCCCAACACTCTAACCACCAGGCTACCTGCCTAACCTTACTGGAGATTCCACCTGGCTCTTACTTTTGAAATAATTTTGGATTTCCTTTCATCAGGATGTTGGACATAGCAGTAATTTATGATGAGGTCATCATGTGTAGTACATTTTTTTTAAAGAATTGTATTTAAAATGAACAGTCCCTCAATCCCGTACTCCACCTTGTTGGACTTAATTCTGAATAGGAAATGCAGAGAGTTGTTCTAATTGCTGGTCTTTAAAGGGGCAGTGCAGTGAAAACTGTATTTGTCCAGTTTTTATTGATATTTCCACACTAAGATCGAAATAAATAAAGAAAAAAGTATAAGTTATTTCACCTTTATTTAACCAGGTAGGCTAGTTGAGAACAAGTTCTCATTTACAACTGCGACCTGGCCAAGATAAAGCAAAGCAGTGCGACACAAACAACAACACAGAGTTGCACATGGAATAAACAAACATACAGTCAATAATACAATAGAGAAAAAAGTCTATATAGAGTGTGTGCAAATGAGGTAAGATAAGGGAGGTAAAGGCAATAAATAGGCCATAGTGGCAAAATAATTACAATATAACAATCAAACACTGTAGTGATAGATGTGCAGAAGATTAATGTGCAAGTAGAGATACTGGGGTGCAAAGGAGCAAAAAAAAGAACAGTATGGGGATGAGGTATTTGGATGGGATATTAACAGATGGGCTATGTACAGGTGCTGCTCTGACAACTGGCAGCTGGTGCTTCAAGTTAGTGAGGGAGATATGGGTCTCCAGCTTCAATGATTTTTGCAGTTCTTTCCAGTCATTGGCAGCAGAGAACTGTAAGGACAGGTGGCCAAATAAGGAATTGGCTTTGGGGGTGACCAGTGAAATATACCTGCTGGAGCACGTGCTACTGGTGGGTGCTGCTATGGTGACCAGTGAGCTGTGATAAGGCGGGGCTTTACCTAGCAAAAACTTATAGATGACCTGGCAACGAATATGAAGCGAGGGCCAGCCAACGAGAGCATACAGGTCGCAGTGGTGGGTAGTATATGGGGCTTTGGTGAAAAAACAGATGGCAGTGTGATAGACTGCATCCAATTTGCTGAGTAGAGTGTGGGAGGCTATTTTGTAAATGACATCGCCAAAGTCAAGGATCGGTAGGATAGTCAGTTTTACGAGGGTATGTTTGGTAGCATGAATGAAGGATGCTTTGTTGCGAAATAGGAAGCCGATTCTAGATTTAATTTTGATTGGAGATGCTTAATGTGAGTAGGAGAGGAGAGTTTACAGTCTAACCAGACACCTAGGTATTTGTAGTTATCCACATATTCTAAGTCAGAACTGTCCAGAGTAGTGATGCTAGACGGGCGGGAGGGTGCGGGCAGTGATCAGTTAAAGAGTATGCATTTAGTTTTACTTGCATTTAAGAGCAGTTGGAGGCCATGGAAGGAGAGTATTGCATTGAGGTTAGTTAAAACCTTTTTGGGAAAGGCGTGCCGCTAGCGGTACACCTCGACAATATCCGGTGAAATTGCAGAGCGACAAATTAAAATTAAAATACTATAAATATTTAACTTTCATAAAATCACAAGTGTAATACATCAAAATATAGCTTAAGGGGATAGGGGGCAGTATTTTCACTTTGGATGAATTGCGTGCCCATAGTGAACTGCATCAAACTCTGTCCTAAATTGCTAATATATGCATATTATTACTACTATTGGATAGAAAACACTCTGAAGTTTCTAAAATGTCTGTGAGTATAACAGAACTTGTAGGGCAGGCAATCTTCCAAACAAGTTTTGAAATTCTGAAAGTTTGGAGCAAATTTGACGTCATCGCCCCCTCCTTTCCCAACAAGATATGGATCTGGAAATACTTCCTACGCCTTCCACTAGATGTCCTCATTCAGTAGAAAGTGTAATGGAGCATTTGCTGTGAACTTTGACCTAGTGGGAGGGAAAATAGTCGGTGTCGCAAGAGAATGCCATTTTTCTGTGGCGCATTTCTCTGAGTGCTACGGCTGTTCCAATCAGCCCCAGATGAAAACTAATGATCCGGTTGGAACGTTATTGGATATATATGATTATAACATCCTGAAGATTGATTCTGTACTTAGTTTGACCAGTTTTTTCGACCTGGAATATATATTTTGTAAGTTTTCATGCAAGTTATCTTGGACCAGCAGTCAGTTTTTGGGCACGTGAGCTGAAAGTGATAGCAAATGCTGCTACTTGGACACTAGTATTGGACATTATGGAACAAAACAACGATTTATTGTGGAACTAGGACTCCTTGCACTACATTCTGATGAAAGATCATCAAAGGTAAGGGAATATTTGTGTTGTAATTTTGTATTTCTGTTGACTCCAACATGCGGAGAAATATTGTTACGCCTGAGCGCCGACTCAGATTATTGCAATGTTATGCTTTTTCCGTAACGTTTAAAAAAAATCTGACACAGCAGTTGCATTAAGACCCAGTGTATCTTTAATTATATGTAGAACATGTATCTTTAGTCAACGTTTATGATGAGTATTTCTGTTATCTGGCGTAGCTTTCTATAATTCCTCCGGATATTTTGGAGCAATTTCTGAACATGGCGTCAATGTAAACCGAGATTTGTGGATATAAAATGCATATTATCGAACAAAACATAAATGTACTGTGTAACATGTCATATGACTGTCATCTGATGAATAT
The DNA here is from genome assembly GCF_034236695.1 of Oncorhynchus nerka. Classification (NCBI taxonomy): domain Eukaryota; kingdom Metazoa; phylum Chordata; class Actinopteri; order Salmoniformes; family Salmonidae; genus Oncorhynchus; species Oncorhynchus nerka. The sequence goes on from NC_088407.1 coordinate 41,690,168, forward strand.
TTTCAAGAGGTTAGTGATTGATTTTTTTTAATCCTGCTTTTGTGATTTTATCTTTGGCTGGAAAAAATGGCTACGTTTTTTCTTTGGTTTGGTGGTGGTCTAACATAAATATATGTTGTGTTTTCGCTGTAAAACATTTAAAAAATCTGACATGATGGGTAGATGAACAAGGTGTTTATCTTTCATTTTAAGTATTGGACTTGTTAATGTGTGGAAGTTAAATATTTCTAAAGAATATTTTTGAATTCCCTGCGCCACCTTTTCAGCTGAACGGGGAGGTGGAGTTCCTTGAGGGGAACGCCTTGCCCCAACAGGTTTTAACTTGTTATTAATCCTGCCGCCGTGTCAGATTTTAAAAAGGCTTTACGGCAAAAGAAAACCATGCGATTATCTGAGGACAGCGCCCTGCATACCAACACATGAACAACATATTTCAACCAGGCAGGTGCGACACGAAAGTCAGAAACAGCGACATAAAAAATGCCTTACCTTTGATGATCTTCTTCTGTTTGCACTCCAAAAGGTCCCAGTTACATCACAAATGGTCCTATTGTTCGACAATGTCCTTCTTTATATCCATTAACCTCCTACCCTCTACTTTTTTGAACATTTTGTTAAAAATCGCGCAACATTTCAGCGCCCTGCTACTCATGCCAGGAATATAGTACGTTCATATGGTTAGAATGTGTGGATAGGAAACCCTCGGACGTTTTTAAAACTGGTTAAATCACGACTGTGGCTATTACATAACGTGCGTTACATCGGAAAGCGCAGGAAAACCTGATCACAGAAAATGGAAATAAATATCCTTGCGCCACTTCCAGCAATTGTTAACAGTGAGCCGAATTAGATAAGACCGAGCATTCAACTCCCACAGCATCCCCATGTTGTCTAGTATCTTGTGAATTTAATCATCTTTGATTCTTGGTTGAACCGAAAGAGGGGCACGACTTACCTCCGGTCTCCGCCCAGATCATTCCGGAAGAGCTCTCTCCTGAAATTTTTTCCAAGACGACAGCTAATGATATTTACATCGCCTACGGATGATTTTTATCGCTTATTAACGTTTACTAATACCTAAAGTAGCATTACAAACGTATTTCGAAGTGTTTTGTGAAAGTTTATCGTCTACTTTTTGAATTTTAAAAAATTACGTTACGTTGTGAAATCGCTGTTTTTTTCGTTTATCACACAGTCTACGTATAACGATATCTTGGCTTTATATGGCCCGATTTAATCGAAATAAAGACCCAATAGTGTTTATGGGACATCTAGGAGTGCCAACAAAGAAGATGGTGAAAGGTAATGACTGTTTTCTATTTTATTGTGCGGTTTGTGTAACGCCGAAATGCTAATTATTTTGTTTACGTCCCCTGCTGTGCTTTTCTGTTGTAGTGTATTGGTGCATGCTATCAGATAATAGCTTCTCATGCTGTCGCCGAAAAGCATTTTAAAAATCTGACTTGTTGCCTGGATTCACAACGAGTGTAGCTTTAATTTGATACCCTGCATGTGTATTTTAATGAACTTTTGAGTTTTAACTAATACTATTAGCATTTAGCGTAGCACATTTGCATTTCCAGAGCTCTAGTTGGGACACAAGCGTCCCAACTAGAGGCAAGAGGTTAACTTCTTCGAGATAGGGGGCGCTCTTTTAATGTTTGGATAAAAAACGTTCCCGTTTTAAACAATGTATTTTGTCACGAAAAGATGCTCGACGCCAGGACAGCGGAGTCAATCACCACCTTCCGGAGACACCTGAAACCCCACCTCTTTAAGGAATACCTAGGATAGGATAAAGTAATCCCTCTCACCCCCCCCCCCCTTAAAAGATTTAGATGCACTACTGTTCCACAGGATGTCATAAGGTGAATGCACCAATTTGTAAGTCGCTCTGGATAAGAGCGTCTGCTAAATGACTTAAATGTAATGTAATGACTATGCATGTAATTGACAGCTTTGGAAAGAAAAAACTCTGACGTTTCCAAAACTGCAAAGATATTATCTGTGAGTACCCCAGAACTAATACTACAGGCGAAACCAAGATGAAATTTCATACAGGAAATGCCTCAGATTCTGAAGGCGCTGTGTTCCAATGTCTCCTTATATGGCTGTGAATGCACCAGGAATGAGCCTGCCCTTTGTGTCGTTTCTCCAAGGTGTCTGCAGCATTGTGACGTATTTGTAGGCATATCATTGGAAGATTGACCATAAGAGACTACATTTACCAGGTGTCCGCCCGGTGTCCTGTGTCGAAATTATTGTGTAATCTTTAGGTCCATGCGCGTTCCATTTCTTCAGAAGAGAAAGTCAACTGCCACGATGGATTTATCGTCGATAGATATGTGAAAAACACCTTGAGGATTGATTCTAAACATCGGTTTGCCATGTTTCTGTCGATATTATGGAGTTAATTTGGAAAAAAGTTTGCGTTTTAATGACTTAATTTTGGGTTTTTTTCTTACCCAAACGTGATGAAGAAAACGGAGCGATTTGTCAACACAAATCATCTTTTTGTAAAAACGGAACATTTGCTATCTAACTGAGAGTCTCCTCATTGAAAACATCTGAAGTTCTTCAAAGATAAATTATTTTATTTCAATGCTTTTCTGGTTTTTGTGAAAATGTTGCATGCTGAATGTCAGGCATAATCCTATGCTAGGCTATCAATACTGTTACACAAATGCTTGTTTTGCTATGGTTGAGAAGCATATTTTTGAAAATCTGAGATGACAGTGTTGTTAAAAAAGGGCTAAGCTTGAGAGCAAATAGATTTATTTCATTTCATTTGCGATTTTCATGAATAGTTAACGTTGCGTTATGCTAATGAGCTTGTGGATAGATTTACACAATCCTGGATACAGGTTTTTTTTTCGTAGCTAAACGTGACGCAGAAAACGGAGCGATTTGTCCTAAACAAATCATCTTTCAGGAAAAACTGAACATTTTCTATTTAACCTGTTGCTTCTACTCGGGACGCTTGCGTCCCAACTAGAGCTCTGGAAATGCAAATGCGCTACGCTAAATGCTAATAGTATTAGTTAAAACTCAAAAGTTCATTAAAATACACATGCAGGGTATCGAATTAAAGCTACACTCGTTGTGAATCCAGGCAACAAGTCAGATTTTTAAAATGCTTTTCGGCGAAAGCATGAGAAGCTATTATCTGATAGCATGCAACACCCCAAAAGACCCACAGGGGACGTAAACAAAATAATTAGCATTTCGGCGTTACACAAACCGCACAATAAAATAGAAAACATTCATTACCTTTCACCATCTTCTTTGTTGGCACTCCTAGATGTCCCATAAACACTATTTGGGTCTTTATTTCGATTAAATCGGTCCATATAAAGCCTAGATATCGTTATATGTAGACTGTGTGATAAACGAAAAAAACATTGTTTCAAAACGTAACGTAATTTTTTAAAATTCAAAAAGTTGACGATAAACTTTCACAAAACACTTCGAAATACGTTTGTAATGCAACTTTAGGTATTAGTAAACGTTAATAAGCGATAAAATTCATCAGGAGGCGATGTAAAGATCATTAGCTGTCCGTCTGGAAAAATGTCCGGCTAGAAACTCAACGAAAATATCCGGTCCTAGACCGGAGGAGATACGGTGTCCTGTATGTGTTTGACCAAGAAAAAACTCGAAGGGAAATGACAAGACTCTAGACACCGTGTGGAAGCTGTAGGTACTGCAACCTCAGTCAATTAATTGTGGTTCACCTTTATCAATGGGATCAAGTAGCGCATGGATATATTTTCCCATTTTCAGTGATCAGTTTTTCCTGTGCTTTTCGATGTAAATGCCGTTCTGGTAAAGCCACAGCAGTGATTTAACCAGTTTTTTAAACGTCTGAGTGTTTTCTATCCACACAGACTAAGCAAATGCATATACTATATTCCTGGCATGAGTAGCAGGGCGCTGAAATGTTGCGCGATTTTTAACAGAATGTTCAAAAAAGTAGAGGGTCGACTGAAGAGGTTAACTGAGAGTCTCCTCATTGAAAACATCCGAAGTTCTTCAAAGGTAAATTATTTTATTTGAATGCTTTTCTGGTTTTTGTGAAAATGTTGCCTGCTGAATGCTAACGCTAAATGCTATGCTAGCTATCAATACTGTTACACAAATGCTTGTTTTGCTATGGTTGAGAAGCATATTTTTAAAATCTGAGATGACAGTGTGTTGTTAACAAAAGGCTAAGCTTGAGAGCTAGCATATTGATTTCATTTCATTTGCGATTTTCATGAATAGTTAACGTTGCGTTATGGTAATGAGCTTGAGGCTGTATTCACGATCCCAGATCCGGGATGGCTCGTCGCAACAGGTTAAAACTCAGTATAGCTGGCGCGCTTCAGTGAATAATCCATCCAGTTTCCCTCCATCAAAATGCATACAAAATTAATCCCAAACCTTACTAATAAACTTTTCAAAACAAGTCAAACAACGTTTATAATCAAACCTTCCCAAAACGCAAATAAACTTTAACATTTAAGACGGAGAATAGTATGTTCATTACCGGAGATAAATTAGAAAGAATGCACTTTCTTCCATGCGCTTGGAACCACGGCCTATTTCTCAGGCCCATATGCTAGTATATGCATATAATTGACAGATTGTGTGTTGACAAACACTTTAAAGTTTCCAAAACTGTCAAAATATTGTCTGTGAGTATAACAGAACTCATATTGCAGGCGAAACCTGAGGAAAATCAAACCAGGAAGTGGCTTCTATTTATGTTCCATAGCCTGCCTTCGCTCCATTTAAAGGGATATCAACCAGATTCCTTTCCCTATCGCTTCCTCAAGGTGCCAGCAGTCTTAATTAACCTCTTAGAGCAAGGTGAGACGCTAGCCAACAGGAAATGGAAATGCGCAACGCCAAATGCTAATAGTACTCGCTAAAACTCAAACTTTCATTAAAACACACATGCAGGGTACTCAGTTAAAGCTACACTCGTTGTGAATCTAGCCAACATGTCAGATTTTTTTAATGCTTTTCGGCGAAAGCATGAGAAGCTATTATCTGATAGCATGCAACCCCCCGAAATACCTGAAGGGGACGTAAACAAAATAATTAGCGTAGCCGGCGCTACACAAAACGCAGAAATAAAATATAAAACATTCATTACCTTTGACGAGCTTCTTTGTTGGCACTCCAATATGTTCAATAAACATCACAATTGGGTCTTTTTTTCGATTAAATCCGTCCATGTATACCCAAAATGTCCATTTATGAAGCCCGTCTGATCCAGGAAAAAACAGCTTTCCAAAACGCAACATCATTTTTTTAAATTAAAAAAGTTGCCTATAAACTTTGCCAAAACACTTCAAACTACTTTTGTAATCCAACTTTAGGTATTAGTAAACGTTAATAATCTAACAAATTGATCACGGGGCGATCTGTATTCAACAGCAGCAGGTCTTGAAATCATGGTCGATATTCTCTCTTTCATAACTTCCTCGGTGTACCCGATGACAGGAATGACAGGAAGTGCCTATTCTTAATTTCACCAAGGATTAACTTCAACCCAATTGCCAAGACTGGCGACATCGTGTGGAAGCTGTAGGAATTGTAAACTGGGAGCTATCTATTTTCCCTTGCCATAGACAGTACAGAGAACTGGCAGAGGGATATATATATTTTTTTGGTGAACAGTTTTCCTTGGGGTTTTGCCTGCTACACACGTTCTGTTATAGTCACAGACATGATTTAACTAGTTTTAGAAACTTCAGAGTGTTGTCTATCCACACATACTATTCATATGCATATACTATATTTCTGGCATGAGTAGCAGGACGTTGACATTTTGCGCGATTTTTAACAAAAAGTTGAAAAAATTCACCCGAGGTGAAAACCCTTTAAGATGTTTTTAAGACATAGTTTCAGGCTTTTATTTTGAAAAAATGAGCGAGAAAGATAACATCGCGTCGGGTGTTCGCATGAGTTTTGCTTGAGCAAAAGAGCTTGGGCAGCCATTGTCTCTCCCTCTCCTACTGAAAAATAGACAGTGCCGGTTGATATATTATCGATTATATATTTTAAAAACAACGTGAGGATTGATTATAAAAAACGTTTGACATGTTTCTGTGGACATTACGGATACTATTTGGAATTTTCGTCTGCGTTGGCCCATTTCTGAACATAACGCGCCAAACAACAGAGGTATTTTGGATATAAAAATGATCTTTATGGAACAAAAGGAACATTTATTGTACTTCCAAAGTTGTGGGAAATGGCTTAAGGACAACAACGTCAAGGTATTGGAGTGGCCATCACAAAGCCCTGACCTCAATCCCATAGAAAATGTGTGGGCAGAACTGAAAAAGCGTGTGTGAGCAAGGAGGCCCTTAAACCTGACTCAGTTACACCAGCTATGTCAGAAGGAATGGGTCAAAATTCACCCAACTTGTGGAATGCTACCCGAAATGTTTGACCCACAATTAAACAATTGAAAGGCAATGCTACCAAATACTAATTGAGTGGATGTAAACATCTGACCCACTGGGATTGTGTTGAAAGAAATAAAAGCTGAAATAAATCATTTTCTCTACTATTATTCTGACATTTCACATTCTTAAAATAAAGTGGTGATCCTATCTGACCTAAAACAGGGAATTTTTACCTAGATGAAATGTCAGGAATTGTGAAAAACTGAGTTTAAATGTATTTGGCTAAGGTGTATGTAAACTTCCGACTTCAAATGTAAATATATTCACATTTTTATCAACTTGCCAACATGATAAGACTGAGCATTTCAATGGAAAAAGGAAATACATTTTAAAATATATATTGAGTTATTTTCATGAAATAAACAGACAGTGATTTATTAGAAATACAGTTATGAATAAAAAAACGAATTTTAGCATGGGGACTTTAATTCCATTAGTTATTTTTGTCTTATCACTCTACAAATATTTGAATAGGTTTACTTGGTTAAAATAGTGATGAAATAAAACCAAATCAACCGCTACTTCTTCTACCTGCATTTTGAAAGTCAAGCAACGAGGAAAAGGCAGAAGTAGAATGTGGAGAAAGTGTTCAACTAACAGTGCTAATAAGTTAATGTAAATAAATAGCAAACAGGCTGGAGGTGCCGCAACCACCAATAAGCGGTGTGAGGTTTCGTACTCCTGCAGTTAAAAAGCACAAGTCTGTGGCCCCATTGATAGCCTAGACCATTGTAAACACAGTCTGGAACAACATTAGTGTAGCTTTGGGTGGCATCCCTGTTTTCTTTCTCAACACGAGTAGACAAGATGCTTCCTTCCTAGAAGATGGTCTCTGTGGCCCATGAAAAATGTATAATTGTATTTCTCTTTTGAGTCTAACAGAACGCATATTAGTAAGCTGACATTCTACGGTATGTGTTTGCATACTTGCGTGTGGGCCTCTGCGTGGGAGATGACCCATGCCGTTCAAATGTAGTCATTAATGAACATTTCGATAAACTTCAGTGTTTTTCCGGACAAGTCAAACAGTGATGTTACTTCTCCTAAAAAGTATGTGCGTGCGTGCTCGCTTGTGTGTGTGGTGATAATGCCATATTAACAGTCAAATACTGTCCCATTGTTCCCCTGTAACTCTGATGGTAGGCTGATAAACAATGTCTTGCAGCAGGCTATGTTGATCCTGTCAATGGGAAGCTTTGATAGCTTTGATGTCAGAAGAGTTCACAAATTCTCTGCCTGGATTAAGAGCATTTGATAGCTGTGTGTGAGCGCTTATGTCACCCCAAACTCTCTCTCTGTCCCAACAGATCACCGCCAAGAACCACATTTGTATTATGCGACTATTAACTTTGTGAGTTTGTGGTGTGTGCATCTGTAGTTGTCCTCCGAACCTTTCTTGCTCCTTCTCCATCCAGTATACCACCCTTGCAGCTCACTGTATCTCCCCCACCCCACCCCCTACCGAGGTGAGTGATTGGCTGATTAGATTGGACACAGACTAACACAGCAGCGGTTTTACCTATGCAACCACCATCAATCACTCAGGGGAGACGCTCTCTAAATGAAGGCTAGGTAAATAAACCGTCCCCCCTACTAACCCAGAGGCAGAGCCCACCCCTTTAACGGGTCAGTAGGCTCAGTAGTAGGGGGCTAACCCTACTTCCCTGACCCCCTCCCTGGGCTTCACACCCCAGCCTGGCCTCCCGTCTCCACTCCCTAGTCTTGATAAAGCGTGAACAAACACCTCTGCTCTTTTGTGCTCCTACTGAGAAGCGTTTTTGCCACTTTCCCCTATGTCAGGCCCTTTAATCTTACTCCTCTGGAAATGTTGTGGAGAAGAGAAGCCATGCATGAATACAGATACAGTATCAGTGGCAATCTAGAAGACACCTCAGATGGCCACCGTGGAAAAAAAGTGCCAATGGCTCCTGATAAGCAGAATGAAAAGTTTTGTGATCCACTTGAACAACATTGCCACGCTTTTACACACACGCACGAATACACCCCCCCCCCCCCCACACACACACATACACACAAATATATACCCCCCCCACACAAAGGCTGAAATGCAAACAGTACATGTCACTTATTTGCTCTGCCTCTTGTTTGCTGACTCTGGTCTCTCCCACTGGGCAGCCAGCTCTCAAGTTCCTCAGCCCCAGAATCAGCTCATCCTACAATCCAGCACAGCGGCATGAGCAGCGAGGGGAGATAGGGCACAAAAAAAGCCTGGAGAAGTGTTTTCTCTGCAAACCTCAGCTCTCTGAGACCATGGAGAGCAGGTTTTCACTCCGAGCTGCATCAATGTCTTCCCTGTGATAACCCCCCATGCTTCCCTTTCCATTTTTCATTCTTCCCTGCTCCCATCCACGATTTCAGCTTCAAGGAACTCTGCGACCTGAGGGAGGGTCGGAGGGGTGGAGTAAAACACAGGCGAGCATCCCCATAATCCCTGCACCCCTGCCAAAGTTAACAGATAGCAGGGATTCAGTATCAAAGTTGCTCATATTTGGCTCCACAAACACAATAGCCCATTGCAAAAATACGAGCCCAAGGAGCCCCCCCCAACGTTTAATTATGAACATTGGGGAAATCTAACCGTGGTGCCCTGGGTACTTTGCGCCAGGTTCCCTACCGGGAGTAAAAGCACAGCTTGGGATTTTAACTAACCCCGACTTCCACTCTGCTTCCCCGTAGTCATCCTCCTTTGGCATTTACTGTAGCTGTTCTTTCCCTCTAAATTCCTTCTGACTCCAGATTAGTGAAGCAACAGGAGGGTGAGCAGTGCCAGATGATCATACTAGCAACAATCTGTTGATAAGCATCTGCTTGCTAAGTTTAGGGTTAGTAGAAATTGGGTTAGTAGAATGTTGAAATGTTACTGCATCTACACATGGACTACCCAAATAAAGTGTTACCTGAAAATGTGATGCTTAAATGCTAAATAGGAATGATAAATACATTTATATTTTCAGATCAGTGATTCATGCCACGATGAACATCTAACATGGCTAATACGAAATTGAATTTATAAATGAAAATGGCAAATGGTAAACAAAAAATGGTAAATGCAAAGTGTTTTTATTTTTCAACTTCCCAATGTAGCATTTTTCTTTTCTCTTTTAATTTTCAAAATATTTACAAATTGCTTTCTGGAGGCAAGAACCAGGAAACCAACACGACCATGCAGAGATACATCCTAGCCATGTCACGCTCACTGTGCATTGATTTTAAACTAGTGTAACTGATGGGGTTTGAACCAGGTGTCCTGTACCCCAGAAGAACATCTTAGCCTGCTAAGCCAAAGCCTAGACAACTTAGCTTGGGGAGCCATTGCAATTTTTCTGATCTCACTCAGGAAAAGTTACGCAAAGTTACTCATCACATGGTGTGGTCGGTCATCAAACCACTTCTTTCTGGTTTGTTGTTCGCATGATGAGTAACCTTGCTGGATACCTGAAGAGTTGCATTGGCTATAGGCTTTGGTTTAGCGGGCTAATGTCCTCCACTGACGTGCAGATGACGCTTGTTCCTATTTGTGCAGTGGCTCAGATGGGTCTCTGTGAGGAGGAGGTCAAATAATGGTGAATTGTAACTAGGTAGTTCAGTTACTACACATGCTTGATGATTAGGTTTAACCTTGCCTGAAACCTGAAGAATAGCATTGCCTCCCCGAGTCAATGCTTAGGCTTCAGCTTTGCAGGCCTATGCTTTTCTGGTGCTCAGGAGACCTAGGTTAGCACCATGTGTGTTGGTTACACTAGTCTAAAATCAATGTACAGAGAGCCCGACATGGCTAGGATGTACTAGTACATGAGGGTGTGTTGCTCTCGTGCTTCATGCCTACAATAAGCAACAACATACACGTTTACCATTTACCATTTTTATTTAGAATTTCTGATTACCATTTATCATTTTCAATTAACCATTTACTCTTTTCAAACTTTTAAATGTAATTGTGTCATAAACCTGGTCTTAGAGCATTTCATATTATATAGTAAGCAAATCCGAGACCCTATTATGATATTTAGCGTTTCGTATGGTATGTATTAATTTGTGGTAGTCCACCACCCATTTCGTATGATATCTTATGAATTACAATTCATATTATATGTTACGAATTAGCAAAACATAACATTTTATACATTTGTAAAACGTACTAAATGTTACGAATTTTCTAAATTTTTCAAAATATGTTCGAATTCTAGCTAGGTGGCTTATTTTAGCTAGAGGGCTAACATTAGCTAGGCTAGGGGTTAGGGGTTAGGGTTACGATTAAGTTCAGGAGTTAAGTTAAAGGGTTAGGTGAGGGTGAGCTAAAATAGTTGCAGTTAGGGGAAGGGCTAGCTAACATGCTAAGTAGAAGCAAAATAGCTCAAAAGTAGTAAGTAGTTGAAGAGTAGCTAATTAGCTAAAGTTGTCCCTGATGAGATTCAAACTCGCAACCTTTGGGTTGCTAGGTGTTCGAGTTACACATGCACACATCCACCTCAACCAACCTCCTTACTTTTGTTAAGAAACCATCTGTCCTATGTCACCATACCAAACGTATCATACAGTGCCTTCGGAAAGTATTCAAACATCTTGACTTTTTCCTATGTTACAGCCTTAATCATTTTTTTAACATCAGCATTCTACACAATTCTCCATAATGACAAAGCAAAAACAAGTTTTTTAAAAACTTTTCGCAAACAGAAATACCCTTTTTTACATAAGCATTGAGACCCTTTGCTATAAGACTTGAAATTGAGCTCAGGTGCATACTGTTTCCATTGATCATCCTTTAGATGTTTCTATAACTTGATTGGAGTCCACCTGTAGTAAATTCAATTGATTGGGCATGATTTGGAAAGGCACACACCTGTCTATATAAGGTCCCTTAGTTGACAGTGCATGTCAGAGCAAAAATCAAACCATGAGGTCGAAGGAATTGTCCGTAGAGCTCCGAGACAGAATTTTAGTCAAGGCACAGATCTGGGGAAGGGTAACACAACATTTCTACAGAATTGAAGGTCCCCAAGAACACAGTGGTCTCTATCATTCTTAAATGGACGATGTTTGGATCAACGAAGACTCTTCCTAGAGCCAGCCGCCAGGCCAAACTGAGCAATCGGCCTTGGTCAGGGAGATGGTCACTATGACAGAGCTCTAGAATTCCATCCCTACGGTGAAGCATGGTGGTGGCAGCATCATGCTTTGGGGATGTTTTTCAGCAACAGGGACTGGGAGACTAGTCAGGATCGAGACAAAAATGAACGGAGCAAAGTATATAGCGATCTTTGATGAAAACCTGCTCCAGAGCGCTCAGGACCTCAAACTGGGGTGAAGGATCACCTTCCAAAAGGACAACAACCCTAAGCACACAGCCAAGACCACGCAGGAGTGGCTTCAGCACAAGTCTCTGAATGTCCTTGAGTGGCCCAGCCAGAGCCCGGACTTGAACCCGATCGAACATCTCTGGAGAGACCTGAAAGCAAAGCTTCCCATCCAAACCTGACCGAGCTTGAGAGGATCTGCAGAGAACAATGGGAGAAATTCCCCAAATACAGGTGTGCCAAGCTTGTAGCGTCATACCCAAGAACACCCGAGGCTGTAATCGCTGCCAAAGTTGCTACAAAAAAGTGAGTGAAGGGCATGAATACTTATGTAAATGTTATATATATATATATTTTTATTAGCTACATTTTCTAAAAACCTGTTTTTGCTTTGACATGGTGTATTGTGTTTAGATTGATGAGGGAAACAATTATTTAACCAATTTCAGAATAAGGCTCATAATACTTTCCTAACGCACTGCATCATACCAATTTCTGTGTCATTTACTATGTTATGTCTAGTCTATGAGACCAGGCTGCAGACATTATTACACTCATATGAAAATAAAATTGCCTTTATCATGTTCCCCTTCCTATTTAGAATTTAAGCATTGCATTTTCTGTCTGGCACTGATCACCCTCCTTTCTGAACAGCCCAAGAAAGAAAGAAGTAAAGAAATTAAGACTGCATTCATCCAGTAAAGTATACCATTGATTTGACATTTAGAATTATTTAGGGTCATTTAGTAAGTCAATTCTTAATTTAGGTTACAAAGGCATTATTTGCAATTTCAGTTAAATCATGCACATCAATGGGAGATATATGTGCACATGTACTGTATATATAATTTTTGCTATTAAAGGTGCCATTTAGTACACATACAGTTCTGGAAAGAATTAAGAGAACTTGCTTCCTTCTGCTCTGACAATGTGCCCGACCTCTGAGGATTGGTTTTTCCAGCAGACATTGCTCCATGCCACACAGCCAGGTCAATCAAGGTGTGGATGGAGGACCATCAGATCAAGACCCTGTCATGGCCTGAACCCCATTGAAAACCTTTGGAATGTGATCAAGAGGAAGATGGATGGTCACAAGCCATCAAACAAAGCCGAGCTGCACTGAATTTTTGCGTCAGGAGTGGCATAAAGTCACTCAACATCAATGTGAAAGACTGGTGGAGAGCAGGCCAAGACGCATGAAAGCTGTGATTGAAAATGTATTTTATATTGTTTGTCCCTAACACTAAACCTTGAAAGGTTCAATGGGCCGGTGTCTGGCTGGATTCGAGCCCACTGAGGTTTTTAATTAATTTTCTATAGGCCGTAGTAAAACAACAAGGCATGTTCAAACTATGCATACTGACTGATTTGGGATTGGAATGGGGTCAAGTAGATATACATTTGGTAACACTTGATTTGAAACACCTGTGTACAATGCATGTACAATGTTTGCTGTGAACATAACAGCTCATGTCTCCTTATAATAGCCCACTTTAAATTCACAAATACCTATACCTATGATCTATTAATAATATTGACAAAAAGAAACATTTACATATCAATGAGACAGAATTCCATATTGCTAGTGAATACCTGTTTGTGAACATGAGAGGGGATATCATTGCATTTCTATGGTATTTTTCCTGTCGGCCAGGTGTACTGTATAACCTGTACTGTGGCCGTTCGCTGACATTTAATTTACACAAATGAATCACTTTTTGGAAGCCTGGGGTGACACTATTAATCATTACTATTGAACCTTGCGAAAAAACACGAGAGGGTGTGTATTGTTAGAGATCCTTTTAATAAAGAGGGACAGGGCAAATAAATCTTATTGGTTGAGTAAGAATACATTGTTTATGTTTTGAAACCCCTATATTTTCCACTGAAAGAAACCTTGTCTGTCACCATTAATAATCTTAATGATTCTAAGAGAAAATGTATCTGGGGTTATATTACCTCTTCATTAATTGGAATACAAAATGCACAAAGACCTTAATAAAGGTGCAACACTTATTCGTCTAAATCAGCGGCCTTGTGGGATATTTGTGTGCATTTGTATGTCATTTGTACATCTTTAAAATGTTCCTACTTTCTCAGTCATTACTGACAAATACATCAACACATGTTATATTTCTCAAGAAACACAGTAACAATATAAGTGAGAATGGAAAACTGTAGAATTGTAGAAAATAATGTGCAGTGTGTATAATTACTTTTAAAAGGACATTCTTCACCTATAAAGACGTTGTCACTAAAATGGTTTGGCCGATTCCACTCGTTCATGAATGGGAAACATATGCTTGCGAAGGTCAGAAACCGATCACATATTTCAATGAATGGGAGAATGATCATCTCCAGATAGGACAATGGAAGATAGGGAAATGGAAGAAATAACATTGTGTTTCAATGAACCAGTAAGTGTATAACATTTACATCTATATGAAACTACTGCTAACAGGGTAACAATTGCTTAGGGACAATTGTGATGGGATGATTAGAGGTAAATCTGAATGAGGGTGTCATTATAAACATCATAACGTAAAGCCAAGTATCTTGAATATTAAAGCTAAACTCAGCGAAATGACATTGCCATGAGCAGCACGGCAGATATTGAGATGAGCGTGATGCAAGACATTGTATTCACACAGTCACACACAGTATCTTCTCATGTGCGTGTGTTCGCTTCATGCTGTTACAGCATAGTAGCCATGGGACCAAAACAGTGGAGAAGTTGCGCTTCTACGCTCTTAGTTATTGCGGAAATTGATCCACTATGCTGTTTACTTTCTGCATCTACGTCACATTGCTGTGTACATTTAAACAATACATATGAGGATTAAAAGCTGTGTCCAGCATGCAGACCTGAACTGGTGTCCAAACACAATACTGTGCTCTCTCTCTCGCCACCACCACACACACACACACACACACACACACACACACACACACACACACACACACACACACACACACACACACACACACACACACACACACACACACACACACACACACACACACACACACACACACACACACACACACACACCGGAGTTGATCCAAGCTGCAGGTGGCTTCTGGTAACTCGGGATCATGACTTCCTGAACACACCGCTTATTATCAAAGCTGCAGCTCAGTTTCGGCCAAGCACAACACTCACCATACCTATGAGGCCCACCTCAAATATTTGGTTTTCCTAAAAAGTAGAGTCAGATACACTACAGGACAAAAGTATGTGGACACCTGCTTGTCGAACATCTCATTCTAACGTCATGGGCATTAATGTGGAGATGGTCCCCCTTTGCTGCTATAATAGCCTGCACTCTTATGTCAAGGCTTTCCACTAGATGTTGGAACATTGCTGCAGGGACTTTTTTCCATTCAGCCACAAGAGCATTAGTGAGGTCAGGCACTGATGTTGGGCGATTAGGTCTGGCCTGCAGTCATCGTTCAAATTCATCCCAAAGGTCTTTGATTGGGTTGAGGTCAGGGCTCTGTGCAGGCCAGTCAAGTTCTTCCACACCAATCTCGACAAACCATTTCTGTATTGACCTCGCTTTGTGCACAGGGGCATTATCATGCTGAAACAGGAAAAGGGCCTTCCCCAAACTGCCACAAAGTTGGAAGCACAGAATTGTCTAGACTCTAGAATGTCTTTGTATGCTGTAGTGTTAAGATTTCCCTTCACTGGAACTAAGGGGACTAGCCCGAACCATGAAAAACAGCCCCAGACCATAATTCCTCCTCCACCAAACGTTACAGTTGGCACTATGCATATAGGCAGGTAGCGTTCTCCTGTCATCCGCCATGTTGAAAGTCACTGAGCTCTTTAGTAATGTCAACGTTTGTCTATGTAGAGACGCATGGCGGTGTGTTCGTTTTTATACATCTGTCAGCAATGGATGTGCCTGAAACAGGCGAATCCATTAATTTGAAGGGGTGTACACTTTCTTTTGTATGTACAGTGCATTCGGAAAGGGTTCAGACCCTTTCCACATTTTGTTACGTTACAGCCTTATTCCGAAACAAAACAAAAATCCTCATCAATCTATGCACAATATCCCATAATGAAAACAGGTTTTTAGAAATGTTTGCAAATGTATTAAACATAAAACAGAATTAACTTATTTACCTACAGTTGTAGTCGGAGGTTTACATATACATTAGCCAACTACTTTTAAATTCAGTTTTTCACAAATCTTGACATTTAATTCAAGTAAAAATTCTTAAAAACATTATTTTAAGAATGTGAAATGAATGTGAAATGACATAATAATAGGAGAGAGAATGATTAATTTCAGCTTTTATTTCTTTCATCACATTCCCAGTGGGTCAGAAGTTTACATACACTCAATTAGTATTTGGTAGCATTGCCTTCAAATAGTTTAACTTGGGTCAAACGTTTTAGATAGCCTTCCACAAGCTTCCCACAATATTTTGGATTAATTTTGACCCATTCCTCCTGACAGAGCTGGTGTAACTGCCTCCTTGCTCACACATGCTTTTTCAGTTATGCCCATACATTTTCTATAGGATTGAAGTCAGGGCTTTGTGATGGCCACTCCAATACCTTGAATTTGTTGTCCTTAAGACATTTTGCCACAACTTTGGAAGTATGCTTGGGGTCAATGTTCATTTGGAAGACCCTTTTGCGACCAAGCTTTACAATCCTGACTGATGTCTTGAGATGTTACTTCAATAAACATAATTTTCCTAACTCATGATGCCATCTATTTTGTGAAGTGCACCAGTCCCTCCTGCAGCAATGCACCCCCACAACATGATGCTGCTACCCCCGTGCTTCACAGTTGGGATGGTGTTCTTCGGCTTGCAGGCATCCCGCTTTTTCCTCCAAACATAACGATGGTCATTATGGCCAAACAGTTCTATTTTTGTTTCATCAGACCAGAGGACATTTCTCCAAAAAGTACAATCATTGTTCCCATGTGCAGTTACCAACCGTAGTCTGGATTTTTTATGGCTGTTTTGGAGCACTGGCTTCTTCCTTGCTGAGCGGCCTTTCAGGTTATGTCGATATAGGACTCGTTTTACTGTGGATATAGATAATTTTGTACCGGTTTCCTCCAGCATCTTCATAAGGTCCTTTGCTGTTGTTCTGGGATTGATTTGCACTTTTCGCATCAAAGGACGTTCATCTCTAGGAGAAAGAACGCGTCTCCTTCCTGAGCGGTATCACGACTGCGTTGTTCCAGTATTTTTATACTTGCGTACTATTGTTTGTACAGATGAACGTGGTACCTTCAGGCCCTTCAGGCGTTTGGAAATTACTCTCAAGGATGAACCAGACTTGTAGGGGTCTACAATGTTTTTTGTGAGGTCTTGGATGATTTCTTTTGATTTTCCCATGATGTCAAGCAAAGAGGCACTGAGTTTGAAATACATCCACAGGTACACCTCCAATTGACTCAAATGATGTCAACTAGCCTATCAGTAGCTTCGAAAGCCATTGCATCATTTTCTGGAATCTTCCAAGATGTTTAAAGGCACAGTCAACTTAGTGTATGTAAACTTCTGACCCACTGGAATTGTGATACAGTGAATTATAAGTGAAAAAATATGTTTGTAAACAATTGTTGGAAAATTACTTGTCATGCACAAAGTAGATGTTCTATCCAACTTGCCAAAATTATAGTTTGGTAACAAGAAATTAGTGGAGTGGTTTTAAAAAACTGATTTTAATGACTCCAATGTAAGTGTTTGTAAACTTTCAACTGTACATATTCAGACCCTTTGTTGTGTGACTTGAAATGTAGCTAAGGTGCATTCTGTTTCCATTTATCATCCTTGAAATGTTTTTTCAACTTGATTGGACTCCACCTGTTGTAAATACAATTGATTGGACATGATTTGAAAAGGCACACACCTGTCTATATAAGGTCCCACAATTGAAAGTACATGTCAGAGCAAACACCAAGCCAGGAGGTCAAAGGAATTGTCCGTAGAGCTCTGAGACAGGATTGTGTCGAGGCACAGATCTGGAGAAGGGTACCAAAGCATTTATGCAGCTTTGAAGTTTCCCATGACCATAGTGGCCTCCATCATTCTTAAATGGAAGAAGTTTGGAACCACGAACAACACTCTTCCTAGAACTGGCCGTCCAGCCAAACTGAGCAATAGGGGTAGAAGGGCCTACTTTGGGGAGGTGACCAAAAACCTGATGGTCACTCTGACAGAGCTCCAGAGTTCCTCTGTGGAGAAGGACAACCATCTCTGCAACACTCCACCAATCAGGCCTTTATGGTATATTGGCCAGACAGAAGCCACTCCTCAGTCAAAGGCACAGGACAGCCCACTTGGAGTTTGCCAAAAGGCACCTAAAGGACTCAGGCCATAAGAAACAAGATTCTCTGGTCTGATGAAACCAAGATTGAACTCTTTGCCCTGAATGCCAATCGTCATGCCTGGTGGAAACCTGGCAATGTTACTACGGTGAAGCATGGTGGTGGAAGCATCATCATTTTTCAGTGGCAGGGACTGAGAGACAGGTCAGGATCAAGGGAAAGGTGAGCAAAATACAGAGAGATCCTTGATGAAAACCTGTTCCAGACTGGGGCGAAGGTTCACCTTCCAACAGGACAATGCCCCTAAGCACACAGCCAGAACAATGCAGAAGTGGCTTCTCTGAATGTCCTTGAGTGGCCCAGCCAGAGCCCGGACTTGAACCGAACATCTCTTGATTGACCTGAAAATAGCTGTGCAGCGTCCCTCCCCATCCAACCTGACAGAGCTTGAGAGGATCTGCAAAGAAGAATGGAAGAAACTCCCCAAATACCGCTGTGCCAAGCATGTAGCGTCATACCCAAGAAGACAAAGTGCTATATTCGCTGCCAAAGGTGCTTCAACAAAGTACTGAGTAAATGGTCTGAACCTGTTTTTGCTTTGGCATTATGGGTTATTATGTGTAGATTAAAAACAATTGAATACATTATTGAATAAGGCTGTAACTTACCAAAATGTGGAAAACATCAAGGGGTCTTAATACTTTATTACGCACTGTGTAGTGTATGAGCAGTACTTAAACATTTTTTGGGAAGGTAGGAGAATTTTAAAATGTCTGTCTCGCAGTGCATCAATCTTGAATCAATATGGACTGGTAACATTTATGTATCCAATTGTCAAGAGATCCACCAAAGGTTACATCCTAAATGCCACGTTTGATGTCTGCTGGCCCAAGTTAGTGGAACTCTGCTATCACAGACTGGAACATGTTCCGGGATTCTTCCGATGACATTGAGGAATACACAACCTCAGTCACTGGCTTTATCAATAAGTGCATCGAGGACGTCGTCCCCACAGTGACTGTACGTACATACCCCAACCAGAAGCCATGGATTACAGGCAACATTCGCACTGAGCTAAAGGGTAGAGCTGCCGCTTTCAAGGTGTGGGACTCTAACCCGGAAGCTTACAAGAAATCCCGCTATGCCTTGCAACGAACCAACAAACAGGCAAAGCGTCAATACAGGGCTAAGATTGAATCATACTGCATCGGCTCCGACGCTCGTCGGATGTGGCAGGGCTTGCAAACTATTACAGACTACAAAGGGAAGCACAGCCGCGAGCTGCCCAGTAACACGAGCCTACCAGACGAGCTAAATCACTTCTATGCTCGCATCGAGGCAAGCAACACTGAGGCATGCATGAGAGCATCAGCTGTTCACGATCAAGACCTTTAAACAGGTCAACATACACAAGGCTGCGGGGCCAGACTGATTACCAGGACGTGTGCTCCTGGCATGTGCTGACAAACTGACAGGTGTCTTCACTGACAATTTCAACATGTCCATGATTAAGTCTGTAATACAAACATGTTTCAAGGCAACCTGCCTAAATGACTACAGACGCATAGCACTCACATCCGTAGCCATGAAGTGCTTTGAAAGGCTGGTAATGACTCACATGAACACCATTATCCAATTTATCCACTTCAATTTGCATACCGCCCAAACAGATCCACAGATCATGCCATCTCCATTGCACTCTGAATGCTGTTAATTGACTACAGCTCAGTGTTCAACACCATAGTACCCTCAAAGCCCATCACTAAACTAAGGAACCTGGGATTAAACACCTCCCTCTGCAACTGGATCTTGGACTTCCTGACGGGCCACCCCCAGGTGGTGAGGGTAGGTAGCAACACATCTGCCACGCTGATCCTCAACACCGGGGCTCCCCAGGAGTGCGTGCTAAGTCCCCTCCTGTACTCCCTGTTCACCCATGACTGCATGGCCAGGCACGTCTCCACCATCATTAAGTTTGCAGACACAACAGTGGTAGGCCTGATCACCGACCACGACGAGACAGCCTATAGGGAGGAGGCTCCGGGTGGTGCCAGAATAACAACCTATCCCTCAACGTAACCAAGACTAAGGAGATGATTGTGGACTACAGGAAAAGTAGCACCGAGCACACCCCCATTCTCATCGACGGGGCTGTAGGGGAGCAGGTTCAGAGCTTCAAGTTCCTTGGTGTCCACATCAACAACAAACTAGATTGGTCTAAACACACCAAGACAGTCGTGAAGAGGGCAAGACAAAGCCTATTCCCCCTCAGGAAACTAAAAAGATTTGGCATGGGTCCTGAGATCCTCCAAAGGTTCAACAGCCTCAACATCGAGAGCATCCTGACCGGTTGCATCACTGCCTGGTACGGCAATTGCTCGGCCTCCGACCACAAGGCACTTCAGAGGGTAGTGCGTACGGCCCAGTACATCACTGGGGCAAAGCTGCCTGCCGTCCAGGACCTCTACACGAGGCGGTGTCAGAGGAAGGCCCTAAAAATTGTCAAAGACCCCAGCCACCCCAGTCATAGACTGTTCTCTCTACTACCGCATGGCAAGTGGTATGGAGTGCTTAAGTGTAGGACGAAAAGGCTTCTCAACAGTTTTTACCCCCAAGCCATTTGACTCCTGAACAGGTAACCAAATCGATACCCAGACTATTTGCATTGTGTGCCCCCTCCAACCCTTCTTTTACGCTGCTGTTACTCTCTGTTTATCTTATATGCATAGTCACTTTAACTATACATTCATGTACATACTTACCTCAATTGGCCCGACCAACCAGTGCTCCCGCACATTGGCTAACCGGGAATTGTGTCCCACAACCCGCCAACCCCTCTTTTTACACACCACACCCACATGTACACACTACCTCAATAAGCCTGACTAACCGGTGTGTGTATATAGCCTTGCTACTGTAGCTTTGCTACACCCCCCCACACACACACCTTTTTTCGCACTACTGGTTAGAGCCTGTAAGTAAGCATTTCACTGTAAGGTCTACCTACACCTGTTGTATTCGGTGCACGTGACAAATAAGCTTTGATATGATTTGAGATTCCTTGCCTCCTTCTCAAAACATTAGAAGGAAGTGAGGTGAGCATTGGGGGAGAAGATCTCCTTGAAGCAGATCCTAACCATCCAACAGCAGGCTTTCACTCTGAAATCAACTAGAGACAGACATAGGGCAGTTCTGGCAAATGCCAGATGGATTCTTGGGCTTAGAGGAAATAAATAGTTCTGTGTGTTAGAAATGCCTGGACCTGCTTCATAGTGCTGCATCACAGTGTTGCATCACAGTGCTAGAGGCGTCACTACAAACCCGGGTCCGATCCCAGGCCATGTCACAGATGGCTGCGACTGGGAGACCCACGAGGCAGCGCACAATTGGCCTAGCGGGTCAGGGGAGGGTTTGGCCGGCTGGGATATCCTTGTCCCATTGCGCTCTAGCGACTCCTTGTGCTAGGCCGGACGCAGGCACACTGACTTTGGTCGTCAGCTGTACGGTGTTTCCTACAACACATTGTTGCGGCTGGCTTCCGGGTTAAGCGAGCAGTGTGTCAAGAAGCAGTAAGGCTTGGCGCGGTCGTGTTTCGGAGGACGCATGGTTCTCGACCTCTCCCAAGTCAGTATGGGAGTTGCAGCGATGGGACAAGATTGTAACTTCCAATTGGATATCACCCCAAAAATGTTTCTGATGAAATGCCAGGCCCAATTTCTGGTCCCAGTCCCTGAAGTCAACTATACCATTTCACTGAAATGATAGCTGTCCTCAGATGTTAGCAAAATGAAATTAGCACGTGATAGTAGGCTTACCTATGAACTACAATATTTGTTTTTTTCAGACATTGCGCAAGGTACACTCAGAGCAGGTCTTGATCTGCTTCGAGCACATTGACCGGCACTGAGCAGGTCAGAGGTCAAATTTGTTGTCAGAGGTGTCTTGAGGAGATACTGTATGTCATAAACCAGACAGTACAGTTACAGGTTGTGCTCTGAGCAGATCAAGACATGTTCTGATTGTACCTTGTGCAATAGCTGGAGAAAGAAATCTCTTGTGAAAGAGGAAAGCAACTGTTTCCCTAAAAAGCTCAATCAGCCATTGTTTGGCTTTATGAAAGGGCATGATTTACTGGAGGACTAGACAGTGTGTTGAATAGTCATCCTACTGCTTAGTTTAATAACTACGAAAGACATCTGCACACATATACTGACTAAAATTATCCATAGGCTACCATTCCTAAATGTTCTAAAGTTGAATTAAACAAATTGCAGCCTATATCTGTCGAGTTGAACCGAGAGACGCACACCGCACAAGGTGCTCAGTGAACCAAATGTTGAAACAACATTCAGGGGGCTGAACTTCACCAAAACAATAAAGAAACATTTTCACAGGACGATTTGCAACAGGGCCTTTCACAACATCAACGTGACAATTGTTTTGTCTAGAGCCTCACAAAGTAGTTGTTTCATCTAGACACCTTGGGTGAAAGGAGTAAGGAATACACAGTGCGCTCGGGGGGGGTTGTATGGCTAAGGTTACCCACGTTGCTCTTGGAGAAGGATCAAACCTCAGCGAGGCCCGGGCAGCCTTTATCGTCATCCCTCACCCGCTGCTGTTATTATGGTTAGCCTTTTAGATAAACCCTTTTCTGAAAGGTGATTGCTCGCAGCAGTTTCACTTTTTTCCTTTTACATTTGAAAGGAAGGAAAGCTTTGGGGGAGAAAAGTTTGAGTTTGGGAAGATGGTGGGTGGTTGTGGGTGGGGGAATGAATGACTTGTCATCACATATTCCATGGCCTGGCTGTATGAGACAAAAATGTGTCTTTCCTCAGCGCTTCTCAATTCAAGGACAACAAGAATTTCTCTTTGCCCCCTTTTGCATTAATCCAATTACCAAACACCTGCAGACATGCAATAACAGTTTCTGTGCCAAGACATCAACCCACCCGCTTTTAAAAATGGTTTTCTGTTGGAAGAATATAATCATCTGCGATCGAGAGTCGTGTTACACACCTGCCAAGTCTTAAACTGAAAAAATAACATCCAAATGTTTTGAGGTATTTTAAGAATGGCTTAGAGTGAATTTCAGATACAAATCCAGCCATCCTGCTAAAATACGGGTGCTCACTCAATGCATTGGACTACATGTTTCCCTTTCCCCGTTTTTCCCCCCACAAGCTTTGAAAGAAAGAGACTCGGCTGTCTTGTGTTTACAGTATAAGATGAAAGAAGTTAGCACATTTTTGCATAATTCAAATGGTAGGAAGTCACTGACATGACGAATGGTCTTGGATCTTTTGAAGAGTGAAAGAATGAGAAAGTAAAAGCCAGATGACATTTGAAATTCACGAACAGATAAAGGTCTTCCATTCAGATATACAGTATTTAGCCATTGCTGAAAAGTGTCTCAGAAATGAGGTGATCACTCAAAACAGAAGGTACACTTTCAGGCAGGGGAATGGAAAGTAAAAGGATCAGTATTAAGCACCCACCTCTGGTTCAACGGGTCTGGACTCTGTTCCACATAGGCAACAGTGATTGGTGAGCAGGGGGACTTTGTCCAACCCCCTGTAAAGTTGTTTTTGATATCCAAAAGCTGGGAATTAAGATACAGATTTTTATAGTTGGTTCTGTATAGATTTGTAGATCAATGATACTGAAAATCTAAAAATCAATACAGAACCAACTATGAAAACCTGTATCTTTAATTCCCACCATTTGGATTATTTTAATTCTGGATTTCTAAAATGAACAGTAAGCTAGCTACCGCACTTCTTTTTGCTAGCAAATGTAACACTCCCTCCAAAAGGGGGCACCTCTAAAATGTTTACATTTTTATGTTTGTGATGTACCTACCTCTAGCATATACAGTGCCTTCATAAAGTATTTATACCTCTTGACTTATTCCATATTTTGTTGTGTTAGAGCCCGAATTCAAAATGGCTTAAATATATGAATTTTTACCCATCTACACAGAAACCCCATAATGTTTTTAGAGATTTTGGTAAATGTATTGAAAATATAATACATACAGTGGGGCAAAAAAGTATTTAGTCAGCCACCAATTGTGCAAGTTCTCCCACTTAAAAAGATGAAGTTCTCCCACTTATGTCTGTAACCACTGATAACCTGAATGACCCTAGAATGTTTTGGAAGGCTATTCTATGTCTGATAACAGTAATGTTAATGAATTACTGTCAAGTGTATTGAAGGACTCTGTTGCTGTATATGACAAAACTGAAATACTGAATTGTTTCAATGAGCACTTTCTATAATCTGGTAGGCTGTATGATTCAGTATCCTCTGGCTCTGTACAACCCTGTGTGGATGAACCAGTGAGAGCTGGTCAAACTTGTAACTTTTTGCCATTCTCAGTCCAGGAGGTACATAAAGCCCTGAAATCCTTAGATCAGAGAAAACCTGCAGGTCCTGATCTTCTTGATCCCTAGCTCATAGCTGAACCACTCAATCTAACGCTGGAATGTAATGAAATTCCAAAGATTTGGAAATCAGCATTTGTCCAACCACTTTTAAAAGGGAGAGATCCAACTCTTTTAAATAATTATTGACCAAACTCAAAGCTGTCACCCCTGGTGAAAAAACTTGAAACCCGTATTAGTGAACAGCTAAAATAGTTTTTATATACTAACTATATTTTATCAATGTACCAATCGGGCTTAAGGAAGAAGCATAGCACAATTACAGCAGCCATGAAGGTTTTAAATGATATCACTGAAGCCGTTGACAAAAACAGCACTGTGTCTCACTTCTATTGATCTCTCTAAGGTTATTGATACAGTTGATCATGCAATACTAAGGCAGAGATTGTCGAGCGTAGGTCTTTCGGGGGCATGCAGTTGCATGGCTTGCTAACTATCTTCCTGATAGAACTCAGTGCACTCAATTTGATGGGCTCATGCCTGTTAAATTGTCTGTCTGTAATGGTGTGTCCCAGGGCTCTGTACTTGGTCCCCTCTTATTCACTATTTATATAAATAATTTAGACAAAAATGTCCAAAATGCACAACTTCACATGTATGCTGATGATACTGTTATTTTTTGTGCCTCGTCTCTCACAAAAACTTTCCAGAACTTGCAAACTGCGTTTTATAGTGTTCAACATACCTTGTCAATTGAAGCTTATCCTCAATACTGACAAAACTAAACTACTTGTGTTTTCTAAAGCAATAAATAGACCTCTGAACCTTTCACCTATCAGGACAATGAGATTGAGACTGTAACCTCATAAAAATATATTGGAATTGTAATTGATGATATCCTCTTTTTTAAATGCATATTCAACAACTTACAAAAATATTGAAGCTGAAGTTGGGATTTTATTTTAGGAATGAGGCCTGTTTTTCTTTTGAAGCCAGAAGGAGGCTAGTATCAGTTACAGTTATGCCTTTACTAGACTATGAGGATATTGTAACGGCTGTTGGAAGGAGAGGACCGAGGTGCAGCGAGTTACGTGTTCATGGTAAATTTCATAAAGAAACTGAACACTAGAACAAAAAAACAACAAAGCAGCACAAACAAAACAGTTCTGTCTGGTGCAGACACACAAAGACAGAAAACAACTACCCACAAAAACCATGTGGGGAAAAAGCTACATAAGTATGGTTCTCAATCAGAGGCAACGATACACAGCTGCCTCTGATTGAGAACCACACGGCCAAACAATAAAGAAATACAAAACATAGAAAATGAACATAGAATGCCCACCCTAGTCACACCCTGGCCTAACCAAAATAGAGAAGAAAAGCCTCTCTATGGCCAGGGCGTGAGATATTTAATATATGAATGCTTCCCTTCAGTATTTGAGATCAATTGACACCCATTACCATGGGGCATTGAGATTTATTTTAAACTGCAAAACCCTTACGCACCATTGCACTTTATATACAAGGGTTGACTGGCCTTCTCTAGTCAATTGTAGGCTCAGTCACTGGTATATTTTTATTTACAAAGCCATTTTGCACTACCATTTTATTTGGGAATTTTTATTGTTCGGTGTGGTGGGTACTCTCTTTGTTCGCAGGACTTTGTCCTGCTAATTGTTCCAATTGTCCGAACGTAATTTGGTTAAAGAGCTTTCATTTGCTCTGCGCCATCGGCTTGGAACGCATTACAAAACACTTTTAAACTGTAACAACTTGTCCCGATTGGTGTTTTTAAGGCTGGTTCCCTGTTTTTAATTAGCTGTATTATGATTTTGTTATACACTTGTGCATTCTATGTTTTTTTTTACAAGATTACCTGTAGTTTTTCATGTCTGTCTGTAATTTTCTAATGACTTGGTGCTGCCTATTTTGGCCATGACGCTCTTGAAAAAAGAGATTTCAAATCTCAATGAGCCCTTCCTGGTTAAATAAAGGTTCATTGAAAATATAATAAAACAGAGCTTGAGAAATTTGCAGGGAAGAATTGGAGACAATCCCCAAATCCAGATGTGCAAAGCTGATGCAGACATACTCAAGACGACTCAGGGCTGTAATTGCTGCCAAAGGTGCTTCTACAAAGTATTGACTCAGGGGCGTGAATACTTACTGTATGTAAATGAGATATTTCTGTATTTAATTTTCAATACAGCTGTTAACATTTCTAAAGACATGTTTTCACTTTGTAATTATGGGGTATTGTGTGTAAATGGGTGAAAAGAAGGCTGTAGCACAACAAAATGTGGAATAAGTCAAGGGATATGACTACTTTGAAACACAAAGGCCGACGGAAATAGCTGTAGTCATGCAGGGGTCAATCGTGACATGTTAATGACAGTATAAATCCCGGTAATTAGTTAGGTTCTGAAGTAAGTCACACCGTGCAATTATAACATGTATTTCAATAACAGAAAATAACACATTTAGCCTATATCTCATTCTAAGCCGGATGGGCATGTGTCACAGTATTATGTTATGAGGTGCTCCATGTTAATTAGAAAAATGTATATAATTATAAAGGGAACCTGTCATAACTGACCTTTGCCTTCACAGACCTTTTGGGACCATCACATTTACATTTATGATTTTTTGGACACACCCTTGGTCGGTGGACCTGAACTGATGTACTGAACCTTGCTTTTTATGCTCATTTCCGCTATGATTCATGTGATGCTGCTTCATGGAGAAAATGACTTTCCTCATCCGTGCGATGTGTTACCTCACTAGTGTGTGTCCCGCCCTATCTCACCAGCTAACATTATGGTTCCTGTTTATTGGGGCACATAGTTTGAAACATTGACGAGAATCAGTATTTATTTTTGGACCAGATTCACCCAGTTTCTAAATGTTTTCTCCCTAATAAACATGATCCTGTGAACTAAGGCCTCTTTCAGTGAAGATGGATCCTTCTTCAACAAATGTGGGTTTATTCTATAACAATAACATTGACAACAGCTTCTTCTGTTGAGAAAATTCACTTTACTTCTGCCTCTTTTTGTTACATAACAAATAAGGAATAACATGCTAAAACATGACAAAGCCCCCTTGAAATAGAGTGGTTATTGATACTCAAATCTAAATAACTCTCACATCCATGTGATAATCAGCATAAAGATAATATGTAATTCAGGCACAATGAGTACAATGACAAAGGGCTCGATTCAATCTGTATAGCTGAAGCGCTATCGAAATGTAAAGGTAATTCACGATTGAGCCAACATAGGCAGCGTTTACCGTGATGCAGTCTTCACTAACGTGGTAACATTGCCTTTACATTTCAATGATGCTATAACGCTGAACTTCACCAATACATATTGAATCCAGCCCAAACTTTCCGAGCCTCTCATGCCCTCATCCCTTCAAAAAATGTTATAGTTAAATGATCGAAATACCTTGCTGTGAAATGTGTGTGTTAGATAATTATACAGCCTGAGCCTATCTACTGTATATCTACACTCTGAGAAAAAACATGCTATCTAAAACCTAAAATTGTTCTTCTGCTGTCCCCTTGGAGAACCCTTTTGAAGAACCCTTTTGGTTTCAGGTAGAACCCTTTTGGGTTACATGTAGTACCCTTTCCACAGAGGGTTCTAAATGGAAACCAAAAGGGTTATCCCATGGGTACAGCCAAAGAACCCCTTTCGGAACCCTTTTTTCTAAGATTGTACTCTTGGAATGTAACAGGTTTGCATTTTTCATCATGAATCTTGTTCTGGAGGCAGCTCTGCAGAGTGATCACTAAGCTTGCACAGCCACAAAGTAATAAAATCAGATTTTAAAGCTAACCCTAACCTTAAATCAATTAAATTGTTTTCATACATTTTTAGAATATAACAATTTTGACTCTTCTAATGGAAATCTCTCAGTTCTGCCTCCATGACAAGACTCATGACAATAAACGTCAACCAGCAGAAATGTCAGCTTCTATTTCAGCCACTTGTTTTGATTAATCAAGTTTTCATTCCCCGACAGAAGCACTTTTGTCATACTAGACAAGGCAAATATACTTTGCTTTGATTGTACTGTAATTCATGAGAATAACTCAAAATGCTTGTCGATATTTTTACAGTGATAACTTTGAAACAGGATATGATTCAATTAACACACACACACACACACTCAGCCCTGGCCCAGTTTGCAGGCCATATAATTATTTAACCCTTCGCATTGGTTTTCTAACTCCTAATTTCTCCACTGATGTTGAGATTGGCACTTGACAACAGAGTGCTAAGAGTTACAGGCCGCTCATTAGGCAAGTGGTTCCTCAATTATCTGTGTGAAGACAAACATTGGAAGTGTCAGCCACCCTCACTCAGTCATTTAAACGATGTTTATAAACTGTCAACAAGTGGTCAAGCTACACTTGTAAGGGATTCCTGCTGCCTTTTCGCTGGATTCTGACAGAGATAATAAGCTAACATCATTCTTATGTCTACATCAGTGTGTGTGTGTGTGTGTGTGTGTGTGTGTGTGTATGTGTGTGTGTGTGTGTGTGTGTGTGTGTGTGTGTGTGTGTGTGTGTGTGTGTGTGCCAAACCAAAGCAAAAACTAATACAGAATGTGAGGATAATGTCTTTATTGAATCGGTTGTTAGCCTAGATATTGCTTTTTCATTTAGGTAAACATTTTTGAATTGATTACATTCTATTAATCTACGTACATCTACATTAGCAGCGTTTGCCCATGGGATGATGCTTCTGTGAAAATTCTGAAGTCAAGTGAGTCATCCAAATCAGGCAGTACCATCTGTGTTACATTTTTGGGGGCTCTTTGCAAGCTATTTCCAGTTAATAGGGTAAATATATGCAGTTGAAACCCAACACGGATTCCCACCTCTGTCTCAACAACTCCATTTCTGTAGATAATGACCAACACACTATCACAGCTTATTGTGAAATAGACACAAACTACTTATTCTAAATTTGTGATGGGATTTTCATCACAACGCATTTTGTGTGTAATTACACAATTTTCTTCCATCATAACGCATTTCAAATTTGTTGTGGCTGATATTAGCTAAGCTAGCTAGGTGGCTAACATTATCTGGGTTAGGGTTAGGGATTAAGGTTAAGGTTAGGTTAGGGGTTAAGGTTAGAGCTAGTTAGCTAAGTAGTTAAAGGGTTAAGTTTAGGAGTTAAGTTAAAGGGTTAAGGTTAGGGTTAGCTAACATGCTAAGTAGTTGACAGTAGCTAAAAAGTTGTAAGTAATAGCAAAGTAGCTAAAGTTATCCATGATGAGATTTGAACACACAACATTTGGATTGCTAGAAGTTTGCGTTTTAGGTCCACCCATCCTCCCCAACCAACTTCCCTCTTATCGTTTCTGTCTTATTAATTTAAGTAACCTATTGTCGTCATCTGTGATTGTAATGCACTGTATACAAAATCTTATACTGCAATTGAAAAAATATTTTTTGTGCGCCTGTCACAACTTGTGTCTATTTCACAATAAATTGTAATACTGGGTTGGGGGGGCGACAAGTACACAGACCTATGCTACTGAAAGGGGAGGGTGGTATGTTTTACACCTAGTTCACTAACGTCCTCACCGCCTCACTGTGAAAACCGCAATGTATGGTTGACATTCTGTGGCTGACATTTGGTATTACATGTTGGGAGCTGTCCCTATTAGCACAGTGCCTTGAAAACAATTGTACAATTTTTCCGCCAACCAAAACTATCTATCACCCTCTCTGTGACTGATTTGATAATAACATTTATTCATAATGAGAAAACTGCTCCATTGAATCCATGTACTGTAGGAAAAATGGATATCAGTCATTTTCAATTCAACAGACACTCAGACAGTACTCACACTATACAAACACTTCCATCCACAACAAGCACACTGTTCTCTCTTGTTGAACTTTCTGCACCCCTTTTCTTGGTTGTGAATGATTTTTCAATAACACCCCCAACAGACAGCCTCTAATTGTCTGTTTCCCCTCAAAAACTAATCCAAAAGGCATTTCTCTTTGAGAGGTTTGCAGATGAACACTAACCAAACAAACAGTCTTCTATCCCCTTTCCAGAAGAAGGGCTAGATTTCACCGTGTATCCAGATAAGGGGTCAAATTAAATCAGCATAAAAATAAGAACTCAAATAACATGAATTGTGATGAATCGCCCAGATTCTGTAACACACCTTTCCTTGTCAAAAACAAATCTCTGCATAATTTAAACTGATCACCTGTTGAAATTAATAGAAAATGGAGAGAGAGAGCTGCCAACCCCAAGAATTCGCCCCTGTAGCAGCTTCGGGCCAATACTATCAATTGTGCTGTAGATTCGAAACCATTGTTATTCTTGCAGATGTTAGCAATAAAGGAAGGGTGGGGGGGTGAGAGATGAGGGAAGAACGGGATTAAGCCAAAGCAGACGTTAGAAATTACACTGTGGGCCTGTAATCATGGGAGCCGGCTGCAGTTTAGTAGTTATGGATACCAGACCGCAGAGCACCTGACGTTCTATTGCTATATTTATATCTTTCTAAATAGGCTTTTGGCCCATCACCCAAAATCATTCTTGTCGGCTCCTACAGCAGCAGTAAAAAGGATGTGGGGGAAAAGGAGAATTGGACTGTGTCCCGATGCTCTTAAATGGCTTCTCTTCTTATACTCTCTCTCACGACCATTGAGGTGAAAAGACAGGATAGGCTTAGGTCAAACACCATGTTGTACATCATGTACTGTACACTGACTCTCTTACAGTACCCACACACTTACACATACTGTACATACACCGACACTCCAAAACACACACACACACACACACACACACACACACACACACACACACACACACACACACACTACATTTGCTCACACACACACACGCACACGCAGAAGAATCTATGTACATTGTGTGCAAAAAGCATGAGGAGGTAGGCAATAAATAGGCCATAGGAGTGAATAATTACAATTTAGCAGATTAACACTGGAGTGATAAATGATCAGATGAACATGTGCAGGTAGAGATACTGGTGTGCAAAAGAGTAGAAAAGTAAATCAAATAAAAAAGTATGGGGATGAGGTAGGTAAATTGGGTGGGCTATATACCGATGGACTATGTACAGCTGCAGCGATCGGTTAGCTGCTCAGATAGCAGATGTTTAAAGTTCGTGAGGGAGATAAAAGTCTCCAACTTCAGAGATTTTTGCAATTCGTTCCAGTCTCAGGCAGCAGAGAACTGGAAGGAAAGGCGGCCAAATGAGGTTTTGGCTTTAGGGATGATCAGTGAGGTACACCTGCTGGAGCGCGTGCCACGGGTCGGTGTTGCCATCGTGACCAGTGAACTGAGATAAGGCGGAGCTTTACCTAGCATAGACTTGTAGATGACCTGGAACCAGTGGGTCTGGCGACGAACATGTAGTGAGGGCCAGCCAACTAGAGCATACAGGTCGCAGTGGTGGGTGGTATAAGGTGCTTTTGTGACAAAACGGATGGCACTGTGATAAACTGCATCCAGTTTGCTGCGTAGAGTATTGGAAGCTATTATGTAGATGACATCGCCGAAGTCGAGGATCGGTAGGATAGTCAGTTTTACTAGGGTAAGTTTTGCGGCGTGAGTGAAGGAGGCTTTTTTGCGAAATAGAAAGCCGACTCTAGATTTGATTTTGGATTGGACATGTTTGATATGAGTCTGGAAGGAGAATTTACAGTCTAGCCAGACACCTAGGTACTTATAGATGTCCACATATTCTAGGTCGGGACTCATCCAGGGTGGTGATGCTAGTCGGACGTGCGGGTGCAGGCTGCGAACGGTTGAAAAGCATGCATTTAGTTTTACTAGCGTTTAAGAGCAGCTTGGGGCCACGGAAGGAGTGTTGTATGGCATTGAAGCTCGTTTGGAGGTTAGATAGCACAGTGTCCAAGGAAGGGCCAGAAGTAAACAGAATGGTGTTGTCTGCGTAGAAGTGGATCAGGGAATCGCCCGCAACAAGAGCAACATCATTGATATACACAGAGAAAAGAGTCGGCCCGAGAATTGAACACTGTGGTACCTCCATAGAGACGGCCAGAGGACCGGACAACATGCCCTCCGATTTTACACACTGAACTCTGATTTGAGGCTATTTAAAGGAGGCTATTGAAGACTGTTTGGAACCAGCCCTGATCTGTAATGACCCTTCGCAAAGTCAAAATACTAATACAAAATGTACTCCTAATTTCCTCTTTCCCCCATCTGACACTGTTCAGAAGACTTGAGCGAGTAGGTGAGAACAGGTGAATGTAGAAAAGCATCACATCATGATGGCTTTTAAATTCCTTTTGATCCCTGGTTTGTCATTTCAAACTCCGGTTATGTTTTTTTAATAATGCGCTGCGATGACAGGTGAATGGATGGTAATAAGTACACCTTATCTACATCCCTTATTTAGCTCAAGAGATTGGTTCTTAGAGAAACAATGAAAAAGCCATTAGGGGTGTTGCTCATGGAAAAGTGTTTGGTAGACTTGTTGGGCTTCCCCTGAGGACTGGAACTGTAAAAAATTTACATTCAACCTCCAGTCAATCCATCCTTAATCCCCCATATCCCCAAACCACTTTGGAACAATGAGGGCGGAGATTCACAGTCCCTCTGTGAAAGAGATGCCATCTCTCGCGTTGGATTTTGTGGCCACATAAATTCTTAGGGGATATTGTAGCAATTTGCCAGGAATCTGCTTTTGTAAAAGAGCCCTGTTGTCAGACGAGGCCTCATGTCAAACTGAGGAAATTCTTGCGATCGTTTTGTAGAATCAACATGCCAAATCCTGGGCTCCCCACCACTCTGCTTCTGCTGTAGTATAACATTGGTCTGTGGTTGAATTTTTTTCGGGTTTCTAGGAGACTTCTACACCACAGACATTCATGTTAGCTCTCTGGTAGCTTTATAGCATTGACTCTTTCGTGCACTGGTTCCGTTTCAAGTGCTTTGCAGCTTTGTTTTATGGCGGGAACACTCAAGCTCCCTAGCTAAATCGTCTGTGCAAACAACCATCCACAGTGTAAATTAATTGCGATATTTATGTATGTATTGATGTATAGTTCTCAACCAAGTTTAGTGCAGGGGGCTACCCACAGCCCCTGTGCCAAATGACTCTATTAAATAAACAGCCTATGTCTAATGTTGGGCATTAGTGTGTTGAATTACCATAAACAGACCTACTGACACCTCTAAAAGTCTTGAAATGGGAGCAAAAACACCAGCATTTAATTCCTTATTGCTTCCAGATGAACCATTACATTATTACAAGACAAAAGATATGGAGGGGGTTAGAACCCAGGAGAGAGGAAGTGTTGGGGGGTCAGCCTCTTGGGCTTTCTGGGATCCAGATGAACAGAAGCAGCTCCGACGGCAGCCATCGGGGATTTGTGTTTGCAGGAGTCGTCAACGGGCTAGACCGGCCTGAGATAAAGAGAGTATAGGGAGACTCTCGGTCATGTCAACACTGGTCGGGCACACGGCGTCCTGCTCCTAAACCACTCTTTCAGCCATTTGTCAAAGGAATGCAATTATAGTGACTCGCACCCGAGGAGCACATACCTCTATTCATCCTCAAGGGCCTTTATCCAAACAGAAGCACCAAATTGTACAGTAAATAAAAAGTGCAATGTTTTTTTTTTTTTGCTCACTGTGACAGCATGGGCCGACGGGCGGATGTGAGACTGCACTCAGAGTAAACCTGTTGATGTACTGAGGGCAAAAAGAAAACACCAGGACGATGACACGGTTAATTACAGGCTGAAGACACAGTGCCATAGTCTTCAATAGGACCTGCTTAACCCAGTTTACGGGAGAAGTCACTTGTCTTGAATCTGAAGAATGTGCTATTTGATTCATGTTCTTGACATAACGCTGTTTACAATGTGAACCAAAAAGGAACTCTATGCATATTAATTTAAAAAATGCCTTGATATTGTGCAAGACAAATATTCCAGAAACCCAGTAATTAGTTTTAATTGATTGTAGCCCTCATAAGTAGACTTGTTGGTTCACTTTGATACTTTGGTTCAAAGTGATTCACAGGGATTTTTGACATATAAAAACATATTTGACATTCGCACCCTGATGAACACCGTGGCATAAAACAAAGACTTCAATAACTATAGGCCTGGCTAACACCGACCCCTCAGCACTAAGTTGGGTTGGTTTATGTAGGTGACTTTTTCAATTATGTAATGCACCGAAGAGGCCCATCCATCCGTCAAAAGGAATGCCCATCAGCGGACCACCATCTCTGGGGGATGCCCCCCTCCCGACCCTCTCCTTATGCTGTCACCCCTGGCCCAACCTTCCGTCATGAACCCTGAAAGGCTGCGTTGAAATATGAGGCACCTCACAGTCAAGGTCACCCTGTTCCTCCCTGCCCCGGGTTCATATTTATTTAGGGATTGGCCACCAAGCAAAGCGTGCCAGTAAGCTAACTGTTTCCCTGTCCTGGCAAATATCCAACTTCAAGGCTGGAATTATGGCATTGAAAACCACCTTCTAATTGGGAGAGGAAGAAAAAAGTGGGAAAAGAATGTAGGAGAGTTCCTGAATATCAGAGTGAGGAATCCATGTTGCTCTCCTTCCACAAATGTGAGTGTGGTTGAGGTTCCTACAGTGTGGCGCTACTACCAAAGTGGTCCAAAGTACACAGGTCCAGGAGTGTGCAAGTTAATATTGGTTCCTATCACACAATATAAAAACTTTACTGAATGGATCTGACAAAGTGGAACGAGCCCCTCTGTTTGAAAAGCCCGGGTGCGTACTGACACTGTGACTATTTTAGCTCAGAAAGAAAGGATTAGCTCCAAAAATGGGGTAATTTCATCCATCAATAGTATAACACTATTTCTTCTACTTTTACTTCATTGTTGCGTCTACAAATACACATCCCTCTACTAGCACCCAATTTAAATTGGACGAACTATCCCCTTAAATATTTTCAATATACTAAAGTATGCATGCATGTGTGAATGCAACGCTTCTGTCAAACTAACAATAAGCATCACCATTACACCTTATGTGAATGTATCCTTATTGCTGATATTAAGTCCCATGGTGGAAATGCCCTATATCAAACTCAAACGCCATGGAGGTTTTGACAATGACTGCAGGTACTTAACAGGTTAGCGGTAAGCAATATGATAAACTTGGCAAGTACTGTATGTGTTTGATGAAGCTTCTGAAGAAGCACCCTAGAGCTATGCTAAAGACACCAGATAGACTGGTAAGGAGAGTTGAGGAAAGTGTGACAAACTATAGTGTTAGCCATGGCACCATTTCAATCAAATATGCCAGATAACAGCTGAAAACAATTATAAACGAAAGAATATAGATAAGATAACAAACCTTGATTAATTTAACAGATATTAATATCAATGTCATTCAGCCAACAAAATGTAACACTTGAATTTCAAATGCCCAGGAAGCTTTCATTACCTCTTTCATTGAAACTAATCTTGAGTCAACACAGACATCAGGCAAAAGGCTCACACGAGAGCTGAGGAAATAGTCAGAAGAGAAAAAGAAAGATGGACCTAACGACTCGTACTTATGTAGTCATTGTAGGATTGACATGGCATTAATAAAACTTGAATGTCTCCAGGTGTGGCTTCAACTTGGATCCCACAAAAATATGTAAGCATGTTTATGTTTGTTTAGTCTGGGATCAACCGTGAGAATCCCGCCAGGTGTTCTCCACATCTAAAACATATAAGATGAGATAAGAAAACGATGAGAGATTCTGCACTTGGATTCAATAAATACAGTTGAAGTCAGAAGTTTACATACACTTAGGTTGGAGTCATAAAAACAAGTTTTTCAACCACTCCACAAATTTCTTGTTAACAAACTATAGTTTTGGCAAGTCGGTTAGAACATCTACTCTGTGCATGACACAAGTAATTTTTCCAACAATTCTTTACAGACAGATTATTTCACTTATAATTCACTGTGTCACAATTCCAGTGGGTCAGAAGTTTACATACACTAAGTTGACTGTGCCTTTAAACAGCTTGGAAAATTCCAGAGAATGATATCATGGCTTTAGAAGCTACTGATAGGCCAATTGACATAATTGGAGTCAATTGGAGGTGTAACTGTGGATGTATTTCAAGGCCTACCTTCAAACGCAGTGCCTCTTTGCTTGACATCATGGGAAAATCAAAAGAAATCAGCCAAGACCTCAATTTTTTTTTGTAGACCTCCACAATCTGGTTCATCCTTCGGCGCAATTTTCAAACACCTGAAGGTACCGTGTTCATCTGTACAAACAATAGTACGCAAGTATAAATACCATGGGACCACACAGACATCATTACCGCTCAAGAAGGAGACGCATGGCATCATGGCATCATTATGGGGTGTTGGACATTATGGGGTGTTGGACTGAAAGGTTGCAAGTTAAAATCCCCGAGCTGACAAGGTACAAATCTGCCGTTCTACCCCTGAACAGGCAGTTAACCCACCGTCATTAGGCCGTCATTGAAAATAAGAATTTGTTCTTAACTGACTTGCCTAGTTAAATAAAGGTAAAACATACAGTGGGGCAAAAAAGTATTTAGTCAGCCACCAATTGTGCAAGTTCTCCCACTTAAAAAGATGAGAGAGGCCTGTAATTTTAATCATAGGTACACTTCAACTATGATGGACAAAATGAGAAAAAAAATCCAGAAAATCACATTGTAGGATTTTTAATGAATTTATTTGCAAATTATGGTGGAAAATAAGTATTTGGTCACCTACAAACAAGCAAGATTTCTGGCTCTCACAGACCTTTAACTTCTTCTTTAAGAGGCTCCTATGTCCTCCACTCGCTACCTGTATTAATGGCTCCTGTTTGAACTTGTTATCAGTATAAAAGACACCTGTCCACAACCTCAAACAGTCACACTCCAAACTCCACTATGGCCAAGGCCAAAGAGCTGTCAAAGGACACCAGAAACAATATTTTAGACCTGCACCAGGCTGGGAAGACTGAATCTGCAATAGGTAAGCAGCTTGGTTTGAAGAAATCAACTGTTGGAGCAATTATTAGGAAACGGAAGACATACAGGACCACTGATAATCTCCCTCGATCTGGGGCTCCACGCAAGATCTCACCCCGTGGGGTCAAAATGATCACAAGAACGGTGAGCAAAAACCCCAGAACCACACAGGGGGACCTAGTGAATGACCTGCAGAGAGCTGGGACCAAAGTAACAAAGCCTACCATCAGTAACACACTACGCCGCCAGGGACTCAAGTCCTGCAGTGCCAGACGTGTCCCCCTACTTAAGCCAGTACATGTCCAGGCCCGTCTGAAGTATGCTAAAGAGCATTTGGATGATCCAGAAGAAGATTGGGAGAATGTCATATGGTCAGATGAAACCAAAATAGAACTTTTTGGTAAAAACTCAACTCGTTGTGTTTGGAGGACAAAGAATGCTGAGTTGCATCCAAAGAACACCATACCTACTGTGAAGCATGGGGTTGGAAACATCAGGCTTTGGGGCTGTTTTTCTGCAAAGGGACCAGGACGACTGATCCGTGTAAAGGAAAGAATGAATGGGGCAATGTATCGTGAGATTTTGAGTGAAAACCTCCTTCCATCAGCAAGGGCATTGAAGATGAAACGTGACTGGGTCTTTCAGCATGACAATGATCCCAAACACACCACCCGGGCAACGAAGGAGTGGCTTCATATGAAGCATTTCAAGGTCCTGGAGTGGCCTAGCCAGTCTCCAGATCTCAACCCCATAGAAAATCTTTGGAGGGAGTTGAAAGTCCGTGTTGCCCAGCAACAGCCCCAAAACATCACTGCTCTAGAGGAGATCTGCATGGAGGAATGGGCCAAAATACCAGCAACAGTGTGTGAAAACCTTGTGAAGACTTACAGAAAATGTTTGACCTCTGTCAAAGGGTATATAACAAAGTATTGAGAAACTTTTGTTATTGACCAAATACTTATTTTCCATAATAATTTGCAAATAAATTCATTAAAAATCCTACAATGTGATTTTCTGGATTTTTTTTCTTCTCATCTTGTCTGTCATAGTTGAAGTGTACCTATGATGAAAATGACAGGCCTCTCTCATCTTTTTAAGTGGAGAACTTGCTCAATTGGTGGCTGACTAAATACTTTTTTGCCCCACTGTATATGTTGTTGGGGTGCTTTGCTGCAGGAGGAACTGGTGAACTTCACAAAATAGATGGCTTCATGAGGAAGGAAAAGTATGTGGATATATTGAAGCAACATCTCAAGACATCATTCAGGAAGTTAAAGCTTAGTTGCAAATGGGTCCTCCAAATGGACAATGACCCCCAAGTTGTGGCAAAATGACTTAAAGATGACAAAGTCAAGGTATTGGAATGGCCATCACAAAGCCCTGACCTCAAACCTATAGAAAATGTATGGGCAGAACTGAAAAAGTGTCTGTGCGAGCTAGGAGGTTGGAGTGTAATGCCACTTACCAAGTCCCAAAGTTATTAGTGTGCAACTACACTTGACTGGATCAAACTTTGCCCTTTTAAAACATGATTTTAATGGCTTCCCTATTTGAATTGGCTTGGACCTCCAGAACACAGGAGTATGCACCTGATGGACCCCATTGGCAGTAGCACTAATGAAATGGGAACATATATAGCACATGAAGAAACAACAGATCTGTACAGAAACCAGTACAGCCATCAGAAGAGTGTACTGTAAAAGCTAAGTATTAGTTGAAAGAATGGATTTACATTGAGGGGTGAATGGTGTGGTTCTGAATGATAATATTGGTTCAAGAGCAAAACAAAGAGTTGATGGTCACTGTAAAAATATCCCTTTGCTTAGGGCCCTATACAGCTTGTTGAGTGCGGTCTTAGTGCCTGCATTGGTCTGTGATGAAAAATATAGATGAAAACTCTCTTGGAAAACAGGGGCATGCATTCTAACTGAGCTATCACGATCGTCGTCAAGGAAATGACCGCACCAAGGTGCAGCGTTGTAAGCGTACATTCTTTGATTTTAAATGTCGCCAACAAAATAATAAACAACAAAAATAATGTGAAGCTCTGTAAGGCTATACATGCCACTAACAAAGACAACAACCCACAAATGAGAAACGGAACAAAGGCTGCCTAAGTATGATTCCCAATCAGAGAAAACTAATGATAGTTGTCCCTGAATCATACCTGGCCAAAAACAAAGAACCAGAAAGCATAGACGTTCCCACTCGAGTCACACCCTGACCAAACAAACATAATCTCTACAGTCAGGGAGTGACACGAGCAAAACTGTGAGACTTACATACCATTAAAGATTGCGCACCAGCTGTTGTTAACAAAGAGACACAAACCTCCCTACTTACCTTAACCGAAGCAGCCGTTCAGCCGTGCGTAGAAAAATCAGCTAAATGTACACTACCATTCAAAAGTTTGGGGTCACTTAAAAATGTCCTTGTTTTTTTAATTCAATTTAAAATATTGCCCATGAAAATAAGATCAAATTGATCAGAAATACAGTTTAGACATTGATAATGTTGTAAAGGACTATTGTAGCTGGAAACGGCAGATTTTCTATGGAATATCTACATAGGCGTACAGAGGCCCATTATCAGCAACCATCACTCCTGTTTTCCAATGTCACGTTGTGTTAGCTAATCCAAGTTTATCATTTTTAGTCTGACGATTTTCAGAAGAAAGTTATTTATTTCTAGCCATTTTGAGCCTGTAATCGAACCCACAAATGCTAATGCTCCAGATACTCAACTTGTCTAAAGAAAGCCAGTTGTATTGCGTCTTTAATCAGCACAACAGTTTTCAGCTCTGCTAACATAATTGGCAAAAGGGTTTTCTAATGATCAATTAGCCTTTTAAAATGATAAAATTGGATTAGCTAACACAATGTGCCATTGGAACACAGGAGTGATGGTTGCTGGTAATGTAGATATGTCATATAAAAATCTGCCGTACATAACCAGAAGCCATGGATGACAGGCAACATCTGCACTGAGCTACAGGATAGCGCTGCCGCTTTCATGGAGCGGGACACTAATCCAGACCCTTATAAGAAGCTGCCCAGATAAGCGAGCCTACCAGACGAGCTAAATTCCATCTGTGCTTGCATCGAGGCAAGCAACACTGAACCATGCATGAGAGCACCAGCTTTTCCAGATGACTGTGTGATCTCGCACTCAGTAGCGATGTGAACAAGACCTTTAATCTGAAAACAAGACTCCCTAAATTTTATCAGCATATCGATTGCGCAACCAGGGCTGGAAAAACCTTGTATCATTGCTATTCCAACTTCCGCGACGCATATAAGGCCCTGCCCCGCTCTCCTTTCGGAAAAGCTGACCACGACTCCATTTTGTTGATCCCTGCCTACAGACAGAAACTAAAACAAGAAGCTCCCGCGCTGAGGTCTGTTCAACGCTGGTCCGACCAATCTGATTCCACACTCCAAGACTGCTTCCATCACGTGGACTGGGATATGTTCCGTATTGCATCAGACAACAACATTGACGAATACGCTGATTCGGTGAGCGAGTTCATTAGAACGTGCGTTGAAGAAGTCGTTCCCATAGCAACGATTAAAACATTCCCAAACCAGAAACCGTGGATTGATGGCAGCATTCGCGTGAAACTGAAAGCGCAAACCACTGCTTTTAATCAGGGCAAGGTGACTGGAAACATGACCGAATACAAACAGTGTAACTATTCCCTCCGCAAGGCAATCAAACAAGCTAAGCGTCAGTATAGAGACAAAGTAGAATCTCAATTCAACGGCTCAGACACAAGAGGTATGTGGCAGGGTCTACAGTCAATCACGGATTACAAAAAGAAAACCAGCCCCGTCCCGGACCAGGATGTCTTGCTGCCAGGCAGACTAAATAACTTTTTTACCCGCTTTGAGGATAATACAGTGCCACTGACACGGCCAGCAACTAAAACATGCGGACTCTCCTTCACTGCAGCCGACGTGAGGAAAACATTTAAACGTGTCAACCCTCGCAAGGCTGCAGGCCCAGACGGCATCCCCAGCCGCGCCCTCAGGGCATGCGCAGACCAGCTGGTTGGTGTGTTTACGGACATATTCAATCAATCCCTATCCCAGTCTGTTGTTCCCACATGCTTCAAGAGGGCCACCATTGTTCCTGTTCCCAAGAAAGCTAAGGTAACTGAGCTAAACGACTACCGCCCCGTAGCACTCACTTCCGTCATCATGAAGTGCTTTGAGAGACTAGTCAAGGACCATATCACCTCCACCCTACCTGACACCCTAGACCCACTCCAATTTGCTTACCGCCCAAATAGGTCCACAGACGATGCAATCTCAACCACACTGCACACTGCCCTAACCCATCTGGCCAAGAGAAATACCTATGTGAGAATGCTGTTCATCGACTACAGCTCGGCATTTAACACCATAGTGCCCTCCAAGCTCGTCATCAAGCTCGAGACCCTGGGTCTCGACCCCGCCCTGTGCAACTGGGTACTGGACTTCCTGACGGGCCGCCCCCAGGTGGTGAGGTTAGGCAACAACATCTCCACCCCGCTGATCCTCAACACTGGGGCCCCACAAGGGTGCGTTCTGAGCCCTCTCCTGTACTCCCTGTTCACCCACGACTGCGTGGCCACGCACGCCTCCAACTCAATCATCAAGTTTGCGGACGACCCAACAGTGGTAGGCTTGATTACCAACAACGACGAGACGGCCTACAGGGAGGAGGTGAGGGCCCTCGGAGTGTGGTGTCAGGAAAATAACCTCACACTCAACGTCAACAAAACTAAGGAGATGATTGTGGACTTCAGGAAACAGCAGAGGGAACACCCCCCTATCCACATCGATGGAACAGTAGTGGAGAGGGTAGTAAGTTTTAAGTTCCTCGGCGTACACATCACAGACAAATTGAATTGGTACACCCACACAGACAGCATCGTGAAGAAGGCGCAGCAGTGCCTCTTCAACCTCAGGAGGCTGAAGAAATTCGACTTGTCACCAAAAGCACTCACA
This sequence comes from Oncorhynchus nerka, assembly GCF_034236695.1. Classification (NCBI taxonomy): domain Eukaryota; kingdom Metazoa; phylum Chordata; class Actinopteri; order Salmoniformes; family Salmonidae; genus Oncorhynchus; species Oncorhynchus nerka. The sequence goes on from NC_088407.1 coordinate 41,732,641, forward strand.
AACTTCTACAGATGCACAATCGAGAGCATCCTGTTGGGCTGTATCACCGCCTGGTACGGCAACTGCTCCGCCCACAACCGTAAGGTTCTCCAGAGGGTAGTGAGGTCTGCATCACCGGGGGCAAACTACCTGCCCTCCAGGACACCTACACCACCCGATGTCACAGGAAGGCCATAAAGATCATCAAGGACAACAACCACCCGAGCCACTGCCTGTTCACCCCGCTATCATCCAGAAGGCGAGGTCAGTACAGGTACATCAAAGCTGGGACCGAGAGACTGAAAAACAGCTTCTATCTCAAGGCCATCAGACTGTTAAACAGCCACCACTAACATTGAGTGGCTGCTGCCAACACACTGACTCAACTCCAGCCACTTTAATAATGGGAATTGATGGGAAATGATGTAAAATATATCACTAGCCACTTTAAACAATGCTACCTAATATTGTTTACATACCCTACATTATTCATCTCATATGTATACGTATATACTGTACTCTATATCATCTACTGCATCCTTATGTAATACATGTATCACTAGCCACTTTAACTATGCCACTTTGTTTACATACTCATCTCATATGTATATACTGCACTCAATACCATCTACTGTATCTTGCCTATGCCGCTCTGTACCATCACTCATTCATATATCTTTATGTACATATTCTTTATCCCCTTACACTTGTGTCTATAAGGTAGTAGTTTTGGAATTGTTAGCTAGATTACTTGTTGGTTATTACTGCATTGTCGGAACTAGAAGCACAAGCATTTCGCTACACTCGCATTAACATCTGCTAACCATGTGTATGTGACGAATAAAATTGGATTTGATTTGATTTTAACTAGGTTAACATTCACAAGGCATTTGGGCTCCCGAGTGGCGCAGCATTCTAAGACACTGCATCTCAGTGCTAGAGGCGTCACTACAGACCCTGGTTCGATCCTGGGTTGTATCACAACCGGTCGTAATTGGGAGTGGCGCACAATTAGCCCAGTGTCATCCGGGTTAGGGTTTGGCCGGGGTAGGCCGTCACTGTAAATAAGAATTTGATCTTAACTGACTTGCCTAGTTAAATAAAGATGAAATAACATTTAAAAAATAATGCCGAGGGGCCAGACGGATTACCAGGATGTGTACTCAGAGCACTTGCTGACTCAGGATGACGCTGGGCCAATTGTGCAATTATGGGACTCCCAATGACCTACTACATGTTTCAAGCGGCCAAGATAGCAATTTTAAAAGACAATCGACCCATAGCACTGACATTTGTAGCCATAAAATGCTTTGATAGGCTGGTCATGGCTCACATCAACACCATCATCCCAGACGCACTCTAATTTTTCAAGAGATACACAGATGAAACAATCTCTATTGCACTCCACCTGCCTTTTCCAACCTGGACAAGAGGAACACCAATGTGAAAACTCTGTTCATTGACTATAGCTCAGCGTTCAACACCATAGTGCCCTCCAAGCTCATCACTAAGCTCAGGACCCTGGGACTGAACTCCTCCAACCACAACTGGATCCTGGACTTCCTGACGGGCCACCCCTAGGTGGTGAGGGTAGGAAACAACACATATTTCATGGGGGCCCTCAGGGGTGCGTGCTTAGTCCCCTCCTGTACTCATTAAGTTTGCTGATGACACGATCATGGTTGGCCTGAATCACTGACGACGATGAGACAGCCTATAGAGAGGAGGTCAGTGACCTGCCAGTGTGGTGCCAGGACAACAACCTCTCCCAAAGCGTCAGCAAGACAAAGGAGCTGATCATGAACTACAGGAAACAGAGGGCCGAGCACACCCCCATCCACATGACAAGGCTATAGTGTGGTGGGTCGAGAGCTTCAAGTTCCTCGGTGTCCACATTATTAAGGAATTATCATGGTCCACATACACCAACACAGTCGTGACACCACAATGTCTCTTCCCCTTCAGGAGGCTGAAAAGATTTGGTATGGGCCCTCGGTACCTCAAAAAGTACTACAGCTGAACCATTCATAGCATCTTGACTGGCTGCATCACTGCTTGGTATGGCAACTGTTTGGCATCCGACCGATGGCGGTACAGAGGTTAATTTTTTATTTATTTTACCTTTATTTAACCAGGCAAGTCAGTTAATTAAGAACAAATTCTTATTTTCAATGATGGCCTAGGAACAGTGGGTTAACTGCCTGTTCAGGGGCAGAACGACAGATTTGTACCTTGACAGCTCGGGGCTTTGAACTTGCAACCTTCCGTTTATTAGTCCAAAGCTCTAACCACCAGGCTACCCTGCCGCCCACATGCGTATGGCTCCTTGCCATCCAGGACCTCTATACCAGGCGGAGTCAGAGGAAGGTCCTAAAAAGACTCCAGCCATCCAAGTGGTACTGATGCACCAAGTCTGGAACCAACAGGACCCTGAACAGCTTCTACCCCCAAGCCGTGAGACTGCTAAGTAGTTGGTTAAATAGTCTGGGTAGCTATTGGTTAACTATCTACATTGACCCTTTTTTCACTAACTCTTTTGACTCACATTCGCTGCTGCTACTGTTTATTATCAGTCCTGTTGCCTAGTCACTTTATCCCTACATATATCTACCTCAATTATCTCATACCCCTACACATTGACTCGGTATTGGTACGCTGTGTATCTAGCCAAGTTATCGTTCCTAATTTTGTATTCATTGCTAGTGTTACTATTTTTCTATTTTTTTTCTCTCTGCATTGTTGGGAAGGGCCTGTAACCATTTCCCTGTTAGTCTTCGCCTGTTGTTTACGAAGCATGTGAGAGGGAGGGAGGAAGAGAGGGAGGAAGAGAGGGAGGGAGAAAGGGAGAGAGAGGGAGGGAGAAAGGGGGAGGGAGAAAGGGAGAGAGAGGGAGGGAGAAAGGGAGAGAGAGGGAGGGAGAAAGGGGGAGGGAGAAAGGGAGAGAGAGGGAGGGAGAAAGGGAGAGAGAGGGAGGGAGAAAGGGAGAGAGAGGGAGGGAGAAAGGGAGAGAGAGGGAGGGAGGGAGGGAGAGAGGGAGGGAGATCTGCACATACAGTATATGACGTAGTACGCAATTTTCGGCGACCTGTTTTGGCTCGAGCGCTACTTTCAAAACTATTGGCTAAAAAGGATGGAAATCTTCAGGAAAGTCTAAATAGACCACTAATCCTTTGTGTGTGTGTTTGCATGATGGTGATGTTTGTTTGTGCATGTTCAAATTTTTGGTGGGTGAATGATGAAGTAACATTTAAATAATATTACTTTTCTCTGACCAATGTTTAGAGAGACATGTTAGACCTCAAGAAGAATTGCAAGTACAAATTATCCAAGTTCAAATATCATGTAAACTCCGTTTCTTATGGGATTTCTATAAAAATAGATAATTTCACAAGGAGGAATGTAAACTCTAACAGGGGAGCAAATTAACCACCCGCAAATTATTGCTAAGAGTATGAAGTTTTCCACCAAAAGTCCCAGTGGAATGCCTTTGCCAAGGGCATGAAATAAGAGTTACACATGTTTCTATTTGAACAGACTGTAACTGTGGTTTTGTTACGCTTTCAGAGGATGTACAGGAGAACAAGACTTGGTGCTCTGTGAATTCACTCAACATCAGAAATGTCTTTCTCTTTCTTCTGGAGACATTTAATGAGCAGGAAATCATACTTATTGTGTGTGTGTGTGTGTGTGTGTGTGTGTTGGGGTAGTCCACGTGTCAAGAAATAGACAGAGAAATCAGTAACATGATTCATGAGTGATTTATAAGTTCTTCATAAGAATTAAATAACTCAAATACTTCACTAAACCGTGCTTATTATGGCTTCTGATTGAGCTACAGGTCCTATATGAAGGGTCACATGACACCAATGGAGAACAATATTGGGCTGTATCATATAATAATAATTATTTAACCTTTTTTTAACTAGGCATGTCAGTTTTCTGCCCCAACTTCAGACTATCACCTTTTTCTGGTTGAAACTACAATCCCATTGGACTCTAATCTAGGGGACTGTGTTTCTCCAGATGTGAGAGGGGTGTTGGTGAATTCTGCTGCCATTATGTGGCCACTAGACTGTAAAGATCAACACTGATTAGGATAGAAATTCCTCAGCTAGTGATTTTGTCAACCTATTTACGCCTGATAGAATGATGTAGTAGGCAGCAGGTAAACTGTGATATTGAACTTTCGATTGTTAGGTTGGGGAGGTTTCAGCAAATTTTCGAATGGTGGCCTTTTTTAAACCGTTATTTAACTAGGCAAGGCAGTTAAGAACAAATTATTATTTAGAAAATGTTGTAATGTTTTTTATTTAACTCTGGTTTTGTCTCAGCAAGAGGAATGTCCATGAAAATGGACAATAAAGATGTCCTGTCTCATCACTTCATGTTGACACACACCATTTTGAAGATTGCCTAGGAATTCCCGGGAGCTGTATCTAAGGTACTGCATCTCACTGCTAGAGGCGTCACTACAGACCCTGTTTCGATGCCAGGCAATATCACAACCTGCCGTGATTGGGAGTCCCATAGGGTGGTGCACAATTGGCCCAGCGTCGTCCGGGTTAGGGTTTTGCCAGGGTAGGCCATCCTTTTTGGGCGGAAGGAAGACTAGTGGTTAGAGCATTGGGCCAGTTAGCGCACTGTTCCTAGGCGTCATTATAAATAAGAATTTGTTCCTAACTGACTTGCCTGGTTAAGTAACTGGAGTTGGAAAGCAGCTTTGTTTCAATCAGGATTTGGAACATCCTCCTTTGGAACCTTCAGGAGAACCTTAACACAACCATATACCGGCATGCCGACATTTACAATCAATGGGTTAGGAGGTTGTGCAATACCAGATGCCATTAAGCAAAGCCATGAGGGCAATAATAAAGCCTGGACACACTGTAAAACCTTTCTCTGTACATTTACAACATTATTCTGGCACCACAGTGGCCAGCTTAACACTGTAGTTTTGCTTAACAGCAGAGATGCAGTAATATGTTTTACAGTACTATTTTCCTTACTTTAAAGACATATTACAGCATCCTTGCTGTAAATTTTGTAATGCAAAATTACAGTATTAAGGTGGCAACTTACAGTGAAATTCTACATGAAATCTAAACGTAAGAAAAACAATACATTTATACAACAAATATATTTATTCAAATTATTAACGACATAAAAAAACAAATTAACTACAGAATTGACAATAGAAGTAGCAAAAGTTAACACGTAACCAAATAAGAGAATCAATACAACACTAATGTAAAAAACGATATTGTGTGCCTGTGAGTGTGGGCTGTGGGGGAGAGAGAGACAAATAGAGATTTGATGTTGATTTTATTTGGATCTCCTTTAGTCCTCATTTGGACAAATCTTCCAAGAGTCCTTAAACATTCAAATATAATTCGAAATACGATCACATTTACACTAACATATTGGCCAGATAAATACTCTAACAGTCTAAAAAGAAAGATTGATTGTACACTTACATAGTCCAGCACAACTTTCCTATATATTATATATACATGGTTTTAAAGTATTGTTTAAATGTATATATTGAAAGGTTTCTGGTTTGCTCAGTTAAATTGTTCAATTTCTTTATTGCTCTAAATCTAAATGTTATTTTTCCTATTTCTCTTTTCTGTCTGGATAACACATGATGGTGGACAATCTATTCCTAGTATTTACTGAACGTCTTTTCTCTTACCAACTGGATACTGTTGTGAATAGAGTTTGGCCTTTTACATTTACATTACATTTAAGTCATTTAGCAGACGCTCTTATCCAGAGCGACTTACAAATTGGTGCGTTCACCTTAAGACATCCAGTGGAACAGCCACTTTACAATAGTGCATCTAAATCTTTTAAGGGGGGTGAGAAGGATTACTTTATCCTATCCTAGGTATTCCTGAAAGAGGTGGGGTTTCAGGTGTCTCCGGAAGGTGGTGATTGACTCCACTGTCCTGGCGTCGTGAGGGAGTTTGTTCCACCATTGGGGGGCCAGAGCAGCGAACAGTTTTGACTGGGCTGCGCGGGAACTGTACTTCCTCAGTGGTAGGGAGGCGAGCAGGCCAGAGGTGGATGAACGCAGTGCCCTTGTTTGGGTGTAGGGCCTGATCAGAGCCTGGAGGTACTGAGGTGCCGTTCCCCTCACAGCTCCGTAGGCAAGCACCATGGTCTTGTAGCGGATGCGAGCTTCAACTGGAAGCCAGTGGAGAGAGCGGAGGAGCGGGGTGACGTGAGAGAACTTGGGAAGGTTGAACACCAGACGGGCTGCGGCGTTCTGGATGAGTTGTAGGGGTTTAATGGCACAGGCAGGGAGCCCAGCCAACAGCGAGTTGCAGTAATCCAGACGGGAGATGACAAGTGCCTGGATTAGGACCTGCGCTGCTTCCTGTGTGAGGCAGGGTCGTACTCTGCGGATGTTGTAGAGCATGAACCTACAAGAACGGGCCACCGCCTTGATGTTAGTTGAGAACGACAGGGTGTTGTCCAGGATCACGCCAAGGTTCTTAGCGCTCTGGGAGGAGGACACAATGGAGTTGTCAACCGTGATGGCGAGATCATGGAATGGGCAGTCCTTCCCGGGAGGAAGAGCAGCTCCGTCTTGCCGAGGTTCAGCTTGAGATGGTGATCCGTCATCCACACTGATATGTCTGCCAGACATGCAGAGATGCGATTCGCCACCTGGTCATCAGAAGGGGGAAAGGAGAAGATTAATTGTGTGTCGTCTGCATAGCAATGATAGGAGAGACCATGTGAGGTTATGACAGAGCCAAGTGACTTGGTGTATAGCGAGAATAGGAGAGGGCCTAGAACAGAGCCCTGGGGACGCCAGTGGTGAGAGCGCGTGGTGAGGAGACAGATTCTCGCCACGCCACCTGGTAGGAGCGACCTGTCAGGTAGGACGCAATCCAAGCGTGGGCCGCGCCGGAGATGCCCAACTCGGAGAGGGTGGAGAGGAGGATCTGATGGTTCACAGTATCGAAGGCAGCCGATAGGTCTAGAAGGATGAGAGCAGAGGAGAGAGAGTTAGCTTTAGCAGTGCGGAGGGCCTCCGTGATACAGAGAAGAGCAGTCTCAGTTGAATGACTAGTCTTGAAACCTGACTGATTTGGATCAAGAAGGTCATTCTGAGAGAGATAGCGGGAGAGCTGGCCAAGGACGGCACGTTCGAGAGTTTTGGAGAGAAAAGAAAGAAGGGATACTGGTCTGTAGTTGTTGACATCGGAGGGATCGAGTGTAGGTTTTTTCAGAAGGGGTGCAACTCTCGCTCTCTTGAAGACAGAAGGGACGTAGCCAGCGGTCAGGGATGAGTTGATGAGCGAGGTGAGGTAAGGGAGAAGGTCTCCGGAAATGGTCTGGAGAAGAGAGGAGGGAATAGGGTCAAGCGGGCAGGTTGTTGGGCGGCCGGCCGTCACAAGACGCGAGATTTCATCTGGAGAGAGAGGGGAGAAAGAGGTCAGAGCACAGGTTAGGGCAGTGTGAGCAGAACCAGCGGTGTCGTTTGACTTAGCAAACGAGGATCGGATGTCGTCGACCTTCTTATTTTTATTCTTCTTTTCTTCTTTTTAAATGGTGTATATTATGAAATTTAAAAAAACATGTTTTTTTTCAATTATCTTGTTGATTGATGACCAACCAAGAGCATTGCGCATGACTTCCAACTCTGACTCCCAGTACCAAAACTCAAAATTCAAGCCTAAAACCTCGAACAAAGACTATTGACATCTAATGCAAGCCAAAGGAATTGCAATCTGGGACCTGGAATTGCATAGCTTTCCATTGTAAGAGCAAAGGCTCTCAAAAAAATATATATATTCTGGTTTGTTTATGTTTGGATTTTCTGCTGCCATATCAATTGTGTTATAGTCTCATTCATTGTTTTAAACTTCAAAGTGTTTTCTATCCAATGGTACCATGATTTTATTTCTTTCATCACATTGCCAGTGTGCCAGAAGTTTATATGTACTCAATCAGTATTTTGTAGCATTGCCTTGAAATTGCTTCACTTGGGTCAAATGTTTCGGGTAGCCTTCCACAAGCTTCCCACAATAAGTTGGGTGAATTTTGGCCCATTCCTCCTGACAGAACTGGTGCAACTGAGTCAGGTTTGTATGCTTCCTTGCTCGCACACGCTTTTTCCCACAACTTTTCTATAGGATTGAGGTCAGGACTTTGTGATGGCCACCCCAATACCTTGAATTTGTTGTCCTTAATAAGCCATTTTGCTTGGGGTCATTGTCCATTTGGAAGACCCATTTGCGACCAAGCTTTAATTTCTTTACCTATGTCTTGAGATGTTGCTTCAATATATCCACATAATGTTCCTCCCTCATGATGCCATCTATTTTGTGAAGTGCACCAGTCCCTCCTGCAGCAAAGCACCCCCACAACACGAACCTGCCACCCCCGTGCTGAAGCCCCCGTGAACGGTTGGGATGGTGTTCTTCGGCTTGCCAGCCTACCCCTTTTTCCTCCAAACATAACAAAGGTCATTGTGGCCAAACAGTTCTATTTTTGTTTCATCAGACCAGAGGACATTTCTTCAAAAACTACAATCTCTGTCCACGTGTGCAGTTGCAAACCATAGTCTGGATTTTTTATGGCAATTTTGGAGCAGTGGCTTCTTCCTTGCTGAGTGGCCTTTCAGCTTATGTCGATATAGGACTCGTTTTACTGTGGATATATACTTTTGTACCTGTTTCCTCCAGCATCTTCACAATGTCCTTTGCTGTTGTTCTGGGATTGATTTCCACTTTTGTTATTCGCACCAAAGTATGTTCCTCTTTAGGAGACAACTCCTTCCTGAGTGATATGACGGCTGCGTGGTCCCATGGTGTGTATACTTACATACTGTTGTTTGTACATTTGAATGTGGTACCTAAAATTGCTCCCAAGGATGAACCAGACTTGTGGAGGTCCACATTTTTGAGCTGATTTCTTTAGATTTTCCCATGATGTCAAGCAACGAGGCACTGAGATTGAAGGTAGGCCTTGAAATACATCCACAGGTACACCTCCAATTGATTCAGATGATGTCAAAGCCATGACATTATTTTCTGGAATTTTTCAAGCTGTTTAAAGGCAAAGCCAACTTAGTACATGTAAACTCCTGACCACTGCAATTTTGATACAGTGAATTATAAGTGAAATAATCTGTCTGTAAACAATTGTTTTAAAAATGACTTGTCATGCACAAAGTAGATGTCCTAACCGACTTGCCAAAACTATAGTTTGTTAACAAGAAATGTGTGGAGTGGTTGAAAAATTTAGTGGAGTGGTTGAATTTTAATGACTCATACCTCAGTGTATGTAAACTTCCGACTTTAATTGTAGTTAGTACTATTTCTATGTTTGTTATTACAATTTTCATTGTTATATTTAATTTAGTCCTGGATGTTGGAGCTCAGAGCCCTGAATCTGATAATCTAGGATTGGACCCAATCCCAATTTTAACTCTGTCTCCCTCTTGGGTATATTACGAGAGGACATCAATGCATTATATGCTAGTCTAGAATTCAGCCAACGTCAGATTGATGATCTAAGGAAAGAGAACACGAAGCTGAAAGGTACTGTAGACTATATTCATGGCAAGGTGGAGGTGGTGCAATGGGACAACAAACAACTTAAAGAAACCTTGCTTGATGTACAGTGTTGGTCAATAAGGGAATCTAATATTTTCAGGGATAACAGAGTATGACAACAGCAAAGGCTGTGAGGACACTGTCCGAGACTTTATGTCAACTCAACTGGAACTGCCCATAGATGTCGTGCATAATGTAACTTTCTCCAGAGTCCATGGAATGGGTAAGGCCTCTGGGAATAGGGCACGGGCATTATTGCATGTTTTGACAATTTTAAGCAAAAGGAAATGGCGAAGAGCAGGGGCAGAAACACTGATTTTGGGATGAATGATCACTTCCCCACCGAGATCAATGAAAGGAGAAAAAACGGTATCCCATCATGGAGGAAAAGCGTTGTCTGAATCAACGAGTCTCCATGGTGATTGATAAACTTTACATCAACTGGCAACTGTATCGGGGCTCTAGAGTAGCTCCCTGGCTATTTTAATCCAATGTTCAAATCTGAGTTTGTGTGTTGTAGTGTATCATGACAACTTCAACTATAAAGAATACATGCTCTATTGATCTCCACTATAATGAATACATGCTCTATTGATCTCCACTATAACGAATACATGCTCTATTGATCTCCACTTGACAAGGAACGGGCTGCATATAGTTCAGGTAAATGTCTGTAGCCTTCCTAACAAAAAACATTACGTTTTTAACTTGGTCAACATAAATCATATTCATATTTTGGCTTTGACCGAAACGCATTTAGATGCATCTGTAAATGATGGGCAAATTAACATTCAAGGATATAGTCTACTGAGAAGGGACAGGAATAGGAATCGTGGGGGTGTAGCGCTATACATTCAGAATCATATACCTTTTTAAGAGGATGGATGACTTTAATGTATGTCAAATAGAGGCACTATGGCCTCAAGTACATCTGCCTCACCAGGCACCCATATTGGTAGGATGTGTGTATAGACCTCCTAGCTCTAAGGTGTCCTATGTGGATGACTTATGCACTGGGTTTGACCAGGACACAGATAGTAACAGAGATATATTTGTCTTGGATGATTTTAATATAAATTGGAATGATCATAATAATTCAAATATAACTAAATTGATGAGATATACCGAGAACTGTGGTTTGAAACAAATTGTTAATGATACCTCTAGATCATTAACTAAGCCACTCTGTACCTCCTGGACTCTGATCTGGTTTTGACCTTTTTGCCTGTCCATGACCATTCTCTTGCCTACCCCTTTGGATTATTAAATATTGTAAGACTCCAACCATCTGCCTCCTGTGTCTGCATCTGGGTCTGTCGCCTTGTGCCTTGAAACTTTTGCAGATTTTTTACAAAGAAAATGAATTTACTGAGCGATGATGTAAACACCCATTCTTCCAAACAAGCTATTGTCCAATGGATTGATGATCATATTCTGAGCAACAAAACCTGCTATTTTAGTCTACAAATGGTGTCGGTAGAGGAGGTCTTAAACCTATTGAAGTCATTACCTGATGGTAAATCTACAGGTTATGATCTTATGGACAATTTTTTATGTCGCTATGCTGCTCCCCAGATTACAGCTCCACTGAAATAAATATTGAATTGGTCACAGGAAAAGGGAATGTTTGCAAATGTATGGAAGCATGCTAAACTGTGTCCTATTCCAAAAGACAGCAAATAACCCATTACTCCTGCCAATTAGTCTACTCCCTTCACTCAGTAAGATATTGGAGGGTATTGTGAGTAGACACATATGGAAGTACATGGAAAAGAATGATCTGATTACAGCCAATCAGAATGCTCATTGCAACAACCATTCCACTACCACTGCATTGGTTGACATGACTGACCAGTGGCTCAATGTTATGCATAATAGCAGGTTTGTGGGTGTACTATCTTTTGATTTTAATGCAGCATTTGATTTAGTGGATCTTGAAATAATTTTGACAAAATTAACGCATAATGGTTTTAAGGAGGTAGCATTGAATTGGGTACAGTCATATCTAACTGACAGGAAACAGTCCACCTATATCAATGGTTCATTTTCTTCAACCTCATGCTTCAAACTGTGGAATATCGCAGGACAGCTTCCCTGGACCACTTCTTTACTTAATATATACCAACTACCTTCCTTATGCCTTATTTTAAACACAAACTATTATATTTACAGATGATACTACAATTTATACAGCAAGCCAATCAGTTCAACAGATACAGCAAGCTCTACAAGTAGATTTGGAAAATATCAGTGAGTGGGTTTGCCAGGGACAAACTTGTTTTAAACACCAAGAAGTGGTGGTCTGTTCCACCAGGAAAAGGCCAACACAGCATCGGATACAATTTAGAATGGGAGGAGTACAAATTGAGTAAGTGGCTACTGGGAGTGCAGCTAGACAACTGCTTAACTATGTTTAAAAAGAATAACACTAGCATGAATTGAGAGTCAGGTGAACTACTGTTCTGTGGTCTGGGGAATGCATCAGCAAGTGGAATTAGGAGGCTGCAGATTGCACAGAAAAAAGCTGCAAGGATTGTTTTAATAATGTTTACATATCTGGCATTACTCATCTCATATGTATATACTGTATTCTATACTACTCTACGGTATCTTAGTCACTTAATAATGTTTACATATCTGGCATTACTCATCTCATATGTACAGTGGGGCAAAAACATATTTGGTCAGCCACCAATTGTGCAAGTTCTCCCACTTACAAAGATGAGTGAGGCCTGTAATTTTCATCCTAGGTATACTTCAACTATGACAGACAAAATGAGAAGAAAAAAAATCCAGAAAATCACATTGTAGGATTTTTAATGAATTTATTTGCAAATTATGGTGGAAAAATAAGTATTTGGTCAATAACAAAAGATGATCTCAATACTTAGTTATATACCCTTTGTTGGCAATGACAGAGGTCAAACGTTTTCTGTAACTCTTCACAAGGTTTTCACACACTGTTGCTGGTATTTTGGCCCATTCCTCCATGCAGATCTCCCCTAGTGTCACGGATTACCAGAATTGGACCCAGAAGCAGACCAGGACAAGGTGAGTATAAAGATTGTGAGTATTTATTAATCAATGAGAACGTGGAGGTAGATAGTTCCGGGTGGAGGAGCGGGCAGCGGAGGTGGGTTGATGGGAGTGGATATGCAGATCCAATGGATAACAACACACTGGCGACGAGCAGACAGGGATGGGGTATGGGTTCCGGGTGAATGGCTGTAGACAAAACAAACGGCGGTAAATTAAAGGCAAGCAAGACGTACAAAACAATAAAACAAAACAAACTCTATAAACTGGAGGCTGGTTCGTGGGCACAACATACTGTTCATGGCTAACGATCCGGCAGGGAATGGATGTCAGGTCAGAGCTTTTGAAGGGGAGAGGTGATGATCAGGACAGGTGTGCAGATTACTGATGGGATACAGGTGCGGGTGAACATCGATCTCACAAGTTCCAGGACACCGGAAACACACTCCAGGACAGAAACACAGGCAAACACAGACTCAGGAAGCGGGATTCGTGACAGTACCCCCCCTCCGACGAACGCCACCGGGCGGACTACCTGGAGCGCCAGGGTGGAGGCGGTAGAAGTCACGAAGCAGGTCATCATCAAGGATCTGACGCCGAGGAATCCAACTCCTCTCCTCTGGACCATATCCTTCCCAATCCACGAGATATTGGAAACCACGACCCCGCCGTCTGGAATCCATTATGCGGCGCACCGTGTAGGCAGGACCACCTCCGATCATCCGAGGAGGAGGAGGATGAGGAGGAGGGGGCAACAGAGGACTGAGGAGAACCCGCTTGAGGCAGGAGACATGAAAGGTGGGGTGTACTCGAAGCGTTGCCGGCAATTTGAGTCGGACCACAACAGGGTTAACCTCTTCAGTCGACCCTCTACTTTTTTGAACATTCTGTTAAAAATCGTGCAACATTTCAGCGCCCTGCTACTCATGCCAGGAATATAGTATATGCATTTGCTTAGTCTGTGTGGATAGAAAACACTCAGACGTTTAAAAAACTTGTTAAATCACTGCTGTGGCTTTACCAGAACGGCATTTACATCGAAAAGCACAGGAAAAACTGATCACTGAAAATGGGGAAAATATATCCATGCGCTACTTGAACCCATTGATAAACGTGAACCACAATTAATTGACTGAGGTTGCAGGACCTACAGCTTCCACAGGGTGTCTAGAGTCTTGTCATTTCCCTTCGAGTTTTTTCTTGGTCAAACACATACAGGACACCGTCTAGGACCGGATATTTTCGTTGAGTTTCTAGCCGGACATTTTTCCAGACGGACAGCTAATGATCTTTACATCGCCTCCTGATGAATTTTATCGCTTATTAACGTTTACTAATACCTAAAGTTGCATTACAAACGTATTTCGAAGTGTTTTGTGAAAGTTTATCGTCGACTTTTTGAATTTTAAAAAATGACGTTACGTTTTGAAACTGTTTTTTTCGTTTATCACACAGTCTACATATAACGATATCTAGGCTTTATATGGACCGATTTAATCGAAATAAAGACCCAAATAGTGTTTATGGGACATCTAGGAGTGCCAACAAAGAAGATGGTGAAAGGTAATGAATGTTTTCTATTTTATTGTGCGGTTTGTGTAACGCCGAAATGCTAATTATTTTGTTTACGTCCCCTGTGGGTCTTTTGGGGTGTTGCATGCTATCAGATAATAGCTTCTCATGCTTTCGCCGAAAAGCATTTTAAAAATCTGACTTGTTGCCTGGATTCACAACGAGTGTAGCTTTAATTCGATACCCTGCATGTGTATTTTAATGAACTTTTGAGTTTTAACTAATACTATTAGCATTTAGCGTAGCGCATTTGCATTTCCAGAGCTCTAGTTGGGACGCAAGCGTCCCGAGTAGAAGCAACAGGTTAATGATTCTCTCCACCACAAACGGACCAATGAACTTTGGTGACAGTTTCCTCGACTCAGTCCGTAGAGGAAGATCCCGTGTAGCCAACCAAACCTTATCTCCGATGGTATAAGCGGGAGCAGGAATACGGCGACGATTCGCCTGCATCTGATACCGGTCAGAAACTCTAAGGAGGACCTTCCTGGCCCGATGCCAGGTCCGGTGGCAACGACGAATGTGGGCCTGGACAGAAGGAACCGAAAGATCCCTCTCCTGAGAAGGAAACAAGGGAGGTTGGTATCCGTACAGGCATTGGAAGGGGGACATCCCAGTGGCAGATGAAGGAAGGGTATTATGGGCATACTCGACCCAGGGTAATTGAGATGACCAAGAGGTGGAATCAGAGGAGACAAGACAACGCAGCGTGGACTCCATCTTCTGGTTGGCTCTCTCCGCCTGACCATTAGATTGTGGGTGAAATCCAGAAGTGAGACTGACTGTAGCTCCAATGGCCAAACAGAAGGATCTCCAGACAGCAGAGGTAAACTGAGGACCACGGTCAGAAACAATGTCACTGGGCAATCCGTGGACCCTGAAAACCTCCCTAACCAGGATCTTGGACGTCTCCGTGGCAGATGGAAGCTTGGAGAGAGGGACAAAATGAGCAGACTTGCTGAATCTGTCCACAATGGTCAGAATGACCGTGTTCCCAACAGAAGGGGGCAATCCCGTGACAAAATCCAGGGCCAGATGCGACCAAGGTCGCAGAGGAATAGGTAGGGGGTGAAGAAGCCCAGAGCTGGGCCGATTGGTACTTTTGTTCTGAGCACAAACAGGACATGCGGCAACAAACCTCCGGGTATCTTCTCCCATGGCAGGCCACCAAAATCGTCTGCGCAGTAGCGCCATAGTCCGAGCAACGCCAGGGTGACAAGCTATCTTGCTGGGGTAGGACCACTGAAGAACAGCAGAACGGACCGACTCAGGCACGAACAACCGACCGGGTGGACCGTTACCGGGCTGCGTCCGAAGGGCCGCCATCACATCCTCCATGTAACGGCTCTCACGACAAGGTTCTGGGGAAGAATCGTCTCAGTCTTGGCCCCACTCTCATCCGTCTTGGAGAACATCCGGGACAAGGCGTCCGCTTTGCCGTTCTTCGACCCAGGTCGGAACGTCAGGGAAAAATTTAAGCCTCCAAAAAACAAAGCCCACCTGGCCTGACGGGAGTTGAGACGTTTAGCCGATTGCACGTAAGCCAGATTCTTGTGGTCAGTCCAGACCACAAACGGTTGCTCCGCTCCCTCCAACTAGTGACGCCACTCCTCCAAGGCAAGCTTCACAGCGAGAAGCTCCCGGTTACCCACATCGTAGTTTCTCTCAGCTGGTGAAAGACGACAAGAGTAGAAGGCGCAGGGATGGAGTTTACCGTCAGTGGAGCTACGCTGGGACAGGATGGCGCCCACCCCCACATCAGACGCGTCCACCTCAACAACAAACTGACGGGAAGTGTCAGGTTGAGAGAGAATCGGCGCGTTGGTGAATCGGCTCTTCAAGTTCAGAAATGCTCGGTCTGCCTCAGGAGTCGAACAGAAAATTCTGGTGCAAGACGTCAGAGCAGTTAAAGGGGCGGCCACCCGGCTGTAATCACGGATAAACCTCCAATAGAAGTTCGCAAATCCCAGGAATCT
The DNA here is from genome assembly GCF_034236695.1 of Oncorhynchus nerka. NCBI lineage: Eukaryota > Metazoa > Chordata > Actinopteri > Salmoniformes > Salmonidae > Oncorhynchus > Oncorhynchus nerka. Next base: position 41,748,776 of record NC_088407.1, read on the forward strand.
CTGGAGCTGCAATCTCGTACCGGGCCGGGCCCAATCCCGAACCGCCCGAACATTCTCTTGGTCCATCTTGATCTCACCCCTGGAGATGATGTACCCGAGGAAGGATGTAGTGTGGGCGTGAAAATCACACTTCTCTGCCTTCACAAACAGACGGTTCTCCAATAACCGCTGCAGGACCTGCTTAACATGCTGGATGTGGCTTTCTCCTTGGAGAAAATCAGGATGTCATCCAGGTAAACGAACACAAACAGACCGATCATATCCCTCAGCACGTCATTCACCAAACTTTGGAACACTGCTGGAGCGTTGGAAAGTCCAAACGGCATCACCTGGTACTCGAAATGTCCCATAGGTGTATTAAATCCAGTCAACCACTCGTCCCCCTCTTTGATCCGAACCAGATGATACGCATTGCGTAGATCAAGCTTCGTAAACACAGTAGCACCCTGTAAAGAATCGAAAGCGGAGCTCATCAAGGGCAAGGGGTACTTGTTCTTGACCGTAATATCATTCAACCCCCGATAATCAATACATGGTCGAAGAGAGCCATCCTTCTTACTCACAAAAAAAAATCCAGCTCCCAGGGGTGATGACGAGGGACGAATGAGACCTGCAGTAAGAGACTCCTTTATGTAGGTCTCCAGGGCTTCCCGCTCAGGTCGAGAAATACTGTATAACCGTCCCTTGGGAAAGGCAGCTCCAGGGAACAGCTTAATTGTACAATCATAAGGTCGGTGGGGAGGAAGTGACTGAGCTTTCTGCTTACTGAACACCTCACCCAACTCGTGATATGTTTCAGGAACCAGGGACAAATCAGGAGGAGCAGACTCACTGACCCGACTGGGGACAGCATGAGAACAGGCAGTCCTGAGGCAGTTAGCATGGCACTCAATGCTCCAACTAGTTACCTTACCAGTCACCCAATCGAACGAAGGATTGTGTTCTCTTAGCCAGGGGTATCCAAGAACCAGAGGAACATGGGGGGAAGGCAAAATGAAAAAATATGGGTCATCTTTTGAACTGCTGGAGACGAGCCATTTTCTCTGTAGTAATGGTGGAAACATAACGGTCACTAATCTGAGCTCAGTGTATTCTCTATGGCACTCAGAGGCTGCGATATAGCCTGTAATCACAATATTCTCTGGGTGATGCTTTTCTAGATTGCACAGATATTTACGAGCAATTTAGAGCAAACCGAAATGGCTTTTTGTCAACTTGAGCTAGCTAGCTAATGAACGTTAGACAGCTATCTAGCTAGATTAGCTAAGGACATGTTGTCACGTTCGTTGAATGTAGGAGACCAAGGCGCAGCGTGATATGAATACATGTTACTTTTAATAAAGACGGACACTAAACAAACTATACAAAATAACAAAACGACCGTGAAGCTATAATATAAATGTGCAGACACAGGCAACTAGACATAGACAATAACCCACGAAATACCCAAAGAAGATGGCTGCCTAAATATGGTTCCCAATCAGAGACAATGAGAAACAGCTGCCTCTGAGAACCAATCCAGGCAACCATAGACTTACAAAACATCTAGAATGTAAACAACCCCATAAACATAAAAAAACCTAGACAGTACAAAAACACATACATCACCCGTGTCACACCCTGACCTAACCAAAATAATAAAGAAAACAAAGAATACTAAGGTCAGGGCATGACAAATGTTCAGTAATCCAACGTTGGCTAGCAGTAAATATACTTATAAACAAGGAAAGGTACCTTCCCAGCAGCTGCTCAAAATATTCTTCCATTTCACAGCCGCTTCATGAGGATATTTACCAAAATAGTCTGACCTTCATGTGTCTCACTCGACAGCATAAGGTTGGTGCCTGAAATGGATAATTTGAATCTACAGTAGGCATAAGCTATTACTTTAAAACAAACACAGTATTTTATAGTCATTTTTACAGGAGGCTTCCGAATTACAGTTAATAACAATATGTTCCAGCATTTTACCCATAATGCAGTGCAATCTACAGCATGAATGCTGTAAAACACATTTATGGTATTATACTGTGCATCCTACAGTGTTTTACTGTTGAAATTACAGAAAAGTCTATGCTGTAGTACACAAAATTGTCATTTTACTGGGATTGGTAAGCAGTTTATCAGCATTTTTGTTTTATGTACAGTATGTATGCTACGGGGATGTTCAAATGTGAATGCACTCAAACTTAATCAAACCTTAAAGTAAAAGAGTGGTAAAAATGTACCCTATACAACACTATCCCCTCATGTACTAATAAAAAGGTCAATGTGAAATAATCAAAAGTGTGAGATATTGGGGCCGTCTTAGATTGCTGTCAAGCATGATTAATGTGGAGGTCTGGGGGCCGACTGCTAAGTTTGTCTGTGAGTGGCAGAGGCAGAGATATTATTTCCCCTGCTGTTCTGATGTTGCTGAATGATTAGGATTGGTTGACATTGTGGTTGGGTGTGTGGCTTGGATGAGGGGCTGATTACACAGGGGCAAGAAGACTGGGGCAAGCCGCTTGGGAACCACATAGACTACAGGCTTCCAGAAGTGACTGCAGTCAGAGAGAGCCACGGAAAGCTGTACCACTGAGTGTATGAGAGCTAGAGACATTTTAAATGAAAACCTAGAGTTCTTGAAATGTTGAGACATAAATTGAGCTCACAGTCTGCGACCTCTGTGTCCCTTTTGGATGATCTATCCATCCTTTAAAGGCAAGCCAACAGTGGGATAGAGATGATGGGAATGGAGGGTGGTATGGTGGCTGACAATACAATTGTTACACATAATTTCCTTTAAGCCAAAAGGGGATAGGACATTTTTTGTGCAGAAAGAACTTCAGTTATAAACCATATCGCACTCAACATAATCACCACTTTGTTTGATAAGACGGAAGAGAACACAGAGATAAAGTTTGTTCTGTCGATACAAATATTTGGTCGTTCTCCCAATGATCCTATACTCTGTGCCAAAGTCCACTCATGTCAGTCAAGATGTCAGTAGACTGCACAGATGGATTCATTACAACAATACACTTGAGAGAAGCTTTCCAGGCAAAGAAATAGGATCAAATGAGAAGGTTGGGAACTAATAAGGAAAAGTACATTTTAGTGGCTCGGATAAGCCTGAGTTTGTATTTAGCTTGATTGTTGGCCATCGCTGTATAAGCCCAAAAATATTTAAAGTAGAATTTGCAGCCAGACGGAACAATAATTAATTGCTTATGAAAACGTGTACCTGCCAAAGACCATATAACATACTGTAAATCTTTGTTAGATGAAGGATCATAATCTAGGAATTCCAAGACATAAAATATATTAGACTGAGCTACTTGACTGGTGGGGCCCTGAAGCATTTTGGCGTCATCCTCATAAATAAACCATTTGGTGGGCTTGGACCTATGTCCTGTTTACTCTTGGCTGGTTCCCCGCTTCTTGCCCCAGTTTATTCGATTAAACTATGTAAAGAGATCTATTTTTATGTACGCATTTCGAATCAATCTTACGTCTAACAGGCAAGGGTTTGATACAATAACATCCTTGAATGACTTAATGAAATCAAACTAATCATTAAACATTGTACATCTACTTTTTGGGGCACGACAATGGATTACAGAATGCCTTAAATGTAGTGATGTTTGAAGGGTAGGTGAAGCACTGCCCCGCGTTTGAGTTTTGAGAGATCAAAGCCCCTGTCTGTCAGTAAGTTTGGATGTGGAACAAGTGCCACAGAAACCACACAAACCTCCCATAGATTGCTGAAATAAACAAATCCACCCACAACTTAAAGGGTAGATATCATAAACATAACCACATTTAACAAATTAATTTCAAAACAAAACAAATTACATTAATCATATGCGCCAAATACAACAGCTAACCAACAATGCAGTTTAAAAATATGAATAAGAATAAGAACTAAAAGTAACAAATAGTTTTAAAGAGCATCAGTAAAATAACAATAGCGAGACAATATACAGGGTGTACCGGTACAGAGTCAATGAGCGGGGTCACCGGTTAGTCGAGGTAATTGAAGTAATATGTACATGTAGGTAGAGTTATTAAAATGACTACGCATAGATAATAACAGAGAGTAACAGCGATGTAAAAAAAGGGGGGGGGGCAATGCAAATAGTCTGGTTAGCCATTTGATTAGATGTTCAGGAGACTGATGGCTTGGGGGTAGAAGCTGTTTAGAAGCCTCCTTGGACCTAGACTTGGCGCTCCTGTACCTCTTGCCGTGCGGTAGCAGAGAGAACAGTCTATGACTAGGGTGGCTGGAGACGTGGACAATTTTTAGGGCCTTCCTCTGACACCACCTGGTATAGAGATCCTGGATGGCAGAAAGCTTGACCCAAGTGATGTACTGGGCTGTACGCACTACCTTCTGTAATGTCTCGTGGTCGGAGGCCGAGCAGTTGCCATACCAGGCATTGATGCAACCAGTCAGGATGCTCTCGATGGTGCAGCTGTAGAACCTTTTGAGGATCTGAGGACCCATGCCAAATCTTTTCAGTCTCTTGAGGGGGAATAGGTTTTGTCGTGCCTTCTTCACGACTGTCTTGTGCTTGGACCATGATAGTTTTCTGGGGATGTGGACACCAAGGAACTTGAAGCTCTCAACCTGCTCCACTACAGCCCTGTCGATGAGAATGGGAGCGTGCTCGGTCCTCCTTTTCCTGTAGTCCACAATCATCTCCTTTGTCTTGATCACATTGATGGAGTGGTTGTTGTCCTGGCACCACATGGCCAGGTCTCTGACCTCCTCCCTATAGGCTGTCACGTCTGTTTAAAGGTCTTACATTGGCTGCGGAGAGTGTGATCACACAGTCGTCAGGAACAGCTGTTGCTCTCATGGGTGTTTCAGTGTTATGTGCCTCGAAGCGAGTATAGAAGTAGTTTAGCTCATCTGGTAGGCTCATGTCACTGAGCAGCTCTCGGCTGTGCTTCCCTTTGTAGTCTGTAATGGTTTGCAAGCCCTGACAAATCTGATGAGTGTCAGTAATCCGTGGCTTCTGGTGGGGTATGTGCGTACGGTCACTGTGGGGATGACGTCATCAATCCAATTATTGAAGAAGCCAATGACTGATGTGGTGTACTCCTCAATGCCATAGGAATAATCCCGGAACATATTCCTGTCTGTGCTAGGAAAACAGACCTGTAGCTTAGCATCTGCTTCATCTGATCACTTTCTTATTGACAGAGTCACTGGTGCGTCCTGCTTTAATTTGAGCTTGGAAGCAGGAATCAGGAGGATAAAATGATGGTCAGATTTGCCAAATGGAGGGCCAGGGAAAGCTTTGTACCCGTCTCTGTGTTTGGGAAAAAGGAGGTCTAGAGTTTTTTTCCTCCTCTGGTTGCACATTTGCCATGTTGATAGAAATTTGGTGAAACAGATTTATTAAGTTTCCCTGCATTAATGTCCCCAGTCCCCGTCGCCTAGTGGAGAGGGTAGCAAGTTTTAAGTTCCTCGGCATACACATCACAGACAAACTGAATTGGTCCACTCACACTGACAGCGTCGTGAAGAAGGCGCAGCAGCGCCTCTTCAACCTCAGGAGGCTGAAGAAATTCGGCTTGTCACCAAAAGCACTCACAAACTTCTACAGATGCACAATCGAGAGCATCCTGGCGGGCTGTATCACCGCCTGGTACGGCAACTGCTCCGCCCTCAACCGTAAGGCTCTCCAGAGGGTAGTGAGGTCTGCACAACGCATCACCGGGGGCAAACTACCTGCCCTCCAGGACACCTACACCACCCGATGTTACAGGAAGGCCATAAAGATCATCAAGGACATCAACCACCCGAACCACTGCCTGTTCACCCCGCTATCATCCAGAAGGCGAGGTCAGTACAGGTGCATCAAAGCTGGGACCGAGAGACTGAAAAACAGCTTCTATCTCAAGGCCATCAGACTGTTAAACAGCCACCACTAACATTGAGTGGCTGCTGCCAACACACTGTCATTGACACTGACCCAACTCCAGCCACTTTAATAATGGGAATTGATGGGAAATGATGTAAATATATCACTAGCCACTTTAAACAATGCTACCTTATATAATGTTACTTACCCTACATTATTCATCTCATATGCATATGTATATACTGTACTCTAGATCATCGACTGCATTCTTATGTCACTAGCCACTTTAACTATGCCACTTTGTTTACTTTGTCTACATACTCATCTCATATGTATATACTGTACTCGATACCATCTACTGTATGCTGCTCTGTACCATCACTCATTCATATATCCTTATGTACATATTCCTTATCCCCTTACACTGTGTATAAGACAGTAGTTTTGGAATTGTTAGTTAGATTACTTGTTGGTTATCACTGCATTGTCGGAACTAGAAGCACAAGCATTTCGCTACACTCGCATTAACATCTGCTAACCATGTGTATGTGACAAATAAAATTTGATTTGATTTGATTTGGATGAACATTTTCCTGTTTGCTTTCGGCAAAATACAGCTCATTGAGTACCGTCTTAGTGCCAGCATCAGTCCGTGGTGGTATGTAGACAGCTACAACAAATACAGATGAAAACTCTAGGTTAGATTGTGTGGTCTACAGCTTATTGTGAGATACTCTACCTCAGGCGAGCAAAACCTCGAGACTTCCTTAGATATCGTGCACCAGTTGTTTACATATATGCATAGTCCTCCACCCCTTGTCTTACCAGACGATGCTGTTCTATGCTGCCGATACAGCGTATAACCAGCTAGCTGTATGTTGATAATGCCGTTGTTCAGCTCTGTGAAGCATAATATATTACTGTTTTTAATGTCCCATTGGTAGTTTAATCTTCCTCGTAGGTTGGTGATTTTATTTTCAAATGATTACACGTTAGCTAGTTAAACTGAAGGCAGGGGGGTTTATTCGATCGCCACAAATTCTCAGAAGGCAACCCAACCTCCATCCCCTTTTTCTCCGTCGTCTCTTCACGCAATTGACTGGGATTTGGGCCTGTTCCCGGGAAAGCAGTATGTCACTCACGTCGGGCTCGTCGTTTAAAAAAAAGTTTCTGCCAGTTTGTGGTGAGTAACCGGTGTTCTGATGTCCACAAGTTATTCTTGATCATTAGAGACGGTAGCCGCAACATTATGTACAAAAAAAGTAAAACAAATAAGTTATAAACAATGCAAAAAATGAACATAAAAACACAATCGGTTAGGAGCACGTAAAACACCAGCAATCTTCTCCGGCACCGTCTTCCACTTTGTATTATTATACGCATGAAAAGTCCAAATGCAAAGACACTTTTCTATTTTTGGAGTTATTAAATAAAACCAGACAGAATTCCGAAAAGTCTCGAAGTCAGGGCATTTCAGGCAAATTATATATAAGTGCACTCAGGCTATCCTAGTTACTTTAAGGAGCAGCTCTCTCTCTGTGGGTCTAACCCCAAGAAGTTCTGGAAAACCTGGAGAATAAACCCTCCTCCTCACAGCTGCCCGTGTCCTTTAATGTTGATGATGTGGTTGTTACTGACAAGGAGCACATGGCTGAGCTCTTTATTCACCACTTCATTAAGTTAGGATTCCTATTTGACTCTGCCATGCCTCCTTGCCCGTGAAACATTTCCTCATCTCCCACCTCTCCTAATGCAACTATCCCCGCTGCTCCACCCTCTATTCCTCTGCCCCACTACAAAGTTTCTCCCTGCAGACGGTCACTGAGTCTGGGGTGCTAAAGGAGCTCCTTAAACTTGACCCCCAAAAAACATCTGGTTCAGATGGTTTAGACCCTTTCTTCTTCAAGGTTGCTGCCCAATGTCATCGCCAAGCCTATCTCTGACCTTTTTAATCTGTCTCTCCTCTCTGGGGAGGTTCTGATTGCTTGGATGGCAGCCACGGTGCGCCCTTTATTTAAAAGGGGAGGCCAATTGTTGGAAAAACTTGTCAATAAATCAACTGACTGGCATTATTTATGGCAATAGTATTCTCTTGGGTATGCAATCTGGTTTCCGCTCAGGTTATCGATGTGTCAGTGAACCTTAAAAGTCCTTAATGATGTCACCATTGCCCTTGATTCTAAGCAATGTTGTTCTGCTATTTTTATAGACTTTGCCAAAGCTTTTGATATGGTAGACCATTCCATACTTGTGGGCCAACAAAGGAGTATTGGTGTATCTGAGGGGTCTTTGGCCTGGTTTGCTAACTACCTCTCTCAAAGAGTGCAGTGTATAAAGTCAGAACATCTGCTGTCTCAACCACTGCCTGTCACCAACGGAGTACCCAAGGCTCAAACCTAGGCCCCACATTCTTCTCAATTTACATCAACTACATAGCTCAAGCAGTAGGAAGCTCTCTCATTCATTTAAATGCAGATGATACAGTCTTATACTCAGCTGGCCCCTCCCTGTATTTTGTGTTAAACACTCTGCAACAAAGCTTTTTCAGTGTCCAACAAGCTTTCTCTGCCTTTAACCTTGTTCTGAACACCTCCAAAACAAAGGTAATGTGGTTTTGTAAGAAGAATGCCCCTCTCCCCACTGGTGTGATTACTACCTCTGAGGGTTTAGAGCTCATACAACTACTTGGGAGTATGGCTAGATGGTACACTGTCCTTCTCTGAGCACATATCAACATTTCAGGCTAAGGTTAAATCTAGACTTGGTTTCCTCTATTGTAATTGCTCCTCTTTCACCACAGCTGCCAAATTAACCCTGATTATGGTGACCATTTTACCCATGCTAGATTATGGAGACGTAATTTATAGATCAGCAGGTAAGGGTGCTCTCGAGCAGTTAGATGTTCTTTACCATTCGGCCATCAGATTTGCCAGCAATGCTCCTTATAGGACACATCACTGCACTCTATACTACTCGGTAAACTGGTCATATATGTATACCCGTCGCAAGATCCAATGGTTGATGCTTATTTATAAAACCCTCTTAGGCCTCACTCTCCCCTATCTGAGATACCTACTGCAGCCCTCATCCTCCACATTCTGTTAAAGGATCCTAAAGCACACACATCCCTGGATCGCTCCTCTTTTCAGTTCACTGCAGCTAGCGACTGGAACAAGCTGAAAAAAAACACTCAAACTGGACCGAGAGTGGTTGCTTCGCGTGATGTATTGTTGTCTCTATCTTCTTGCCCTTTGTGCTGTTGTCTGTTCCCAAACATGTTTGTACCACGTTTTGTGCTGCAACCATGTTGTCCTGCTGCCATGTTGTGTTGCTACCATGTTGTTGCATGTTGTGTTGCTACCATGCTGTGTTTTCATGTGTTGCTGCCATGATATGTTGTTGTCTTAGGTCTCTCTTTATGTAGTGTTGTGGTGGCTCTCTTGTCATGATGTGTGTTTTGTCCTATATTTTTTAAATCCCAGCCCCCGTCCCCGCAGGAGGCCTTTTGCCTTCTGGTAGGCCGTCATTGTAAGTAATAATTTGTTCTTAACTGACTTGCCTAGTTAAATAAAGGTTAATTAAAAAAACATGTCAACATTTCTGTTGTATGATGTAATATGAAGGACCCAGCAAGCCGGCCTATGCCCTATAATGTAAACTCCAACAGAAATAACTTCAAATGTATAACTTCAAATTAAACCAAAATCATTTGCACTCATGATGTCACGTTCTGACCTTAGTTCCTTTATTATGTCTTTGTGTTAGTTTGGTCAGGGCGAGAGTTGGGGTGGGTAGTCTGTTCTTTTTTCTATGATGTTATATTTCTATGTGTTTGGCCTGGTATGGTTCTCTCTCTTCGTTGTTATTTTGTGTAGTGTTCAGTTTTTTCAATTCAATTATGACGAACACTTTGCATAATAGTCCGATCCTTCTTACTCTTCCTCAGATGAAGAGGAGTTTCGTTACAGAAACACCCACCAGAAAAGGACCAAGCAGCGTGGTAACCTGGAGCAGAGGCTTCTGGACTCCTGGACTTGGGAGGAGATTTTGGACGGCAAGAGACCCTGTGCACAGGCTGGGGAAGATGATATGAGGAGGCAGCACGGCAGCGCGACAGGCACGAGAGGCAGCCCCAAAATGTATTTTGGGGGGGGAACACGGGGAGTGTGGCAGAGTCAGGTTGGAGACCTGAGCCCACTCCTCGTGCTTACCGAAAGCAGCGTTGTACTGGTCAGGCACCGTGTTATGTGGTGGAGCGCACAGTGTCGCCAGTACGCGCTCATAACCCAGAGCGCTATAGGCCAGCCCCCCGCAAGTGCCATGCGAGAGTGGTCATCCAGCCAGGGCGTGTTGTGCCGGCTCAGTGTGTCTGGTTTCGGCCCAGGGTATCCTGCACCGGCCGTGCCGGGCGAATGTGGGCATTGAGCCTAAGGGAGAGGTGCGAGTAGTGTGCACCAGATCTCCAGTGCTCCCCCACAGCTCGGTTCAACCTGTGCCTGCACTCTGGAGGGTCCGGGCTAAAGTGGTCATAGCCTGGAGGAGTGGTGCCAAGGCTGCGCACCAGAGCTCCAGTGCTCCCCCACAGCCGGCTCCATCCGGTGCCTCCTCCACCGCACCAGGCCTCCTGTAGGTCTCCCCAGCCTGGTGGGTCCTGTGGTAGCCCCACGCACCAGGCTGTCTCTCCATCTCCTCCCTCCAGATTCTCTCTCCAAGCCAGAGCCGCCCGTCAGTCAGGAGCTGCCAGAGCCTCCCGTCCGAAGTGGAGTTTCGTTACACATGACTACTGGTTTCAATAACATTTTCACGTAACTTACGAGCAAATACTTTATGAATTTATTGATAATCTACTCGCAAGATTGCTAGCCAACTAGCCGGCTAATGTTAGCCCTAGTAGCCCTATAACGTTAGCCCTACCAACTATTGTTACATTCCATTCGGAAAGTATTCAGAACCCTTGGCTTTTTCCACATTTTGTAAGGTTACAGTCTACATGGCTGTGTGGTTGTCTTGGCTGCATTGTCTTGGCTGTGTGGTGTTGGGTGAAAAACATCCCCACAGCATGATGCTGCCACCAACATGTTTCACCGTAGGGATGGTTCCAGGTTTGCTCCAGACGTAACGCTTGGCATTCAGGCCAAAGAGTTCAATCTTGATTATATCAGAACAGAGAATCTTGTTCTTCATAGTCTTTGAGTCTTTAGGTGCCTTTTGGCAAACTCCAAGCGGGCTCTCATGTGATTTTTACTGAACAGTGGCTACCGTCTGGCCACTCTACCAAAAAGGCCTGATTGGAGGAGTGCTGCAGAGATGGTTGTCCTTCTGGAAGGTTCTGCCATCTCCACAGAGGAACTCTAGAGCTCTGTTAGAGTGACCATCAGGTTCTTGGTCATGTCCCTGACGAAGGCCGTTCTCAGTTTGAAAACTGGTACCCATCCCCAGATCTGTGCCTCAACAAAATCCTGTCTCGGAGCACTATGGACAGTTCCTTTGACCTCATGGCTTGGTTTTTTGCTCTGACATGCACTGTCAACTGTGGACCTTATGTAGAAAGGTGTGTGCCTTTCCAAATCATGTCCAATCAATTGAATTTATCACAGGTGGACTCCAATCAAGTTGTAGAAACATCTCATGGATGATCAATGAAAACAGGATCAACCTGAGCTTTTCGAGTCTCATAGAAAAGGGTCTGAATACTTAGGCAAATAATGTATTTCTTTTGTTTTTTAAATAAATTTGCCAGTATTTCTAAAAACCATTTTTTTCTTTGTCATTATGGGGTATTGTGTGTACATTGCTGAGGACAATTTTTGGGGGGAATAAGGCTTTAATGTAACAAAATGTGGAAAAGGTCCATGGGTCTCTGACTACTTTCCGAAGGCACTGTATGTTAGCTATGAATTAGTCAGCCAGTTGCTATAAACACCCAGCTTCCAGCTACATTAAAGTAAATCAACGTTTTGGAAATGCATAATGCCGTCTAAACAAATATCAAAGAATGTTAGCTATATTCAGTTATCTTAGCCAGCAAGCTATTTAGCATAGCCAGCCTAGCCAACCAGCATGGTTATAGTCGGCAAGCAAGAGCCGAACTACCGGAGACCAGTTGGAACACAACTAACACAGCACAGCTAAGACATAACCACAGATCAAAATAGCAGAGACTTACAGATTGATGGCTTGGGCCCATCCAATGGGAAGAATCAGGGAAAATGTTATAAAAAAAATTGCGAGAAAAATTCAAAATAGATTGATTCCAGATGTCAGTCAGCTAACACGCTAGCACTAAGCCAAGGTTGAAAAAGTTACACAACTCCCGTAGCTTACTTCACAGAGAACATGCCAAAAAGTTACTAATGTTACACAATTAGAGCAAGCAGGTATGATTTTTTTCTTTAGGTTTGAGCCCACAGGAAAGAAGGCCCAGAGCCTGCAGTGCTAACAAGTTCCCACTAGATGACACAGCCACAAAGTCCGTGAAGAGCATGTAGTTTGGCTAACGTTAGCCAGCTTGTACTATCTACTGAGCTAGCATACGACCAAGGTAGCACAAAGTAGATCCTCTATTTTGAGGTTGAGAAATAGTGCATTGTGGGAAGTTTAGAAGAGTTCTGTAAATAAGTTAATAAAAATGTAATAACCCAAAAACATAACTATGTTTGTAGTTATAGGTACTCAGATCGTGACTGCAACTAAGTTACAGACCACACTGTATTGTTACATTGGTGAGTAAAAACATCAGTTCAATGGGGGTAAAACTGTTGGTATGCATACCATTAAAGAGTGTCCAACAAGCACAGTTGTTCTTATGGTGGATGAATATTGTACAGGGGTTTGGGAAACAAATGCTAATCTAAAATATATGCAGGGTCAGCCGGTACTGGGCTATTTCTGTGTAAACTGGCAGCAATTTTCTTCAGTGGAATACCATAAAGTAAAGGAATCTTGCAACATTTTCTGCTGCTATTCGAATTACAACAAAGGAGTTTCAAATGTAAAACAGCTGTCAGTGGTAGCAATAAGCATAGACTGAGGCAGAGAATTGTAGCCATATATGTGAACTTGTAGAGCTAGCAAACATCATCATAATGGGATGAGTGGGGCTGTGTACTCCCTCTATAGTACTGTAGACACACCGTCCTCTAGGTGTTATACAGGTGTTATAGCAGTACACAAGTCTTTTCACGTTTTACATTTTTTGTTGGCCATGCTCATCTTTTCTCTCAGAATGCCAACCATCAACTGAAATAAATAGATGCCAAACTCGTATAGGCGGGTGCCTACAGAGTTAGTGATATAGGGGAAACACTGATGCAGACCCTATCGGAGTAGGACTATACAGACGGCAGCTGTCAAGGGGGAGTACGTGCCAAAGCTAACAGTACTGAAGGGCTCTGCCATGCTGGACTGATTAAGTCCCCAACCTCATTTTAGCATTGACTGACAGAGCTGGAGAGAACAGTATTCGATGATGTAACCCGTTTTACACGCATGGGTGGGTAAGTGTTTTGCAGTCTGTGGTATTAAGGTATTTATGTGAGGGAAAGAAAATAAAGAAATCAGTTTAAAATGAATTCAGTTGTTTTTCTTTATGACAGCCCTTTTGTCCTTGTATTTTCCAGATTTTTTGTTGTTGATGAATTTCAAAGTTTTCTCTTTCAATCAGATCAAATGAGCTCCAAAATGCCGCACATGTGTACTGAAGTGGTAACCCTCTGACTTCACCAGAGGAGAAAGAGGGTTTGTTCATTCAGGAACAAGGACACCAAAGCAAACATACTGCAACCTGTTTTAAATTGTCTTGACATGACCAAAATGAAATGTCTACACGTGTATGTTTGTGTGTGTTTCTGTTTGTTTGTTCTCACAGTCTTACTGCAGAATTAGGCGTTTATCCACGTTTCTCCAAAAGCCAAATTTCTAAATTCGTCCAAACGTAAAATGTAGGAGGTTAAGGGTAAACGTTTTTGATAGAAGTAAAACATTAAGTTTAGGCACTCATTCTGAATGGTTAAAGCCAAAATCCGTAGGTTGTGGGCCCCACTTCCTATGCCGCCCCACTTCTTGTGTAGTGCTTTCACCTTGAACAAAAACATGGGGATTGAGCCCTAAGCCGCCTTGGGCTGGCCTTCTAGGATAGGTGTGTCTTTGCATTAATCCTGCCTACTGGAATGACCCTGCTGCCCCGGAGCTGGAGAGGAAGTGAATGTCACTTGTAACCTAACGTTATAGACGCCAGAAACAAACAGAGCAGACGAAGCCAACAAGCATCATTCTCTGTTCTTGGGCCTGAATCAACTCGACCCCTAAAGAAAAAAAGAAGCGAGAAGAAAAATACTAATGAACAATCCAAAAAACAGATAAACATTGGAAAACATTTTGAAAAGTGGAAGAGTGATGCCGAAATGGACTAGTAACATTACGTAAGTGTTGGGTTGCGTATTTAGTCTGCAAGCTATGTTAGCTGCTAACCTTAGTGTGGTCATTATTCAAGCTCACTAACAAGGCTACTTAGCTAGCTAGCTAACATCTTCTGTATTCTGACTGTTTTGTACCCAAAGGAATCTAATGATAGCATCATGTAGCTACACTGCATAAACCCCACAAGATGCCCAATGCCTTTATTTCATCTAGCTAAATCTAGATATTCAGATTGTTGATATGATAGTGTGTTTCGTTTGTGGTTAATAATGCTAGCTAGCTAGGTGGTCGATAGCATTTTCGGCCGAGGACCACCTAAAAAAATCAATATAGCTATAAAAGTCGACACAGTAACATCTATGGCTGTGGCAGTCCAGAAATTTTGTCTGCTGGTTAATGTCATGTAAAAGACTGCAAGTCTCACGGTGTAAGGCGGTGGGTGTAGCTGGTGCATGAAGTCAGGCGCAGGAGAGCAGAGATGAGTGAGCAACGCACTTTAATAAAGGCAAAGTAACAATCCCAATGTGCGAACAAAATACGGTTGCCACAAAACACGGGTAAAACAGCATCTGGGAAAAAAACAATTTGTAAGTCGCTCTGGATAAGAGCGTCTGCTAAATGACTTAAATGTAAATGTAAATGTAAAACAGGAAACGTACCGGCCTAACAAATAAACAATCACGCACAAAGACATGGGGGAAACAGAGGGCTAAATACACAACACATAATGAGGGAAATGAAATCAGGTGTGTGGGAAAACA
This sequence comes from Oncorhynchus nerka, assembly GCF_034236695.1. Taxonomy (NCBI): domain Eukaryota; kingdom Metazoa; phylum Chordata; class Actinopteri; order Salmoniformes; family Salmonidae; genus Oncorhynchus; species Oncorhynchus nerka. Next base: position 41,763,810 of record NC_088407.1, read on the forward strand.
AGACAACACAAATGGAAAATGAAAAATGCATCAGCGATGGCTAGAAGAACGGCGACGTCGACTGCCGTACACCGACCGAACAAGGAGAGGCATCAACTTCGGCAGAAGTCGTGACTCACTGTAACTGACCGTTAATTAACATGAACACGTTTAGCATTTCCAGGCCTCCACGCACACCAGCCGCTGGTGCGAGCCTTTGGAATATCTACATTTTAAAAATCAATAAATCAATGTAATATACACCATCACAATTAATCCATTATTTATTTTAGGCATTTCTAAAGAAACAATTATATGAAGAACAGAATATCAGTTGGTCTACTGTATGTTTTCTGGCTATATGCCATACCATAGGCTGTAGGCTTGTTCATTTAGAAGCATAAGTTCTGTGCCATTATTATATATAATACGATTTTATAGTAAGAAGAATATATTTGAACTTAGCTTTATAAAATCAAAAGAACCGAGCTTAAACGGATTTAGTGTAAAAGTGTTCATTTGAAACAGGTGCTATGCCTAGATTTAGAGTTATTTGGCAACTTAAGTTGTGAATGATACAATCCTTAGATTGTCTTAGAAATCAAAACATATATGGGCTGCATGATGTGCTATAAGCTGATTATGACTTGAGAAAGTTACAATAAAGTTTGTGCTCTGCTCCTTGCCTCAGGCTGCACAGCTCATCAAGTGATCAAAGTTTTACTATTTTTAATTTAATCTAGTACATCATTATTTTCATTCTGTTTTTTTTTTCAGGTTTGGGCTCATAGGCCTATGCATATGTACAGTGCCTTGCGAAAGTATTCGGCCCCCTTGAACTTTGCGACCTTTTGCCACATTTCAGGCTTCAAACATAAAGATATAAAACTGTATTTTTTTGTGAAGAATCAACAACAAGTGGGACACAATCATGAAGTGGAAAGACATTTATTGGACATTTCAAACTTTTTTAACAAATCAAAAACTGAAAAATTGGGCGTGCAAAATTATTCAGACCCTTTACTTTCAGTGCAGCAAACTCTCTCCAGAAGTTCAGTGAGGATCTCTGAATGATCCAATGTTGACCTAAATGACTAATGATGATAAATACAATCCACCTGTGTGTAATCAAGTCTCCGTATAAATGCACCTGCACTGTGATAGTCTCAGATGTCCGTTAAAAGCGCAGAGAGCATCATGAAGAACAAGGAACACACCAGGCAGGTCCGAGATACTGTTGTGAAGAAGTTTAAAGCCGGATTTGGATACAAAAAGATTTCCCAAGCTTTAAACATCCCAAGGAGCACTGTGCAAGCGATAATATTGAAATGGAAGGAGTATCAGACCACTGCAAATCTACCAAGACCTGGCCGTCCCTCTAAACTTTCAGCTCATACAAGGAGAAGACTGATCAGAGATGCAGCCAAGAGGCCCATGATCACTCTGGGTGAACTGCAGAGATCTACAGCTGAGGTGGGAGACTCTGTCCGTAGGACAACAATCAGTCGTATATATTTTGATTTGTTAAAGAAGTTTGAAATATCCAATAAATGTCATTCCACTTCATGATTGTGTCCCACTTGTTGTTGATTCTTCACAAAAAAATACAGTTTCATATCTTTATGTTTGAAGCCTGAAATGTGGCAAAAGGTCGCAAAGTTCAAGGGGGCCGAATACTTTCGCAAGGCACAGTATATGCTCTAATATGAATATAGGTGTTCTGAATGAATCATCACCTTAGAAGCGCTGTCCATTTTGTTGTGTTAGGCTTTGAAACAACATCCACAACGACCATGTTTTCCATTCAGTTTCAACCTGTTGTTGAACTTCTTTTTTTTCAAATTGATCAATCACAGTGAGGTGAGTTTTAAAAACACTATACTGTTTTGATGATAAGTGTTTGATCTGATTTAAAAATATATATTTTATATATGTGATTTTTGATTGCATTTGCATTGACCATAGAGTGGTTAGAGGGACAATACAGCCCTGAGAAGCAGGCCATCAGTGGCCTGATGGTCTTTAGTGAGTTAGGTACTACCAACGCATGTCTAATTTTATAAGAGGAGATTACCATGACTCAACGGTCACGTGGAATTTGACTGTGGTCATGACTCATGACTCATGACTGGCAGTGTGGCAGTAATACTGTCACCGCAACAACTCTAGTAACATCAAACAAGCATGTATTTCTCAGGGAGATACCGGTGGAAAGGGTCTGATTTTGAGGGAACCTGAGGCTATACAAGTTGTAGCATGACACGTTACACTGGTTACAGCACAACACCACATGCTATCTATGTAAAGGACACTGTTGTGACACTGACTTATTTGGTAGTAATGCTGTAGTCAACAGAGCATTTATGGTGATTCACAACCCTAGAGAGCATTGAATAAGATATCGTTGAATTCCTAAACGGTGCATTTGTTATCACTATAATGTACTCATATTCAAAAAATATTATGTTATCAAATCAAAATCAAAGTTTATTTGGCATATGCACAGGATACAGTGTGATGTATACGGGAATATGACATTGCGCTGTACCGTGTACTATTGAAGTAACAATTTGTTTAATGTTTTCCCAATGTCAACCAATAATGCACTGGATAGCTTGGACCTGTTGGTTGGAAGAAACAAAGTCGGCCATAGATGATGACAAACATCCTAACCCTCCAGCTACACTACATGCGTCACCATCAGCAGTGTCCATGTGACATTCTACCTGCTACACCAGAAACCAACCAAATCAACATTATATCTCACTATTTCAATTCACAAGATTGAATGAACTCGTGTGTAAGCCATTGATAATTGAACCTCTGTAGCAAGGTCGTAAGGATGCATTGCGGGGGCTGCAGGTAGCCTAGTGGTTAGAGCGTTGGGCCAGTAACCGCTAGATCGACTCTCGAGCTGACAAGGTACAAATCTGTTCTACCCCTGAACAAGGCAGTTAACCCACTGTTCCTAGGCTGTCATTGTAAATAAGAATTTGTTCTTAACTGACGAGTTAAATAAAGGTTAAATAAAAAAAAAAAAAAACCTGCTCTGATGACCTAGTAGGGGGTGTGGGGCCTGGCAACGCATTCCGATGATCCCATGTAGACCATGTAGATTTTTTTTTCCTGGGAGCTGGTAGGTTGCTGTATATGTCCTGTCTTGTATGGGTGTTTTCTATAGTTCTACAAGTATTCCGTTGTAATTGTTCATTTTTGTTGTTGTCGAAAACAGTCACTTTCACCTTCCTTGTGAATTATATGGATTTTTACATAACATAGGTCAGTCTTTTATCATGCAGTAGGTAGTGCAAGTCATCCATGGTTCTGTTACCCTGGTAGTTTTGATGCTGATTGGAGGGGGGAAAAATCATATCACTGAAATGTATTGAAATCACTTACTAACGCAAGTGTCAATCATACTTTTGATTTTAACTCAATGTAATTGAATATTAATTTCTCAAGTTCCATCAGGAAAAGGTGAAATATGTTATGCTCTGCCATGCTGTATGAACAAAAGTTTCCTACCAAGTCCTTTTCACTGATGTTCATGGAGTAACTCTTGCTTGGTTGGTAGTTAGGACAGGAGAGACGAGTCTGAGTCTTTGGGGTGTGTCGGCACTGTGGGAAAACATAAAACTAATTGTTACTTCAATAGTGCACAGTACAATGGAATGTCCTATTCCTGTATACACCCCACTGTATCCTGTGCATATGCCAAATAAACATATTTTTATAACATAATATGGATGGAATATGTGGTGTTGTAACCAGTGTAGCATGCTAATTTTAACATCCTATGACATGATGGCCCATTGACTGTTACTATGGTTACTCCTTGAATATCAGTCTGAAAGAAGTCGCTGTTGAAAAAGACTCAATAGTCTCTACAAGGCAGGATGTTCAATTACTTTACCGGTTGTAGATGCTGTTGGTGCTTTTGGCAGTAGGTGGTGATAGAGTATCCACAGGAAAGTATTGTTTACCTGACTTTTTGCGTCTCGGGTAGGTTCAATATGTAAACAATAGCCGAGTGAAACCGACTGTAGTCGACCAAAACATGTTTCCTCGCAGTTCAGTTGGGCTTGGCCGTATTGTGCATGTGTTTGTCACATGCAAATTTCTTCAGTATTGAAAATAAACAACCGAAATGGAAACAATATACAGACCAGCATACTGAAGGTCGGGTTGATAGCACTACTCTGTGGGTATTTTGTCTCACATTATTACCAGCAAAATGACTAATCCCATGGATAACCGGTAAAGTATCATTTTATTCAGCATTGTAGTATGTAGAGGTTGTAAGAGGAAACTTTCCTGATCCAAAAGCTAATTTCTGCCAAACGTAGAATTCTATGTAATTAAACGTCGGATCTTCAGGCTAAATGGACCATACTCCACCAATATGTTATGCAGATGAACCATTGTTTACTTTATTGACCACGCTGGATATTCATTCAGTCGTTCTGGTGGGTAATTCCCACTAGGTAGGAATCAATGCTGTATATAAGCAGGCAATGTGCTGAACAGGTAAACATAGCTAACTATTTTGGTCGATAACCAAGAAAATAATTACTGAATCACAAAGCACAACAGAAAATACATAGAGCATTTCTTATCTCTTTCAGTGTTGAGGTTTGCACAACCACAACTTGTCTCCTGCAGTATCTCCCTGGAAAATACATGTTTGTGTGGTGTTACTTTACCGTGAGAGCGGCAATCTTTTACATGACAATAAACAGCACACAAAATGTCATGACTGCCACAGCCCTAGATGTCACTGTACCGAATTTTATAGCCAGATACATTTTATGGGGTGGTCCTGGGCCGAAAATGCTGTCGACCACGTAGCTAGCTAGCATTATCATCTACAAATGAAACATGTCAACAATATGCATATCTAGCTTTAACTAGGTAACGTTAGCTAGTTGAAATAAAGCCATTGGGCATCTTTTTTGCAGTTTAGCTACATTATGCTATTGTTAGATTCCTTTGATTACTTAACACTACGAATAGCTAACTAGCAGGCTAAAAATGCTACCCAACACTTAGCTAACATTACCAGTCCATGAGAATGGTGGCCATTTCGGCATCACTCTTCCACCGTTCAAAATGAGTTCCAATGTTTATCTGGTTTATTGATTGGTCACGTGCGGTCTTTGCCGCCGCAACTAGCCTAGCTGCCACTGTTAGCTGCCTGTCAAGCCAGTGGGGTTTCCTTGAGGTCTTGAACGCAGCCTGTGACGGAGTTAGCCCTTGTGGCTGGGACCACGGATTGTCCCGTGCTTGTAACTGTCTAGATCCCTGCTGTTTGTTTCCATCTTCCCTGCGACCTGCACTGCCTGGAAATGCGAGGAGTAACAGCGTAGCCTACATTGCTAACATGACATAGACCAAAGCCAGTGGGAGTACCGTTGAGGACAATATTGTCTCTCTGTCACAGGTGAAGGATCTTTTTAACAATCATAAATAGTTTTACAAGCAGTCGTTACAACAAGAAAATAGCTTCAAGTGTTTTTTCCAAATACTGGTGGACCCAACTAATAAAATAATAAACGACATGACCCGAGAGGTCCAGGACCTGAAGAACAGTTTGCAGTTCTCCCATGATCGGCTCAAAGAGTTTAAACAGGAAAATGGCAAGATGACAGCAATCTGTAAGCCACTGAGAGAGGACATCAGTTCTGTATGTGAATCCATGATAACAATGACAGAGAAATCAGATTAACTCGAGGGACAATCAAGGCGGAACAACATTGTTGTGGATGGAATTGCATAATCTCCACATGAGACCTGGATGGAATCTGAGAACAAAGTGTAGGAAATGATCTCAGAGAAACTGAAGATGAACCACAGGAAGACTGAGGTAGAGCTCGCCCACAGGATTGGAAAATCCACCACCGGCCCAGGTGTAAGGTCCAAGTCGATAGTGGTCAAGTTCCTGATGTTCAAGGACAAGATAGCTGTTCTGTAAAGAGCCAAGAACTTGAGAAGAACATATATCTTCCTCAACGAGGACTATTCTGAAGCTGTGTGCCAGAAGAGAAAATAACTTATCCCGGCCATGAAAGCTGCCAGAGCGTGTGGGACATTGCTTACATTCGCTATGACAGGCTCATTGTCCATCCTCCCTCCCAAAAGCCTGGAAGGGATGAGAGATCCAAGCCTATGGGTTCGTAGATCCAACCCCACAGCCCACACACACAAAATTACACACATCAATTAAAGATGTTTTGTTTGTTCTTTTCACTATTATGTCTATCTCTGAGAAGCTACCCAGGAAAGGGCTAAAAATAGCCCATATTAATATACTGTATGTATGAAATCAATAACTTACTAACATCAGATAACATTAATATATTAGCTATTTCTGAGACTCACTAAGATAATTCCCTTGATGATACAGCAGTAGCAATATAAGGATATAACATATATAGAAGAGACAGGAATGCTTATGGGGGAGGTGTTGCTGTATATATTCAGAACCATATCCGTGTAATGCCTAGAGAAAATCTCATGTCAAGTGTTATTGAAGTGCTGTTGTTGCCAGTCCACCTGCCTAATCTAAAGCCTATTATTTTGGGGTGTTGCTAATGGCCATCAAGTGCTAACAGTCAGTATTTAAATAATGTGTGTGAAATGCTTGATAGTGTATGTGATGTAAACAGAGAGGTCTACTTTCTTGGGGATCTGAAAATTGACTGTTTTTCATCAAGCTGTCTGCTCAAAAGATAACTTCTCACTGTAACCAGTGCCTGTAATCTGGTTCTGGTTATTAATCAATTTACCAGGGTGTTTACAAACACTACAGGAACAAGATCGTCCACATGTATTGATCACGTTTTTGCTAATACTGTAGAACTTTGGCCTAAAGCTGCATCCGTACTCATTGCATGCAGTGATCACAATATATAGTGGCTATATCCAGGAAAGCCAAAGTTCCAAAAACTGGGCCTAAAATAGTGTATAAATATCATACAAAAGATTTTGCTGTGACTCTTACTGTATGTGGATGATATTAAAAATTGTTAAGGCTCCATGGATTGATGAGGAATTCAAAAGCTGTATGGTTGAAAGAGATGGGGTGAAAGGACTGACTTACTGCAAATTTTGAAATTATGTGACTAAACTCAACAAAAATAAGAATAAACTGTATTATGAAGGCAAGCTCAATGACATAAAGAATGATGAAAAAAAACTTTGAAATACTTTAAATGAAATTATGGGCAGAAAGACAAATTCAAATGCCATCTTTGATCGAATCAGATGGCTTAAACTTATATTCATGCATTATTTAGGAATAATGACAAACCTGGCATTGACAACTTAGACGGAAAGCTACTGAAGATGGTAGCTGACTCTATGGCCCCTCCTATCTGTTATATCTTTAATCTGAGTCTAGAGGAAGGTGTTTGTCCTCAGGCCTGGAGGGAAGCCAAAGTCAATCCACCTTTACTAGTTCTAACAGCAGACCTACAGCATCAGCTTGTTGCCAGCTCTTAGCAAACTGATGAAAAAAATAGTTTGACCAAATACAATGCTATTTCTCTGTAAACAAATCGACAACAGACTTTCAGCATGCATTTTGGTCCGCCTCTCTTTCACCAGAAGAAAACCGTTACAGTATGTGTGCTGTTTAAATTCATGAGGTTCTATCCTTGAGCAGTTCTTGTCTATTAATGTTCTGTATTATGTCATGTTTTGTTGTTTTGTGTGGACACCAGGAAGCTAATGGGGATCCTAATAAAATACCCAAACAGAAAAATACAGAACGAGTGTCCACCACTAGGTTTGAAGACACAACCTTCTGATCCAGAGTCATGATTTTGAAGGCACATTTCCTCAGGAACATGGATTGACATCCAATTTCCAAGCCACAGTCACGGGTGTGCCACTTCAGTGGGTTCTTTCCATTGAAACTTCTGTGACATACCACTTAATCTAGTATGATTTCCTATCTTAAATTTGCTGAAATAATTTACAACTTCAAAATATCTGAGACATTAATGCATAGTCAAATCCACTGCCAACTCATTTATAATGTTTCTTAACAAAAACTGCTAAGTTATTGATGAGTAAAAAATCCCAACAGATTCCCATTGGCCCTGCTTTGTGTTGTAACATTGGAAGAGAGAGAGAGAGTCGTATATCGCAACTGCAATGCATATGTGCTCAAATTAATTGAAAATGTTTGGTGTGTGGGAGCAATTTGGCAAAGAAACTGATAGGTGTGAATACGTTGACAGCCAAAGCGAGATTTGAAATGCACACAGCTGTGTTGGTCTCAATACAATGATCAGTATGTCCAACGAATAGCCAGGTGTAGATCTTCATTTGCAATCCAAATTATGTGTTTCTCTGTTGTCTTTCGTTTTCATATTTCATGATGTCACAGGCGAGAGGATTTATTGGTTTTAATAAGGCAAGGAAGTGCAAGAGTCAGGTGTTAGTGGTGGGGGTTGGTGACAATAAAGAGGAATGTTATGTGTGCTGAGTAATTTTTTTCCTTTGCGGCAGCAGCCAGTTGCCAATTTTTTAACAATGCACACTTGTAAGAGTTGTGTTTGGAAAACACCTTTCATTCTTTCTCGAGTACATTGGCATCGCTGTCTGTTGCAAGTGTGGACAATGTGGCTTTTGTCTTCTTCGTCTTCTTTATTTCTCCATCTCTGAGATAAAGGTGGGAGATAAGCAGCGTCCAGGAGCAAGAGACAAACAAAGGTGTCATATGGGTTTTGGAAATAGAGAGGCATTCAATTCACATTTTAAACTTTATTAAGCTCTAGTCTTAAGATTCTGGATATTGTAAAATGACCAACTAACGTAGTCAAAACAGTTTGGATGAAAGTTGAAATGATAACAAAAATTAAGCTAAACTTACATAACTACCCTTAAGTACCACAACCCTGTCGGCTACACAAGGCAAGCGATCTGCTGACACAGACAGACACAGTCAGACAACATAAAACATAACTGGAGAGACACACCCTGATAAGATGACAGTTTATTTAGAAAGCAATACAAAATGATTACTGTATAACTCAGAATATACACAATTATAAGTAGTTGTAAATGTTTAACAAGCGTGATGTAAACAGTCATGGGTGGGTGAAGTGAACTCCCAGAGGAGCCAGTGCTGTACATATCTGTCGCATGGAGATAATGTTCATTAATGTCAACAAAGTCGGGTGTGAACTTAGACCTCTGACAAAATACGAGTCAGTTCAAGTAAACAGATGTGGTAGCAGATAATGTTACAGTGAGATAATTTCAGTAACACTGGATGGTACAGCTCTTGACAACTGACACAGTTGTTTTGGTGAAGTACCTGACAGTCGTTAATGTTATAACTGCTAATGGCATCTATTACATCATTGTCAGGGGACCGTGATGTAACACCCAAGTTTAGTGCTACCAAAATGTCTGTACACCACCTCTATGTCCACGTTCTGTGATACCCTTATCCTGAATAACCATTCAATACAACTCCAGGGGATATTCTTCAGATGATGTGGCACTGGATTCCTTAATGAATACTGAAAACCTTAATCATACCTAAGAGAAACACAACTGGTTTCAGTCAATACATTTTGCTCTACTGATTGGCAAAGGTGGTTGTCTGCTGTGAAAATCGATCATGTGCTTCATTGTCTCTGAAATGTGTGCAATAGGAAACGCACGTAATGCAGAGGTATTGGAAGAGATCAACGATAGTCTAAAATAGGAGAGGTACTCTTGGTCAACGAATGCCTTTGCTGAGGAATGATAGGAATGAAAAGACAATGAATGGTCATGGTGTTAACTGAATATAGGATCTGACAATGTTAGTTCCATTTACAAAGTCAAGGTTATTTTGTGCTGTGAGCTTTGGACATTGACAGCATTATCATTTGAATGTCTTGCCTCAATAATAAATGTGTCTCTGTAACGTGCTAATCATTTTATTTGGTCAACAATAGTTATTTTAATAAATATTTCAAGTGTTCTTTTTCTTGGATTCATTCATTTCCAAATGATCAATAGACATTCATTCATGGTCGGGAAGGCAGTCACAAAGGTTAATCTTTTTCCAATTGAAACATACTTTTGGACCGAAGAGAGGCCGAACGTGTTCAGTCGTGCGTATCTCCGTCAAGGTGAAAACGAATCCAATGAAAAAGCAAACAGTTTTAATCCCTTGTATGGTGAGTGAACAAATCCAGGTGTTTGTTATTGTAAGAGATTTGCCTTTGCCAGACATCTCCTGACATACCCTTGTATGGAAGCGGGTACAGTTAAGCACAGTTCTACAATTCACAAAGGTGTTCCCTTCTTCTTCCCTCTCGTTTCCCGTCGTTGACTCCACCGTGTGGGGAGTGTGTGGTGAGACAGGATAGGGCAGGTGAAAATAATGTGGCCGACACCCCCAACACACCTAGCATCATTGGAAAGATAGTTCAAGCAATTGAAGTATTGGCTTACATATAATTAGCAGAATTGTAGACATGGGATTACATTTACATTTACATTTAAGTCATTTAGCAGACGCTCTTATCCAGAGGGATGGCGTCAATGTGTTGCAGATGGGAGGGCACGAGTCAGACTGGGCTCCCTTACGCTGTTTTCCCCTCAAGCAACAATGTGACATTCCACTGTCACTTGTAGCCAGCTGTCTGTCAAGGAGAATGAGTTCCACCTCTCACTGACGCTCAGATCAGGGTTGTATTCACAAAGTGTCTCAGAGTACAAGTTCCGATCTAGGATAAGGTCCCTAATGGTCCCTAAAGTCCCTAATGAACCCTTGTGCATTAGGATTTAAACGTCTAAATTCATCCTAGATCAACACTCCTACTCTGAAAAGTGTTATAAATACAGACCCAGGTAAATATGCAAGTATCAACTGCTGACACCAATTGCCTTACATTTTTTAATTTTTGAATCAATATTTTTTCTGTCAGACATGACTACCAAGTGTGTTGCAATGATAGCTTGACTTGAAGACCCAGTAGGTCTTCCACAATGTGATTCTCTTATCTCTTATGTAAAAAAAAACAGTGTGTCGACCGCATGAAAAATTCCCTCCAGGCAGTTCAGACTTCCCTGAAAGACAGCTAGTTCATCAACAGAACAGAAGTTGTATTGTGGTTAAGCTGTTTCGCTCCAATGGAATGTACTGTTGAGAGATCTCAATTAATAACACCCAACAGTTTTTCACTGCTGACCTGCTAATTAGAGTGCACGCAGGTATAGTAAGTGTCTTAAGGCTTGGAAGCTTTCACAAGACACATTCACATGAAATTATGTTCTGTATAGGACTATAAATAAAGTTTCAAAGAACCTATGCATAATTTTTGCCCAGGTGACTGTTGAACGGAAGGGTTTAATGTACAGAAATACTGGTCAGAATATTGTCATTGGACAGAAAGGGACACACCCTCTTAAATCCTCTCATCTTACCACCCTTGCAAAAAATCAAACATGAAAAATCATGTGAAAAGAATATATTAATAAATGTGTTATTCAGACACGTGACGTTTCACAGGAATTTTTGACGTGAACAAATATATATATATGTAGACGTGTGAAGTTTCACAAGACTCAGATACATATGGTTGCCCAAGATATCACATGGTCACATGTCTTGACCATTCGATCCCAAGAGGAACACCACTCATTTTGAAGTCGCAGGCGGGACTACCTCATCACGTGACCATGACAAACCCATATCCACTACACTTTAATCTTGTGTTGCTTTTATCGCAGGATTTGCTTTGACTAAATCAAGATTAATCACAAATTCATAATTTGCTCAAATTGAGCTGTAATTTAAGGATATACACACTTTCTTTAACCTCAAAAGTAAACTTTTCCCCACATTGCATTGTTGTTTTTAGCTGTATAGATGATGTATTCGGGATGTTTTCAGTGTATTGTGAATGCTTTCCGACAAGAAACAAGAAATGAATGCTTTCCGACAAGAAAAGGAAATGATGTACTAAAATTACAAAAAGTTAGCTTGAGTTAACTGGCAGCATACATTTTTACAAGGATAAATAAGGAGACACAGAGTGCTAGCTTCTCTGTTCTTTCACTGGACTTCTTCCAACAGTCACTGACCAACATATGAAGAGTTATTATACTCGGGTAGGCTAAGTTATCTTTTTACAGAATGGCATTACAGAATTTGCAATTCCATATGTGGAAACATTGCTAGTGCAACATGTTAACACCACCTTTACACTTAAGGAGAATAAATACTATCTCACCACCACATATGAACTTACAATTCTAAATGTGAACGTTAGATTTTCTCATGTAAATGTTTATTCCATGTTTATTCCATGTAAAACTGCAAATGTGATAAAACTGCAAATGTGATTTTTTACATATTATGTTTTTTTACACGTGAAAATGAAATTCCATATGTGAAAGAGTTTTCTTACATGTGAAACTGCAAATTATATTTTCAACGTGATTGATTTTCATGTGATTGTGATTTCTCATGTGGAACTGCTATTCACGTGAGGTGAAAACATGTTTTTTTACTCATGTGAAATGGTGGTGTTAACATGTGAAATTTAGGCTCAAGATGTGAAAACAACATTTCACATGAGAGCATGCGATTTTCACATGTTAAACTGTAAGGGCAATCACTGGCTGTACAATTAGCATTTCATGAAATTCTGGCATAGCTGTATACTTTATAAAAAGTTAGTCTTGGTCTTTCATCTGTTTACTCTGTAGCGTTATATGTGTCATTAATTAAATATAGGTAGTTAATTCAGGGCAGTAATACTGGTGCAACCGACACTTAATGTTGGCTTATTCTCACCCTCCTAGAATAGGCTGCCTCTTTATTAATGCATGCCTTGTGCCATGTGATCCTGTTAATGAGGAGTCACACATAAGTATTTGAGCCTGTCCGGGGGAATCACGCTGATGATGACCGTTATTGTTGCCGGCACCCCCGCAGCCATTGGAAATGACGTCTCCCACCCCTGCCTCTCAGCAGTTATCCCCGCACATCAGAGAGTAGTGAACTCATCCTCTCAACATGCCACCAAGAACGTGGCCGAATAAATTATTGTGACAAATAACATTGACTCAACTTTGTGTTCATTGGCTATAAAAGTTATATCCAAGAGAGATGGGAGGATTGGAGCCGTTAGATATTAAACTTCAGATAAAATACTTCTCAAAAGACCGCAGCTTCCCTATAAATGACCCCTAACTGGTTGGGCCTTTGTGGGAGGTAGGAGACACAGATCTTAATGCTCTTCGGATAAAAACAAAAACAAAACATGTGTAAACTAAGGGCACGAAAAAGGATAATTGAGGATGCTATTTTTTCATGATACCAGGAACAAGGAAGTTGTTTTCTCTGAAACATGCAATGCTTTTTAACATGGCTAACAGCAGAGAACTGAGCAGAAGGATATGGGAAAGAGAGAGTTCTTCTGAACAACATTTTCACTGCACAAATCAGAGCCAATCAAATCTACTATTTACACTGAAATGTTTTGTTCGCAGAATGACATATCAATGGAGAAGCAACATACCATTTTAATAAGACAATGATTCTCCCTCCATCCCCTCCAAAAGTCCCACCACATTTCTCATCTCCCATCCGTCCCTTGCCACACTGCACTCACGGCGTGACGTGCTTGGCTCTTGTATCCATGTTGCATACCTCAGGCCCTTGTCTAAACAGGAAACGGAGTTTGAATCAGTCCCCCTTTATAGTGGATCACTTTTGGCGGGCAGCCTTCCAACTCATCTTGCTGTAACCTCTCCACAGTGCAGCAGTGAGTCGAAGAGAGGGGAGAAAAAAAAGATTTGAGATTCAGCCTCTGGAGATTGATCTCCTGACTTCTGTGTACAATGGTGCCTTACTTAGATCTCGCACACACAGATTCTTTCTGACAAATGAAGACACTGAGCGCATCTGGCAGGTTTGTGTCAGGAGACCCTGTGTTTTGAAAGTACATTCCTTCACAGAAAGACCCACTTCTGGGATGCTTCCATTGGAAATGTTTTCTGGTTCTCAGTGGAGTCCCTTCCATGCGATAATGCAGTTATGATTTGATATCAGCTTGATAACATTACCTCCAATGCCAACATGCAGTATCTTTACTAGTACACTTACTTATCACACTTGGTTGGTCTTATCCAACAAACGCAATTGTTCAACTATAATGCCATACAAGATTGCCCCGACAGAGATGGACTTCGGACCACCACCCAGGACAATGCATCTAATCCGAGCAGCTGACCCAAAACAACGGCGACTCAGATTGGGCAGACGGAGCGGTCTTCTGGTCAGGCTTCGAAAACGGGCACATCGATCTCCGCTGCCGAGTATACTACATTTACATTTACATTTAAGTCATTTAGCAGACGCTCTTATCCAGAGCGACTTGCATTCCCAGTCTCTTGACAACAAGGTAGATGAAATTTGAGCAAAGGTTGCCTTCCAGAGAGACATCAGAGATTGTAACATTCTCTGTTTCACGGAAACATGGCTCTCACGGGATATGTTGTAGGAATCGGTTCAGCCACCGGGCTTCTCCATGCATCGCGCTGACAGATAAACACGTCTCTGGGAAGAAGAAGGGTGAGGGTGTATGCTTTATGATTTACAACTCAGGAACTCAAGTCATTCTGCTCACCCGACCTAGAATTCCTTACATTCAAATGTCGGCCATTCTACCTACCAAGAGAATTCTCATCAGTTATAGACACAGCTGTGTACATCCACCCTCAAGAGGACACCACTTCTGCGATGCATACAAAGCCCTCCCCCGCCTTCCCTTCAGCAAATCCGACCACTACGCCATCTTGCTCGCCCAGACTTATAGGCAGAAACTCAAACATGATGTACCAGTGACGAGAATTATTCAATGCTGGTCTGACCAATCGGAAGACATGCTCAACGATTGTTTTGATCACGCAAACTGGGATATCTTCTGTTCAGCCTCAGAGGACAATGTTGACCAGCAAGCTGGTGTGCTTACAGACATATTTTATCGCTCCCTATCCCAGTCTGTTGTCGCCAAATGCTTCAAGATGTCTACCATTGTTCCTGTACCCAAGAAAGCAAAGATGAACTAAACTGAACTAAATGACTACCGCCCCGTAGCCCTCACTTCTGTCATCATGAAGTGCTTTGAGGGGCTAGTCAAGGATCATATCACCGCCACCTTACCGACCACCCTAGACCTACTTCAGTTTGCATACCGCCCCAACGGGTCCACAGATGACGCAATCGCCATCACACTGCACACAATGCCCTATTCCATTTGGACAAAAATAATACCTAGGTTAGAATACTGTTCATTGACTACAGCTCAGCATTCAACACCATAGTACCCTCCAAGCTCATCATCAAGCTTGAGGCCCTGGGTCTCAACCCCTCCCTCTGCAACTGGGTCCTGGTGGTGAAGGTAGGAAACAACCACTCCACTTCGCTGACCTTGAACACTTGGGCCTCAGCCCTCTCCTGTACTCCCTGTTCACCCACGACCGCCTGGTCATGCACACCTCCAACTCAATCATCAAGTTTGCAGATGACACAACAGTAGAGGGCTTGATCTCCAACAACGACGAGACAGCCTACAGGGAGGAGGTGAGGGCACTCGGAGTGTGGTGTCAGGAAAACAACCCCTCACTCAACGTCAACAAAACAAAGGAAATGATCGTGGACTTCAGGAAACAGCAGTGGAAGGGACAGCAGTGGAGAAGGTGAAAAGATTTAAGTTCATGGGCATACACATCACAGACAAACTGAAATGGTCCACCCACACAGACAGTGTGTTGAAGAAGGCGTAACAGCGACTTTTCAGTATATACATGTGAGAGAGGCTGAAGAAATTTGTACTGTCACCCAAAACCCTGACAAACTTTTACATCTTGTCGTGCTGTATCACAGCCTGGTACGGCAACTGCACCACCCTCAACCGCAAGGCTCTCTAGAGGGTGGTGGGGTCTGCACAACGCATCACCGGGGGCCACCTACCTGACCTCCATGACACCTATAGCAACCGATGTCACAGGAAGGCAAAAAGGTCATCAAGGACAACAACCAACCGAGCCACTGCCTTTTCACACCGTTATCTTCCAGAAGGCATGGTCAGTACAGGTGCATTAAAGCTGGGACCGAGAGATTGAAAAACAGCTTCTATCTCAAGGCTGACTGCCATCACTAACTCAGTGAGGCTGCTGCCTAGACTGAGACCCAATCACTGGATACTTTAATAAATGGATCACTAGTCACTAATAGCCACTTACAGATAGGGGGCATATTATAATTAATAATTATAATTCATATTGGATGGAAAACACTCTGAAGTTTCTAAAACCGTTTGAATTATGTCTGTGAGTATAACAGAACACACAGGGCAAGTTTTGAAATCCTGAAAGTTGGGGCAACTTTGACGTCATCGCCCCCTCCCTTCCCAACAAGTTATGGATCTGGAAACACTTCCTACGTCTTCCACTAGATATCCTCATTCAGTAGAAAGTGTAATGAAGCATTTGCTATGAACTTTGACCTAATGGGAAGGAAAGTAGTTGGTGTCGCAAAAGAATACCATTTTGTTGTGGCGCGTTTGTCTTTGAGTGCTACGGCTGTTCCTATCAGCCCCAGATGAAAACTAATGATCCGGTTGGGATGCTATTGGATATATATGATTATAACATCCTGAAGATTGATTCTGCACTTAGTTTGACCAGTTTCTTCGACCTGTAATATGTCTTTTGGAAGTTTTGGAAGTTTTCATGCAAAGTTATCCTGGACCAGAAGTCATTTTTTGGGCATGTGAGCTGAAAGTGGTAGCAAATGCTGCTACTTGGACACTAGAATTGAACATTATGAAACAAAACGATTTATTGTTGAACTAGGACTCCTTGCACTACATTTTGATGAAAGATCATCAAAGGTAAGGGAATATTTATGTTGTAATTTTGTATTTCTGTTGACTCCAACATGGCGGAGAAATATTGTTACGTCTGAGCGCTGTCTCAGATTATTGCAATGTTAGGCTTTTTCCGTAACGTTAAAAAAAGGTGACACAGCGGTTGCATTAACCTCTTCAGTCGACCCTCTACTTTTTTGAACATTTTGTTAAAAATCGCGCAACATTTCAGCGCCCTGCTACTCATGCCAGGAATATAGTACGTTCATATGGTTAGAATGTGTGGATAGGGAACCCTCGGACGTTTTTAAAACTGGTTAAATCACGACTGTGGCTATTACATAACGTGCGTTACATCGGAAAGCGCAGGAAAACCTGATCACAGAAAATGGAAATAAATATCCTTGCGCCACTTCCAGCAATTGTTAACAGTGAGCCGAATTAGATAAGACCGAGCATTCAACTCCCACAGCATCCCCATGTTGTCGAGTATCTTGTGAATTTAATCATCTTTGATTCTTGGTTGAACCGAAAGAGGGGCACGACGTACCTCCGGTCTCCGCCCAGATCATTCCGGAAGAGCTCTCTCCTGAAATTTTTTCCAAGACGACAGCTAATGATATGTACATCGCCTACGGATGATTTTTATCGCTTATTAACGTTTACTAATACCTAAAGTAGCATTACAAACGTATTTCGAAGTGTTTTGTGAAAGTTTATCGTCTACTTTTTGAATTTTAAAAAATGACGTTACGTTGTGAAATCGCTGTTTTTTTCGTTTATCACACAGTCTACATATAACGATATCTTGGCTTTATATGGCCCGATTTAATCGAAATAAAGACCCAATAGTGTTTATGGGACATCTAGGAGTGCCAACAAAGAAGATGGTGAAAGGTAATGACTGTTTTCTATTTTATTGTGCGGTTTGTGTAACGCCGAAATGCTAATTATTTTGTTTACGTCCCCTGCTGTGCTTTTCTGTTGTAGTGTATTGGTGCATGCTATCAGATAATAGCTTCTCATGCTGTCGCCGAAAAGCATTTTAAAAATCGGACTTGTTGCCTGGATTCACAACGAGTGTAGCTTTAATTTGATACCCTGCATGTGTATTTTAATGAACTTTTGAGTTTTAACTAATACTATTAGCATTTAGCGTAGCGCATTTGCATTTCCAGAGCTCTAGTTGGGACGCAAGCGTCCCAAGTAGAAGCAAGAGGTTAAGAACCAGTGTATCTTTAATTATATGTAGAACATGTATCTTTAGTCAAAGTTTATGATGAGTATTTCTGTTATCTGGCATAAGCTTTCTATAATTCCTCCGGATATTTTGGAGGATTTTCTGAACATGGCGTCAATGTAAACCGAGATTTATGGATATAAAATGCATATTATCGAACAAAACATAAATGTACTGTGTAACATGTGATATGACTGTCATCTGATGAAGATTTTCAAGAGGTTAGTGATTGATTTTTTTTTTATCCTGCTTTTGTGATTTTTATCTTTAGTATGTGTGGATAGAAAACACTCTGACGTTTTTAAAACTGGTTAAATCATGTCTG
The DNA here is from genome assembly GCF_034236695.1 of Oncorhynchus nerka. Taxonomy (NCBI): domain Eukaryota; kingdom Metazoa; phylum Chordata; class Actinopteri; order Salmoniformes; family Salmonidae; genus Oncorhynchus; species Oncorhynchus nerka. The sequence goes on from NC_088407.1 coordinate 41,782,243, forward strand.
TGACTATAACAGAACGTGTGTAGCAGGCAAAACCCCAAGGAAAACTGTTCACCAAAAAAGAAAAGATATCGCTCCGCCAGTTCTCTGTATTGTCTATGGCAAGGGAAAATAGATAGCGCCCAGTTTACAATTCCTACAGCTTCCACACGATGTCGCTAGTCTTGGCAATTGGGTTGAAGTTAATCCTTGGTGAAATGAAGAATAGGCACTTCCTGTCATCGGGTACACTGGAGGAAGTTATGAAAGAGAGAATATCGACCATGATTTCAAGACCTGCTGCTGTTGAATACAGATCGCCCCGTGATCAATTTGATCGATTATTAACGTTTACTAATACCTAAAGTTGGATTACAAAAGTAGGTTGAAGTGTTTTGTCAAAGTTTATAGGCAACTTTTTTAATTAAAAAAAATGAAGTTGCGTTTTGGAAAGCTGTTTTTTCCTGGATCAGACGGGCTTCATAAATGGACATTTTGGGTATACATCGACGGATTTAATAAAAAAAAAGACCCAATTGTGATGTTTATGGGACATATAGGAGTGCCAACAAAGAAGCTCGTCAAAGGTAATGAATGTTTCATATTTTATTTATGCGTTTTGTGTAGCGCCAGCTACGCTAATTCTTTTGTTTACGTCCCCTTCAGGTATTTCGGGGGGTTCCATGCTATCAGATAATAGCTTCTCATGCTTTCGCTGAAAAGCATTTTAAAAATCTGACATGTTGGCTAGATTCACAATGAGTGTAGCTTTAATTGAGTACCCTGCATATGTGTTTTAATTAATGAAAGTTTGAGTTTTTTATCGAGTACTATTAGCAAATTGGCGTTGCGCATTTCCATTTCCTGTTGGCTAAGTGAGACGCTAGCGTCTCACCTTGCTCTAAGAGGTTTAATTAATGTGTAGAGGTTAAATATTTCTAAAGAATATTTTTGCATTCCTTGCGCCACCTTTTCAGCTGAACGGGGGGGTGGAGTTCCCGTAGGGGAACCCATCGCCTCAACAGGTTTTAAACAATGCCACTTTAAATAATGCAACATTAATAATGTTACATATCTAACATTACTCTTACCACATGTATATACTGTATTGAGACCCAATCACTGGACAATTTAATAAATGGATAACTAGTCACTTTAAACAATGCCACTTTAACCTCTTACCTCTACCTGGGACGCTTGCGTCCCAACTAGAGCTCTGGAAATGCAAATGCGCTACGCTAAATGCTAATAGTATTAGTTAAAACTCAAAAGTACATTAAAATACACATGCAGGGTATCAAATTAAAGCTACACTCGTTGTGAATCCAGGCAACAAGTCAGATTTTTAAAATGCTTTTTGGCGACAGCATGAGAAGCTATTATCTGATAGCATGCACCAATACACTACAACAGAAAAGCACAGCAGGGGACGTAAACAAAATAATTAGCATTTCGGCGTTACACAAACCGCACAATAAAATAGAAAACAGTCATTACCTTTCACCATCTTCTTTGTTGGCACTCCTAGATGTCCCATAAACACTATTGGGTCTTTATTTCGATTAAATCGGGCCATATAAAGCCAAGATATCGTTATACGTAGACTGTGTGATAAACGAAAAAAACAGCGATTTCACAACGTAACGTCATTTTTTAAAATTCAAAAAGTAGACGATAAACTTTCACAAAACACTTCGAAATACGTTTGTAACGCTACTTTAGGTATTAGTAAACGTTAATAAGCGATAAAAATCATCCGTAGGCGATGTACATATCATTAGCTGTCGTCTTGGAAAAAATTTCAGGAGAGCTCTTCCGGAATGATCTGGGCGGAGACCGGAGGTACGTCGTGCCCCTCTTTCGGTTCAACCAAGAATCAAAGATGATTAAATTCACAAGATACTCGACAACATGGGGATGCTGTGGGAGTTGAATGCTCGGTCTTATCTAATTCGGCTCACTGTTAACAATTGCTGGAAGTGGCGCAAGGATATTTATTTCCATTTTCTGTGATCAGGTTTTCCTGCGCTTTCCGATGTAACGCACGTTATGTAATAGCCACAGTCGTGATTTAACCAGTTTTAAAAACGTCCGAGGGTTTCCTATCCACACATTCTAACCATATGAACGTACTATATTCCTGGCATGAGTAGCAGGGCGCTGAAATGTTGCGCGATTTTTAACAAAATGTTCAAAAAAGTAGAGGGTCGACTGAAGAGGTTAAGACCAGAGCAGACACCCCCCTCACTGTAAGGACCAATTGGTTAGACTTTCTGAAAATTGATTATTGGCCATAAAACACAATTCTGGGTTTATTTTCAAATGCATTTATTTATTGACTTATATGGATCTTTTTTGTAGAAGATGATGAATCGATCTGAGGATGGAAAAATATAAAATAAAAATCCTGGGCAAAGATCCCTAATGACACTTTCCTGAATTGAACCATTTGGCCGTTAGTTAGCAATAGGAACAGAGAAGGGGTTGTAACAGTTTGTGTACTGCACTATGTAGTAAGGAGCAAGACACTTACGGCTCAGTATAGTGAACATTTCTTTACAACCCCCACAGGAGGAACATTGCAGCCCTAATGATGTTGAGTATTGCGTTATGTGATATGTTATTATACAATGACTTGAACATCCTAAAGTAGGTGACAATTGGATGAATGTTGCATGAGAGTTGAGTTCAAGGCAAGCACATCATATACAGTAGTAGCATATCAAATAACCCTTACATCCACCTCATCTCTACACAGTGACCAGGCTCTGACCACAAACAAACCTAGACCTAGACCTAATCCCTAGTCTGTAATTACATAGTAACACACCATATTTAGAGTTTACCATGTAATCATGGAGCAAAATATGATAATGTCCTTAATACGCACTGGCACTGCTCGCTGCATCCTTGTTTGTATCCATTGAATCCCTTCTATTTCCATGCAAACGTAATTAGGATATGATAGTGGTGTCCCATTTGCCTAGAAAAACTAATGAAATCAGAAGGTCGAAAAGAGTGTACCATCAACCCATCTGGTAGAATATTTTTTTGGTCATTGAAAAATAAGTGGTTTCAAGCAGAGCCTTAGTAAGCAGTGTGGGAACTAACGAATCTGAAAAGTCCCTGGCACACCAGACTGCCAACCACAGCGGGGAAAAAGGTACAATTATTTTGGGAGCTATATACATTTTTTTGTTTGTTTAACTTTCACACTACAGCTACTGTAATTTCTGTGTTTGTTTTTGTTGGTGCAGCATAAGGTTCCCAATCTCTCAAGGATATGGTTCCCTCAAGATGAACTGGGTCCAGAATCCATTCTTAGGGAAGGTGGGGTTTGGGTTTTGGACCGTGTTTTCGGATGCCCCGTAGAGCGCCTGTCAAAATCGCTTGGCTTTTATTGTTGTCACTTTGGCGAAAGTGTAATAAAATAAGGTTTGTAATTATAATGTGGCACATAAAAAGTGTACAAGAATGTTCCCCTGCAGTACCCTCCCAGTCTTACACATTCCCTGCTGTGAGGCTGGGTCGGTGTGTTTACTTCCATGGCCGGTGGCTTGGTTACATTGGGACAAAACTAGCTCTTTCACAATCAGAGAGACGTCCAATATTATTGTTATTGTTTCTGTTATTGTTTTTGGTGGACAGATTATGCACAGGTGTACAGTTTTCGGAGACCTTCTTTGTGTCAAGGAGTGACATCAGTGGTGCTTAGATTAACATTTTAAGTAGACAGGAACTTTATTCCCTTCAAAACCATTGGCTCCTGTTGGGACATGAACTGCCCTACATTGTCGTTATAAAAATGGTGCTCTTGACATGGACAAAAAACAGTAAATAGTCTTTTGGGAGACGTGTTCCACTGTGTTTCGATGGTGCGCCATCACACAATATGGCTGCAGAATTTTCTCTTAGGCTTTGGAGTAGATTCCTTTATAACATACTCAAATCAGGGGAGCATTGATGAATGTATGTATTGACAAGAATCCATTGAAAATAAAGGACAATATCTCAAATATATTGAAATTAAAATTCATGGTGGCTGCACACTAGCTGGGAGTGGACACCTTTAAGCTCAACCATCAGGTTGTAGTGACCTGGACACACCCACTTCCAACCCTAACAAGTTCACATGAAGTACCTCACATGAAATGCGAGAAAATGATTCCGCGGGCTTGGTCCATGGTCTTGTTTGTTACCTCAATTTAAGGCTCTTTTTTCTCCCTCCATGAGGAATTTCCATTATTCCGAAAGTAATGTCCATACCAGCCCTGAAAAAGTATTAATACTACTAATAATACAATTTGTGACATTGCTGATTGTTTCTCCAGTTTGTTTCAGCGTCATCGGGCGGTGGCAACTCTGGGAAACAATGTTTCTTGGCCATGCTGGTTGCTCTGATTTCCCTCATTACGATCAGAGGTTAAGACCTAGAGGACGCCTCATTACGACCAGGGATTAAGACATAAAGGATGCCTCCTTACGACCAGGGATTAAGACATAAAGGATGCCTCCTTACGACCAGAGGTTAAGACCTAGAGAATGTCAAGACGGCAAAGAAATGTTGACTGTGAGGTTGGCTGAACCGCTGGTTCCATTCAGACTACATTTGAAGGCTCATTATTTCCTAGGAGTCTATCCCCTGTGCGTGATAGATGCCGATGACAACGACATAGATTCTCCTGCCAGTTGATGTCATGGCCTTTCTAACCGTGTTTGAGTAAAATCTATTTCAAGGGACGCAGTTTTGAATGACTTGCCCTTGTTGAGTCACTACAGATCAAAATGGCTAGGCATCATCTGGGTGTGGAGGGGCAAGTTTTACTAGCACTTCACTTTGTTCTTGGTGTTTGAGTTTCAGTGGCAAAGAGTAAACAATTATGGGTCTGAAATATACTCCACCAGCAGACAACTACTGCTGATCACCTAGACTTCAGATCAAGGGGAGAGATTAGACATGTTGAGTTGGTGACAGGAGTGTCATCGGGGTCCTCTTGGGAAGGGCTACGTCAGAGGTCACAGTGCTGACATGTAGCAAGAAGACATTACAACAACTTAATTTAACAAATGAATTAATAAACAACTTCACAAATGAATGAATAAGCCATTATAAGTGATACAAAATGTGCTTAACTACCTACGTATAAGTACCTTATATATCATTAGAAAACTCTTCACCATTGTCATTTTAATAATCCAATACTTTACTCTGCACAGTACTTACATTTAACATTTTTTACATTTAAGTCATTTAGCAGACGCTCTTATCCAGAGCGACTTACAAATTGGTGCGTTCACCTTAAGACATCCAGTGGAACAGCCACTTTACAATAGTGCATCTAAATCTTTTAAGGGGGTGAGAAGGATTACTTTATCCTATCCTAGGTATTCCTGAAAGAGGTGGGGTTTCAGGTGTCTCCGGAAGGTGGTGATTGACTCCGCTGTCCTGGCGTCGTGAGGGAGTTTGTTCCACCATTGGGGGGCCAGAGCAGCGAACAGTTTTGACTGGGCTGAGCGGGAACTGTACTTCCTCAGTGGTAGGGAGGCGAGCAGGCCAGAGGTGGATGAACGCAGTGCCCTTGTTTGGGTGTAGGGCCTGATCAGAGCCTGGAGGTACTGAGGTGCCGTTCCCCTCACAGCTCCGTAGGCAAGCACCATGGTCTTGTAGCGGATGCGAGCTTCAACTGGAAGCCAGTGGAGAGAGCGGAGGAGCGGGGTGACGTGAGAGAACTTGGGAAGGTTGAACACCAGACGGGCTGCGGCGTTCTGGATGAGTTGTAGGGGTTTAATGGCACAGGCAGGGAGCCCAGCCAACAGCGAGTTGCAGTAATCCAGATGGGAGATGACAAGTGCCTGGATTAGGACCTGCGCTGCTTCCTGTGTGAGGCAGGGTCGTACTCTGCGGATGTTGTAGAGCATGAACCTACAAGAACGGGCCACCGCCTTGATGTTAGTTGAGAACGACAGGGTGTTGTCCAGGATCACGCCAAGGTTCTTAGCGCTCTGGGAGGAGGACACAATGGAGTTGTCAACCGTGATGGCGAGATCATGGAATGGGCAGTCCTTCCCCGGGAGGAAGAGCAGCTCCGTCTTGCCGAATGAACTTCATAGCAGCAACCATGCTTATGAAAGTATGCAGACAGCCATGCATCGCCAAATGCTTTAAGAACCAGACGGGTTAACCGAAGGTCGTCAGCCCAGAAGGTCCAAATGTAGAACATTAACAATAATAATCACTGTCATAAAACTAGAAGCTGAGTGGATTGAGAGCGAAAGCTTCTGTTCCCTCTCATCTTAGTCTGGCATGGTTGGAGGACGCTGAGAAAGCGCACACCTCCTCTATTCTGAGGGAGGACCGTAAAAGTCTGCTTCCTGTCTTGTCGCTAGTGGATTGGAAGCTGGGACCAGAAAGGAAACACTCGCTGATTAGTGTTTCGGCGGCACTGATAGCAGGGTGCAGTCTAGACAAAGAGGGACCCTGGGAAGAAGAGGCGAAGCAGCGGCGGGTCAGCTTTGTAACTCCTCCTCTCCCTCGTTCCCTCCTTCACCCCGATTAACCAGGGCTATGTTTCATTCCCTCCTCCCTTCTGCCCTCGTTCGATCCGCTTCATGGATCTGATGGAAATGGATAGGTGACAGGATGTCAATGTAGCTGGACAATAGTGATAGAGCTGCTTGAGTTATACCGATCCAGTTGTGTTTCAGATATGTGAAAAGGTTTGAGCAAGGGTTGAAGGGAGGGGGACAACTTTTCCAATTGCCAAACTTGTGAATTGCAGAGAGGCAAGGTGACACTGGCTGTTGAAGTCAGAGCAGATGAGAAGCAGACAGCGGAGGTTACAGACAGAGACCAGCTCCTGATAAGATAGTAGAAAGTGGGGACAAGTTTACTGTATACTGATTTAACAGGGCTAAGGGAGGGAAGAAGACGATCATGAGCCAGTGTCAGTGCTGGAATGAATGGCTAATTAACGATACATGTGGGAATGGTATTAGAACTTGCTCTCTTCAAGAGAACATTAAATAGAGGGAGTATTGTAAAAAATGCCAGTGGAATGCTTACAGTTACTTCTATGTCCTGCAGTATCCTAGCTTGTCTCATTTGACATAGATTTCTTAACTCATCAGTCACCAGGCATAGCAGACAATTGATAATCTGAACACAAACCACAGCCATATAATTGGACTATGCACTGATGACAGAATTGATGTTTTTGTCAAATTAATAAACAAATGAAAGAGTATGCTGTATCAATTTTCCTTCCGAATGCTATTCTATAAATCAATGGAGGACACATACATGGAAAGGAAACCCTTTGATGTCATGCTCCCTTGATGGATGAAGGAAATCTACAGCAGGTTTATGGACATACAGAGCCAGTTTGCTACAGCAGGAAAATAATCCTACGGCAACAGGAAATGTGAATTATTATGTGGATTATAGTTAATGGACATTTTTGTAGGGGTGGATAGATTTTTCATAAGGGGAAATCAAGTCTGACATTTCAATGTGGAAATTACGATCTTCAGAAGCATTTTTAAACCTCAAATACACTACAAGTTTTACGTTTCCTCCATTGCAGGAAAGTTATCCTGTAATAGAGTGATCAAAACAAGATCCTGCATGTGTACATGTAACAGTTGATAGGGTTTGCCAATCGGAGTAAATGTAAATGTGTATCATACCTTCCCTTTGATTCGTACAATATTGTGGAGCCTGACACACCAATGTAAAAATTCTTATGTCGATGCTTCCTGGTCCAACCCAGTACATATACATGAAATAGCCTATTTCTACTAATATTCAAACCTATCAAAAGATTGCAACATCAAAACACAAGCTTCATGAGAGGTTTACAGTACATTAATAGCATACAGTACACCAGTTAATGATGCTCATGAATGTTATTTAAGCATTGTTTACCCATTGTAAAAGTAAATTGAACAATTGGAAAATGTAGATGGGGAGAAGCATGGCATGCCTGCATCTTAGATTAAAAACGGTGGGAACTATTTACACATTCAATGAATTATTTAATACACTTTGAAAAGGAAGTAATAGTAATGGCCACTTATGCCTGTTATGACTGAGTATTGAATATCAAGTATATAAAACATTTATATAGTGCCTTATTAAAATGCATCCACTTATGTATGCACATATTTTCTTACTACATCTGTGGTACAGTAGTCCATTGTGACTGCTGAAGGGCTTTGTAAATAAAGGGCTTTATAAATACATTTGATTGATTGATTCCTACTGTGACTTAACGCTTCAAAAGTGTTATGCTGTAATGCTGTAATGTACATTGAAACATCAAACCAATATCTAATGCCTTCCAGCTCCTTGCCAATAACCTTACACTGAGTGTACAAAACATTAGGAACACCTGCTCTTTCCATGACGTAGACTGACCAGGGGAATCCAGGTGAAAGCTATGATCCCTTATTGATGTCACTTGTTAAATCCACTTTAATCAGCATAGATGAAGGTGAGGAGACAGGTTAAAGAGGGATGTTTAAGCTTTGAGACAATTGAGACATGGGCTGTGTATGTGTGCTTTTCAGAGGGTGAATGGGCAAGACAAAATATGTATGTGCCTTTGAACGGAGTATGGTAGAGTGTGTCAAGAATTATAACGCTGCTGGATTTTTCACGCTCAACAGTTTCCTGTGTGTATCATGAATGATCCACCACCCGAAGGACATCCAGCTAACTTGACACAACTGTAGGAAGCATTGGAGTCAACATGGGCCATCATCCCTGTGAAACGCTTTCCACACCTTGTAGAGTCCATGCCCCAATGAATTGAGGTTCTTCTGAGGGCAAAAGGGGGTGCAACTCAATATTAGAAAGGTGTTCCTTATCTTTTGTTCACTCAGTATATTGTGAAACTAGTAATTTAACTAAATTCAAATCTTGATAGCGTTTTCAGTAGTTAACTACTTTTTTGCCATATAGTGGTGTAGCTAACTACTGGATCTACAAACTACTTTTTTTGCAAAATGTAATACAATTTTGGTGAAGTTAGCCAATAATTAATTTTTCGTAGGTGTAGTGTAATGTCTTTCGGTGTGAAGTAAATGGTAGCTTGGTAAACTATCTTTTCAGAGTCGCTTTCCCAACAATGCCTTATATTTTGGATTATTCAAGAATCGATGGTTATACCTCCACTGCATCAATAATTAAAATAAACATTGAACAGCAGTAAATGTTACAGATTGTACCTCTAATGAAGTGACACACTTTAGCATCTGCATGATTTCAAGAGTTAAAATGAGCAGTGTTATGGAGTGGGCCTTTCAAAATTGTCTCAGGGATTGAAGTTCACATCATGAAAAAGACGATAGTCCCCAACACACTGTTTGATCGCTCCTGACATTTCTCTCCTATTAAACTTCTCCTCTTCCTTCCTTGTTCTATGCCATTCGTATATGTACCCTGCATCCGTGGAGATCTGTTGGATGCGTGTACACTGCTTTTGAACAAAGTTTCCATTATTCCACATTGTTGGCGAAGCCCTGAGCTCCCCTGCTTTGTAAGGACAAGAGATGCTGGAGCCTCAGATCTAGAGATATCAGTGAGGCTTCAGGGACATTTCCACTGGTTGAGGTTAACCCCTAACTCAGACCATCACATCGCTGTTTACATGTTCTAACCAAGGACCAAGAAAAAGCAAACAACTTGCTCATTCAAACTATTTTCTTTAAAATAGGGTGCTGAGTCCTCCTCATTGTAATCCATGAAGAACACGGGTTTAAAAAGTATCTCTCAAGTAGTTTGAGCGTTTTCTTGAGCCTGCCTTGAGTGCCAGATGGGTGGTATTTGCACTTTTGGGACTATTCCATTGGTTCCATTGTGCCAGACCAGCTTATATTAAAACCCAGGATCATGTTCATTAGGGCACATCATATCAAAACATTCCAAAATGTTGTGAAACGGAAAACGAAAATTAGTTTTTCTTACTGGAGATATGGTTAGTCCCAACAGGGTCTCGATGCAGTTACGAAAGTCTCTTAGGTTCACGGCCCAGGGCTGTCAGATCAACTTCATAGCAAGGACCGGTCTCTCCACAGTGCGCCTCAGTGGGCGACTCTCGCGGCGCTGTTTGCTTGTTTACATCTGCTCACTCTGTTATTATCTTTCCCAGAGTGTGTTTAATGTCGTTTAATTTACAAAGCTTTCCGACCATGACTTGCTATGCAGGGGTTTAGGGAGATGGAGGCCTGGGGGGTTGGCGAGGGGTGTGTGTGTGATGGGGGCTGGTGGCGTTGGGCCAGGACAGCAGTGTGTGTGTTTGTGATCGGCTGCCAAGCACAGCAGAGCGGAGAAAGCTTGGTCCCAATCAGCAGAATATAGTGTCTTGTCTCCAGCCGAGCTGTGTCACCCTTTCATGTAGTCCGTCAGCTCCTCGTCCACCCAGGGCCTTCATGAAGTGGACCACAGGCTTCGGTGGTGGTGTAGCCTCGGTTCACTGCTGGGACAGACATCACGGGTGCTGTAGTGCTGTGTGTCTGAACATTCTGCTTGGACTAGAATCCCAGCTGTGGTGTGTGTGCCGCTGTGCAGGCCTCACAGCTGCAATTAGAGGATGTGAAGTACTTGTACGCCTATAAGGGGTGCAATTGCTTGCACCTTTTATTGTATTTATTCATAATTTATTGATTTTGCGGAACGTGCCACTTGAGGTGGTGCCCGGCTGGCTGTGTGTGTATTCTGTGTGGATTTTATTTTATCCAGTCTCCCTTGTCTCACTCAATCACCCTCTCTTTATGAGGCATGGGGAGCAAACAGTCTTTCAAATTACACAGAATTGATTGAAGTACGTATGGCTTGAACTGGAGTACACTGTCTACACTTCCTGAGAAACTCCACAGGCTTCTCCTTAAACATATCAAAACACAGTTTTAACCATTCTTAACATTCCATTAAACATAAATGCCTTGAACAAGTAAGAAAATGTTGTACAAAATAAACATATATGTGAGATATTGCTTTTGTACTATAGACAATTTCACATATAAATCACATGCACCGTCACTTTGCTGTATACAACATCTATTCTTTGGGCCTCAGAAAATACACTTTTAAATGGATTTTGCCAAATTGCCTGAGCAGCTACTTGTCCAAAAACATCTCTTTAGCCCTCAGTGTGCAGAGCCAAATGGATTGTTTGTTTCAAAGTCATACTAATTAGCCATATTTAGATTGATAAAATTCCCTCATCCCACCAGAGAACTTATTTCAGCCCCTTTGGAAAACAGAACCTACAATAAAATATGCAATCAGTTTTGCTTGGCTGCGAGACAGAAGGAAGCACATTGAGATGCATTTGTTTTTACAGAGTAGCCCATTACCCCAGCCCATGTATGTAGATAACTGACCACTAGGGGGTGGCGTAGATGCTCTGCCTGCCATAGCCTTGTCATCACAAGGTGCTCCTAATTATAATCACAATGGTCTTGGACAAATGGGATTGACCTGGCACAGCTTTGTTGATTTTCATTACAACTCATTTAAACAGTGTTCAGTTATGTGTTTTCGTGAAGTATTTGATCTTTCGGCCGCTTATACCGCAGCATGTACACTGTCCTTCTCTCTGCACATATCAAAGCTGCAGGATAAAGTTAAATCTAGACTCTATCGTAATCGCTCCTCTTTCACCCGAGCTGCCAAACTAACCCTGATTCAGATGACCATCGTACCCATGCTAGATTAAAGAGACGTAATTTATAGATCGGCAGGTAAGGGTGCTCTCGAGCGGCTAGATGCTCTTTACCATTTGGCCGTCAGATTTGCCAGCAATGCTCCTTATAGGACACATCACTGCACTCTATACTCTTCTGTAAACTGGTCATCTCTGTATACCCGTCGCAAGACCCACTGGTTGGTGCTTATTTAAAAAAATAAAACTATTATGCCTCACTCCCCCCTATCTGATATATCTACTGCAGCCCTCATCCTCCACACCCATTCTGCCAGTCATATTCTGTTAAAGGTCCCCTAAGCACACACAACCCTGGGTCGCTCGTCTGTTATGTTCGCTGCAGCTAGCGACTGGAACGAGCTGCAACAAACACTCAAACTGGACAGTTTCATCTCAATCTCTTCATTCAAAGACTCAATCATCGACTATCTTACTGATAGTTGTGGCTGCTTTGCCCTTTGTGCTGTTTTCTGTGCCAAACAATGTTTGTACCCTGTGTTGTGCTGCTACCATGTTGTGCTTCTGCCATGTTGTATTGCTACCATGCTGTGTTGTCTTGTGTTGCTGCCATGCTATTTTGTTGTCTTAGGTCTCTCTTTATGTAGTGTTGTGTTGTCTCTCTTGTCGGGATGTGTGTTTTGTCCTATATTGTTATTAAATATTTTATTTTAATCCCAGCCCCCGTCCCCCACAGGAGGCCTTTTGCATTTTGTTAGGGATTTGGTAAGAATTTGTTCTTAACTGACTTGCCTAGTTAAACACATGTTAAATAAAATAATTTAATCAATAAATTGAGAGAAAGATGAACACGTCATCCAGCCTAGGCACATATCAGGAGTTTTTCCCCCACTTCTTGTGTTTTTTTTGTCAGCCTTCTCTCCTCAGCTCCAACACAGCTCCTCATTGGGACTGTAGTTACTGAGTGAATACAGTGTAGAACTCCTAACGGCATCATATGTCCTCACAGTGTGTGTAAAAGCTGCCCATATAGTAAGTGCTGATCAAAGCTTTGTGAGGATGAGGATGTCCTTAAATGTACACCATAATGCTTTATGTTAATAGTAACATATTTAATTTGTATTGCTCTTTCATTACATCAAGAACTTCAAAGACTCTTAATTAAAACAACAAAACAAAACATTTCAGTTAACCTATTGAAAGTTCTGGCAGGTCACATCCTGTGTCCGATCCAGAATTCCTCACCCACGCCGTCCACGTCTTTTCCAACCGAGGCCCAGATGAAGGCTTGACCAAGGGAAATGATGATCAGATCCAGGGGGGAAACAAGTCAGTTGTCAGGTCACCTCTTGCCCCAGCCGTAACTTTATACTCGGCCGAAAAAAAACATGTAGCACCCATCTGGGTGAAGCCATGCAGCTAAGCTTATAGGTTGCATGAAGCTCCCTAGAGTCAACAGGGTTAGTTCACCTTGAAATTAACCACAAGGGAAAGACTTTTGTGATCCTTTGCCATCTTCATCCATTTCCAGGCCTCTGCCATTTCTTGTTGTTTAAAATAAAGACAGGAAGCTGGCTAGCTCTCTGGTCAGTTGGCAAAATGATTTCTCAGTTCAGTTGGTAAAACAAACTGACTTGACAGACTTAAAAACAAAAAAATATTGCACCTTTATTTAACCAGGTAGGCTACTTGAGAAAAAGTTATCATTTGCAACTGCAACCTGGCCAAGATAAACCAGTTCAGAGTCCAGGAGGTACAGAGTGGCAGGCAGGCTCTAGGTCAAGGCAGGCAGAATGGTCAGGTAGGCGGGTACAGAGTCCAGAAACAGGCAAGGGTCAAAATCGGGAGGACTAGCAAAAAGAGAATAGAAAAAGCAGGCGCACAGGAAAAAACACGTTGGTTGACTTGAACATACAAGGCGAACTGGCACAGAGACAGGAAACACAGGGATAAATACACCAGGGAAAATAAGCTACTCCTGGAGGGAGTGGAGACAATCACAAGGACAGGTGAAACAGAGCAGGGCATGACACAGTCCATCCATTATCTCAGCCAATCATCGCTAGCGGGAAGGTTCCTTTTTTTCCTGTGGCTAAACCATCTAGGCTCGTATTTTAACAATTGTATTTGCATTTACAGATGGAATCCAAGTTTATTATTAAGTCACATGAAAGTTCACATGTTCTAGAAGGCATTTCTGTCAAAAAACACATTCAAATGCCTGTCCTGTGAAGTAGTGACATATGCCTAGCTTCCTGAAACGAGTCACTTATATACAATCAGAACCAAGTTGGCTAACAAAAGAAAGTGAAAAAAAAACACTACCTCATGGCACCATGGAATCCACAGAACCTCGGTTAAGGCTAGAGTCGGGGTGAGTTTAGGTTAACTGACCCTAGATTGATGACTTGAGGGTGATTTCTTTCTAGGCCTAATGCTACCGTCTGTTTCTCTAACAATTTGTCTCTGACCAAAAGCCACAGGACTCAGGTGCAGAAAATGGTAGCTCTCCAGCACACATAAAGCCAGCATAAGACCAACCATACATTGGTGTTACATGTTTGTAGAGCTCATAAAGTGCTTGCTGTGAAGCCGTTTGCCTCCATTTGAAAATACTGAGAGATGGAGAGAGAGGGGAGGAAGAGAGAGGAAGGTGGAGACAAGGGAGACCAAGAAAGGGACAGAAAGACTGATCACTACCGATATCTCCAGATTGCCCATCCCACTGTATTCCCTCTTTAAAAAGGTTTGTCATAACACCTGCATTGAATTACATCATACTTCAACATTAACTAGTACTTGCACCATGTGGCCATGTATAATGCACATATAGGTACTGTGTGTCAACAGTATCAGATGCTTATGCGAAGATGTGAGCTTTGTCAAAGCTTATACTGCCTCAAATATGGTCAACCAAAAGATATGTTAAGTACAGTCCGGGGGAAGTGCACTGCAAGTGCAACCTCTATAACTACCCCACTTGACTCCAACGTATCCCATTGAAATGTGCTGAGTAGCTGCTAGCGCAGGAAAATATGGAAAGAAAAATGGGTTGAGGGGGAAGTTTATTATTTTGGCATGGAACTGGCACATGAATTATTGCTTTTGGCCACTGGTTTTTATTAAGGGCTGAGGAGGGTACAGGCCATGGGTTCATGTGTGTTTTTATTAGTAGCTGTGTACCACTGTAGGCCAGCCCTAGCTCAGGGATGTGGTATGAGAGGGTTCAACTCCAAGGAACTCCTCTCTTCGTCGTCAATCTCCTAGTTTACTACTTGGCGAAGCAGCAAACAGATATGTCATTTTTGAGTGTTAGGTTAAGTGTTGCAGGGGGATTTAGGGGAAGAACAGTGATATCTGGGCGATATGTCAGTTTTGTGTTGGCTAAGAGTGTTCTGGTAAGCATGTCCTTTTTCAAGAGTTTGATAAAAAAAAATACAATGGTAAACCACTTGTTTTCTATATGACGTAATTTTCTGGTTGTAAACTGTTTTTCTGGTTGAGAAGATGTCATAATCAGATTACAACCAACTGGTCTTCTTCGTATTTAGTTTGTTATCAGATCAAATCCTAAAGTATCTAAAAAAAAAATTGTGTACTCAATGAAGTTACTTTTACAGTGAGTGTACAAAACATTAAGAACACCTGCTTTTTCCATGACATAGACTGACCAGGTGAATCCAAGTGAAAGCTATGATCCCTTATTGATGTCACTTGTTAAATCCACTTCAATCCGTGTAGATTAAGACAGGTTTATGAGGGATTAAGAGGGATTAAGCTTTGAGACAATTGAAATATGGATTGTGTATGTGTGCCATTCAGAAGGTGAACGGGCAAGACCAAATATTTAAGTGCCTTTGAAAGAGGCATGGTAGAGGGTGCCAGATGCACCGGTCAATATTAGGAAGGTGTTCCTAATGTTTGGTATACTCCGTGTAGATGATCTGATCATGAAGCGTGAAAATGCTAGTATAGGTAGAATTGACTTGCCTTGCTAAAATGTTAGCATTTGAAACAGTGGCCAGGGAAGCAAAGCCAAAGCATGGATTCATGTCATACCGTATCTATAAACTGCTAACACAGTAAGGAAACCAATCATTCATTTTGTAATTTTGTAATATTCCTTTCCCATACTTGCATCAACCAAAATAAAAAAAATATAACGTAACATTTGTCAATTAACAAAATAATTTTCATAGTTAAGCAAACATATAACATCCAACTTAAAATGTATAGTTCAGCTGATTATATCCTTACATCTATAAGTTGAAAGTACTTGAAATCAAAAGTTGAGTCAGGGAAACCAGCTGCAATACAATTTCTAGTTTACTCAATCAATCATTCAATCAAATGTATATATAAAGCCCTTCTTACATCAGCTGATGTCACAAAGTGCTGTACAGAAACCCAGTCTAAAACCCCAAACAGCAAGCAATGCAGGTGTAGAAGAACAGTGGCTAGGAAAAACTCCCTAGAAAGGCCGGTACCTAGGAAGAAACCTAGAGAGGAACGAGGCTATGAGGGGTGGCCAGTCCTCTTCTGGCTGTGCCGGGTGGAGATTATAACAGAACATGGCCAAGATGTTCTAATGTTCATAGATGACCAGCTGGGTCAACTTTGGAAAATTTGTTTAGTAAACCTAGGAATGTATGTTAGCAGAACATTCCAGACCCAAAATTGAGTAAACTAGGAATCGTATTTTAGCTGATTGCCTTGATTTTTAAAGTTGACTCAACTTAAAATGTCTCCCTATCCAATTCTGCTTCCGGATGGGCCAACTCTTCATCAATACCTCAGAGTACAGAATAAATAAAAAAAACTCCAGTCCATCATAGGTAGTCTGTATTTTATTACAGGAATGAAAATGTGATAGCAGTAAGAAAAAAACTAAAAACATTCAATTTAAGTCCCCGCCGTACAGAATTGTAGTAGCCATGCTTTCAACTAAAAGCCTGGGGAGAGAGTAACCAGTTAATATTTCATTATTTTTTATTAATATGTAATTATTAGCTTTTCTCCCTTCCAAACATTGTTATTTTTCCTCTTTGTTTTCATTGGGGCACAACCCCGCATGGATCTCCGACTACTCTTTAGTTAGATGTGGCTGACATCCCACCACTATAAAATCATACATTTTTTTATAGTGTCCATTAGAATGCATCAAGTACTACATCTCACTGTATATGTATAAAAAAAACATCCAGTATGTTATGCAGGGCCTGTAGATTTGGATGGATTGATGGGTGGGCTATTATAAAGAATATTGTTTGGCCCCTAAGCCCCTATTTTGAGGCTCCTGAGGTTTGTAAAGCTTTGTCATTTGGCTTGACTTTTTTTGTCCTAAAATTATAATCTTTTTGTTTCTGATGCTCCCACTTATTATTATTTTTTTTACCTTGATTTAACTAGGCAAGTAAGTTAAGAACAAATTCTTATGTTACAATGACGTCTACCGTGGCCAAATCCTCCCCTAAGGATGCTGGGCCAATTGTGCGCCGCCATGTGGGACTCCCGATCACAGCCGGTTGTGATACAGCCCGGGATCGTACCAGGGTCTGTAGTGTTGCCTCTAGCACTGAGATGCAGTGTCTTAGACCGCTGCGCCACTCAGGAGCCCTAATTTTAATTGTAGCAGTGTGAATACTGTAGCTTGTTATATGACTCAGCCTCAATGTGCATATCACAGTAATACAGTTATCATCAGTGTTATTATTTGTCTCAGCGGGAGATTGTAGTTTGAGGACTGTTTCTAATAAAAAAAACTGACTATGAGATTACGTTTACCTCATTATACAAAACAGCCCTTAACAAAGGATGAGAGTGTGTGGAAAATAAAACTAAAGGCATAGTAAGGCAGAGCTTTGAACCAATGCATAAAAAGCAACTTAATGAACATTTAAAATGTCTTACAATTGATCTAGGACTTTATAATTGCTCATAAATGACACACAGTTGCAAACACAGTAAGCCATGTAACAGTCATTTTAATGACGCAATTCTTGAATAGATCTGAGAGTAAATCATTCTCAAGTGATACGCTCAGTGAGAGATTTATCGTTTTGAAACATACACTGCACATGGGTCAGAAGAAACTAAGTTTTGATTGGCCAAAAAAAAGGTAATAAAATGCTGTTGTATTTTCGAACCATAAAATTGAAGGGGTAGCATACAAAAATATTTTAACAACCTTGGGAAACATTACGCTATAACATCCATGGTTATCTTATTTGGCCAACCATATGATCAATCTTGACACGTGAGGTACTTTTTACGCATTCCCGATTTCACATCACATATTTTTCATGGTGGTGGTAATGCTAACATTCATGTACAGGTGCTTGTGTGTTTGTATGTGTACAGTATGTGTGGGTGGTTGAGCACTTTTTGGCACAGGGTTAGGGTTAGAAGGATGGGGTTTGCCTGTTCTGTGGAGATGTGAATGGCTTACAAGAAGAGATGGGACTGGCAGAACCAGCATGAAATCATACCAGTCCTGTTGACCATCGCTATTCACTTACAAATCAAATCAAAGTTTATTGGTCGTGTACACAGATCTGCAGACGTCATCACAGGTGCAGCAAAATGCTTGTGCTTCTAGCTCCAACAGTGCAGTAATACCTAGCAATTTAAAACAATACACACATAATTCTAAAAGTAAAAAGAAAGAAATTAAGAAATATTAGATGGAACAATGTCAGTGTCTAGAATATAAATATGTACAGTATATACAGCTAAACTCAGAAGTTTACATACACCTTAGCCAAGTACATTTAAACTCAGTTTTTCACAATTCCTGACATTTAATCCAAGTAAACATTCCCTGTCTTAGGTCAGTTAGGATCACCACTTTATTTCAAGAATGTGAAATGTCAGAATAATAGCAGATTATTAATTAATAATTTCAGATTTGATTTCTTTCATCACATTCCCAGTGGGTCAGACGTTTACATAAACTCAATTAGTATTTGGTAGCATGGCCTATAAATTGTTTAACTTGGGTCAAACATTTTGTGTACCCTTCCACAAGCTTCCCACAATAAATTGGGTGAATTTTGGCCCATTCCTCCTGACAGAGCTGAGTCAGGTATGTAGGCCTTCTTGCTCGCACAGACAGTTTTTCAGTTCTGCCCACACATTTTCTATAGGATGGAGGTCAGGGCTTTGTTATGGCCACTCCAATACCTTGACTTTGTTGCCCTTAAGTCATTTTGCCACGACTTTGGAAGTATGCTTCGGGTCATTGTTCATTGGGAAGACCCATATGCGACCAAGCTTTAACTTTCTGACTGATGTCTTGAGATGTTGCCTCAATATATCCACATAATTTTCCTACCTCATGATTTCATCTATTTTGTGAAGTGCACCAGTCCCTCCTGCAGCAAAGCACCCCCACAACATGATGCTGCCACCCCCGTGCTTCACGGTTGGGATGGTGTTCTTCGGCTTGCAAGCATCCCCCTTTTTCCTCCAAATATAACGATGGTCATTATGGCCAAACAGTTCTAATTTTGTTTCATAAGACCAGAGGACATTTCTCCAAAAAGTATGATCTTTGTCCCCATGTGCAGTAGAAAACCGTAGTCTGGCTTTTTTATGGCGGTTTTGGAGCAGTGGCTTCTTCCTTGCTGAGCGGCCTTTCAGGTTATGTCGATACAGGACTAGTTTTACTGTGGATAGAGATACTTTTGTACCTGTTTCCTCCAGCATCTTCACAAGGTCCTTTGCTGTTGTTCTGGGATTGATTTGCACTTTTCGGACCAAAGTATGTTCATCTCTATGAGACAGAATGTGTCTCCTTCCTGAGCGCTATGACGGCTGCGTTGTCCCATGGTGTTCATACTTGCATACTATTGTTTATAAAGATGAACGTGGTACCTTCAGGCATTTGGAAATTGCTCCCAAGGATGTGGAAGTCTACCATTTTTTTTGCTGAGGTCTTGGCTGATTTCTTTTGGTTTTTCCATGATCAAGCAAAGAGGCAACGAGTTTGAAGGTAGGCCTTGAAATACATCCACAGGTACACCTACAATTGACTCAAATGATGTCAATTAGCCTATCAGAAGCTTCTAAAGCCATGACATCATTTTCTGGAATTTTCCAAGCTATTTAAAGGCACAGTCAACTTAGCGTATGTAAACTTCTGACCCACTGGAATTGTGATACTGTGAGTTTTCAGTGAAATAATCTGTCTGTAAACAATTGTTGGAAAAATTACTTGTGTCATGCACAAAGTAGATGTCCTAACCGACTTGCCAAAATTATGATGTGGATGGACAGTAAATCTATAGAAAAACTGTTTACATTTATAGTTATATAGGATGAGTCATGACTAGAACACAGTTATACATATAACGTAGGTAAAACATATGTAAACATTATTAAAGTGAACAGTGTTCAATGACTCTTTGTACATAGGGCAGCAGTCTCTAAGGTGCATGGTAGAGTACCGGGTTGTAGCCGGCTTGATGATAATAAAATGATGTGAGGGAGAAGAGAAGCTCTATGCAATGCACCCATGATTTTTGGGCCGTATGATGATTAGTTGGACGTATCAATGGCGCAGAAGGAGATGGCTGCCGTATTACGATCCCGAAACCATTTGTACTCTTGTGTAAGTTTTTTTGCATTATTTGTAAGTTATTTTGTACATAATGTTTCTGCCACTCTGTCTTATGACCTAAAGAGCTTCTACATATCAGGACAGTGATTTCTCACCCCATACTAGAGGATTACTTTTTCTTAACTTCTTGCGTCGAGCAATCCCGTATCGGGAGGGTAATCATAGCCTCAAGCTCATTACCATAACGCAACGTTAACTATTCATGAAAATCGCAAATGAAATGAAAGAAATATATTCACTCACAAGCTTAGCCTTTTGTTAACAACACTGTCATCTCAGATTTTCAAAATATGCTTTTCAACCATAGCTACACAAGCATTTGTGTAAGAGTATTGATAGCTAGCATAGCATTAAGCCTAGCATTCAGCAGGCAACATTTTCACAAAAACAAGAAAAGCATTCAAATAAATAATTTACCTTTGAAGAACTTCGGATGTTTTCAATGAGGAGACTCTCAGTTAGATAGCAAATGTTCAGTTTTTCCAAAAAGATTATTTGTGTAGGAGAAATCGCTCCGTTTTGTTCATCACATTTGGCTAAGAAAAAACCCCGAAAATTCAGTCATTCCAAATTAACTCCATAATATCGACAGAAACATGGCGAACGTTGTTTAGAATCAATCCTCGAGGTGTTTTTCACATATCTATTCGATGATAAATCATTCGTGGCAGTTGGGTTTCTCCTCTGAAGCAAATGGAAAAATACACGCAGCTGGAGATTACGCAATAATTTCGACGGAGGACACCAAGCGGGCACCTGGTAAATGTAGTCTCTTATGGTAAATTTTCCAATGATATGCCTACAAATACGTCACAATGCTGCAGACACATTGGGGAAACGACAGAAAGTGTAGGCTCATTCCTGGCGCATTCACAGCCAAAATTTGATTTGATTTGATTTATAAGGAGACATTGGAACACAGTGCCTTCAAAATCTGGGGCATTTCCTGTTTGAAATTTCATCTTGGTTTCGCCTGTAGCATCAGTTCTGTGGCACTCACAGATAATATCTGTGCTTTTCTTTAAAAAATAAGGACATTTCTAAGTGACCCCATACTTTTGAAAGGTAGTGTATGTGAGAACTATTCGTTGACTACAGCTCAGTGTTCAACACCATAGTGCCCTCAAAGCTCATCACTAAGCTAAGTACCCTGGGACTAAACACCTCCCTCTGCAACTGGATCCTGGACTTCCTGACGGGCCGTCCCCAGGTGGTAAGGGTAGGGAACAACACATCCACCACCCTGATCTCAAACACGTTGCCCCTCAGGGGTGCGTGCACAATCCCCTCCTGTACTCCCTATTCAATCAAGACTGCATTGCCAGGCACGACTCCAACACCATCATTAAATTTGCCGATGACACAACATTGGTAGGCCTGAACACCGACAACAACGAGACATACTGTAGGGAGGAGGTTAGATACCTGGCCGTGTGGTGCAAGGACAACAACCTCTCCCTCATAGTGATCAAGACAAAGGAGATGATTGTGGACTACAGGAGGACCGAGCACACCCCCATTCTCATCGACAGGGCTGGAGTGGAGCATGTTGAGAGTTTCAAGTTCCTTGGAGTCACCACCAACAAACTAACATGGTCCCAGCACACCAAGACAGTCGTGAAGAGGGCATGACAAAATATTTTCCCCCTCAGGACACTGAAAAGATTTGGCATGGGTCCTCAGATCTCAAAAGGTTCTACAGCTGCACCATCGAGAGCATCCTGACTGGTTGCATCACTGCCTGTTATGGCAACTGCTCGGCCTCCGACCGCAAGGCAGTACAGAGGGTAGTGCATACGGCCCAGTATATAACTGGGGCCAAACTTTCTGCCATCCAGGACCTCTATACCAGGGGGTGTCAGAGGAAGGTCCTAAAAATTGTCAAAGACTCCAGTCACCCGAGTCATAGACTGTCCTCTCTGCTAGCGCACGTTAAGCGGTACCAGAGCACCAGGTCTAGGTCCAAGAGGCTTCTAAACAGATTCTACCCCCAAGCCATAAGACTCCTGAACATCTAATCAAATGGCTACCCAGATTATTTGCATTGCTGCTGCTACTTTCTGTTTATTATCTATTTATAGTCACTTTAATAACTCTACCTACATGTACATATTACCTCAATTACCTCGACTAACCGGTGTCCCCGTACATTGACTCTGTACCGGTACCCCCTGTATATAGCCTCGCTATTGTTATTTTACTGCTGCTCTTTAATTATGTGTTACTTTTATTAATATATTTTTTTGTAAATTGTTTTTTAAATGTTATTATTCATTTATTTTTGGCATTTTTGTCTTAAAAGTGCATTGTTGGTTAAGGGCTTGTAAGTAAGCATTTCACTGTAAGGTCTACTGTTTTATTTGGCGCATGTGACAAATACAATTTGATTTGTTTGATTTAAAGTGCGGACTGGCAAGAAAATAACATCTATGTAAGAAGAAGGTCCAATGTCAGTAGAAAGAAGGAGATGACTGCATTAGTACAGTGTCCATATTAGGACAGCCTAATCTTCAGACATGGAATCCTCCTCTATTCTTGTTGGCTCTCAACAAAGAAGATTGTGGAATACTCTCACTCTTAGATGTGGGTTGGCTTCATATCAAATGTGTAACCCTTTATAGCTAGTCTATAAGACAGGGGATTCCCCAAGTATTATTACACAATTTAATGCAAACTCTGATCCCAATATAATTTGCTAATTGACTGACTGATTTAATTTATTTGATAAATCTAAAAAATATTTTTTTAAATCTATATACAGCCAGTAGAAAATCAAAAACAATTAGACTATAAATAAAGTCACTGACTTATTCCTCCTGTGGTCAGTGCTATGTTCCAATATCCATACTAGCACACCACAGAATGAAGCAATGTATTGGGGATGCATAACTGGTACTGCATGCTAATATGAACATTGGTGCTTGACACAGTTCATGTGATAATAATCATGGTGGTAATGATTGGAATTACATCATTATACACTACACAGAAAGACATAAGCCACAAGCTGTTATCTGAATACAAGTTTGTCAAAATGGCAGTACTTTGTCCCAAAGATCTTATAAAACTCGAGCACATGGATGCAACTGGTAACTGGTTGCATATTAAAATAACTATAGTGGAATTTAAATGGCATCCCTGGTTCAATCTAATATTATACTAGCCATAGTTGCTACATGCCTGCTTATTTCCATTCTACTACAAATCACGTGGAATAGCTCATACAATGAACAAAGAAAACATACATGTTTTTAGTTTCCCCCTTGACACCTCGTTGTAATGAGAAGTCTACCACAAGACCTAGACAGTGTCAGAGCTTTTTTCAATAAAATGACTTCTCTGTCTTCCCAATAGCCTTTTTTCCTTTTGGGAAGGTTTCGAGGCCCAGGCCTTGTCATTTCACAAAGGCAGCGGTGATAAATGAGAGAGATAATGTGTATTAAGCATGCCCAGTTCTTTGGAAACTTGTTTAAAGTAGCCTAACAGGATAGACCATGTCCCTGCTCTTTATCAAGGCTATTCCTTCTGCAATGAGCCTTGTCATACTGGCTGTAAAAAATATATCTCCCTGGTGTTCTCTCTCTCTCTCTCTCTCTCTGTGCGTGCATGCGTGTTTTTCTCTGTGTCGCTCTCATTACAACATCACTCTGGAACTTACTACAATTTTTTTTTCTCTAAAAGACAGTGATTACTGAAGATTATTCCATGTTAATTTTGTTTTCTGTTTATCTTCACCAACATTTCTCAAAAGAAGGGTGAGGGGTTAAAAAAGTTGAGAATGTGTCTTCTTTACATTTTCAAGTGACCAATAATGAGAATCTAACATTTAAACAGAAACCTTGTGCTAACATGCTTTCCTTTTCTTGATTTCGTCCACATTCTGATTGTGCCTACATTTTCTAAACATGGTATTAAAATGTATCCCTTATCTGTCCACTGTGTCCGCATTGTGAACAAATTTCCTGATTCCTCCTTGTATGCAAATTGTTTGACAGATATTCTTTCAAAACAATATTCATTTATTTATTTTAAGACACATTCATGCCAAGTCAATGTTGCAACCTGTAAATTATTTTAGAGGGCGGGATAATTCTGATTTAAATGGTTTCACCGTTTAGATCCATCTACACTTGTAAATTGTCCAGACACAATGTGTGCCTGAATACCTCCGGAGGTGATCAGGAAGATCTGATCTTCTATACCTGTCTAAAAATGTGGACACAATCAGAATGATGATCAGGACAAACGACGCATGTTAGCACCATGTAAACAAGAGTCTAGAGAAAAAATCCTGCTCAGACTGAGGCTCTCCTAATATGGACACTGTTGCAGTGACAATCCTCATTTTAAAAAGATGAACAAACATATTTTGAACAAAATAGTTATGCTGCATTCATTCATGATTTTGGAAGTCGGAACGTTCAAGTTAGGATGCATCTGGACGGTTTATGGTAATTATTTTGTCCAGAGTTTAAAATGATTCATAAAAAATTCCATTACTTATCAAGGAGTAGTCTATATTTGTTTCACAACTTGCATTTCCCTCTCTATCTCTAACCAACCTATGTATAATGGTTGCCTTGACTTCAGCATAGTTTGTTTTACACTGTGGGTAAAACCCCTCATCTTGTTTTGGTACTTAAAGAGAACTTTCCCAACACTGCGTTAACTTGACTCACCAGTCGCCAATAAACATAAAAACGCCTAAATAGGCAGGAAATAGTTGTGGTAAAATCTGGACATTTTCATTGCAACCTCCATAGCGCCACTTGTGCAGACATCAAACGAGATGGGTCACCTCCAAAAGCAAACGCCTACACACACACACCTTCCACAGGAGACACGTAAGGATGGGTTATAGGGGATGACAACATCCACGAATCCATGATCACTAAACCATATCACGAGTTGTATCACGACACCTATAGACCGCATCGCGGCCCTATGAATCCCATACGGTAAAAGTAGGGCGTGAAGTCGATCAGAGGAGGATGGCATGTGCCATAAACATCTTGTAACGTGGACAGTAAAAGACCTCTCGGTGCGTTTCATAGATACAGAGTGGGCCAAACGTTCCAGATGTCTCGCATTGCTCCTCCAATTTATAGGCAGGGTGGTGTGCGAGGAAGAGGCCTTTAGGATGTCAAGATGTGTTTTGCGCAAAATGGTCACTCATCGCCTAGCCCACATGATCAATCGTGGAAAATGGCCGATCGCCTGGATTGTTTTTGCCATATTGGAGGTACAAAAAAGTACTTTCAATGAAGAATCTCGATTGAGAATGCTTTTTGATACAATACTAGGCTTAATCTGGGTCCAGGAATAAATCATAATGTCTGGGAAAATCCAGTTATCCATATGGCATGATACATTTGTTAGGAGACGGATGAGCAAAGATTTCTGCCAACATGCTTATAAGACTAGGCGATCAAGAAAAGTGTGACCAAGTAGTTTTATCAAGCCTTTATCTTATAATATACATTTACTGTATGAGTACAGTCATTTTTTTAAAGTTGAAAAAAAGAATGTGCTATAAAAGTATGTAACGGTGGGAAAAAGCTAGGATTTAAAATCTATCAACACATTTTATATTTCACACATTTCACACTGTACTTACACTGTCCTTAGGGTCAAATATTGTGTGTACTATCACCACACACATACCCCCTCTACCACAATTCAGCAATGTCTGGGAGGCAGAAACAACAAATGTTTCACAATGGGGTTATAGTTGCTATCAAAGACATGACCCCTGGACAAATGACCTGTTTCATATTTGACCAGAGGAGCAAACCGATTACTCAGTGAATGTGTGGATGGATGTGCTCCAGGGGAGATAAAGGTTCCCACAACCGACTGACAAAGGATTCAATCCATACTATTGAAACATTTAGTGTCGACATTTAGTGGCGGTATGGGTTTGATTTCTACTGCTCTCTTAGTGTTGGAGGGGTGTTGTCTCCCTTTCAGAATTAATTTACACAATAGTATTGGTCGACTTGGGCTGAAACATATTTGGGGGCAAAGTAATCGGATTACAGCACTCACCGCAAAGGCCCGGGCAACTACCTTACCTTAGTAATTACCCTATAACAAGAGGATTATGACCCCAACTTTGTGTTGGATGGGCAAGAACATACCCTACTATCACTTTCTTAACTTTCTCTTGGGTAAGGCTTTCTGACTCCCAGATAATAGAGAGATCAGATTACGACCTTTCTAACATTGTTGGGTCGAATATCTGTTCGCATAAATCATCATCACCACCAATACATCCATCCTATCCTGTGGGAGCTGTAATACATTTCTCCTGAGACGTAACCTATACTGACCAAGATATTTGTCCTCATCTCAGTCACTCCTCCCTGGAAAGTCTAGTCCCACTTTACAAGCATCCATAATACCTTTGTAGTTACATAGGTATAGAAGAGTGTAATTAATGTGAAGGAACATAGTACTTGCAGTACTTTTCTAATTGTCACAAACCAAAGTTATTTAAATCTAAATCCACAGACACAGGCAGGAGGTGGACGGTCAGCCTCTACAGTTCTTTAACCTTTTTGGAATAGGGGGCAGCATTTTCACTTTTGGATGAATAGCGTGCCCAGGGTGAACTGCCTCCTACTCTGTCCCAGATGCTAATATATGCATATTTTATTAGTAGTATTGGATAGAAAACACTCTGAAGTTTCTAAAACTGAATGATGTCTGTGAGTATAACAGAACTCATATGGCAGGTGAAAACCTGAGAAAAATCCAACCAGGAAGTGGGACATCTGAAGTTTGCAGTATTTCAAAGATTGGCCTACCGAATACACATTGAGATATGGATAAAGTTGCACTTCCTACGGCTTCCACTAGATGTCAACCGTCTTTAGAAACTTGGATGAGGAATCTACTATAAAGGAGGGGCTCATGAGACCTCTTTGAGTCAGTGGTCTGGCAGAGAGCCTTGGTCTCATGACGCGCGCTCTCGACAGAGTTACGTCTTGTTCCAGTGCTTTTCTGAAGACAAAGGAATTGGAACATTGATGTTTTATGTTAAAAACATCCTAAAGATAGATTCCATACATTCTTTGACATGTTTCTAAAGGACTGTAATGGAACTTTTCGAGTTTTTGTCTGGATGAAGTGCCTGCGCCTCATGAAGATGGATTACTGGGCTGAATACACTAACAACAAGTGGCTATTTAGACATAAATGATGGAACTTTATGTAACCAATCAGTAATTTATTGTCGAACTTGGATTCCTGGGAGTGCCTTCTGATGAAGATCATCAAAGATAAGTGAATATTTATCGTGTTGTTTTTAACTTTGTTGATTCCAAAATGGCGGATATTCCTCTGGCTGATTTGGGTTTTGAGCGCCGTTCTCAGATTATGCTTTTTCCGTAAAGTTTTTTTAAAATCTGACACAGCGGTTGCATTAAGGAGAAGTCTATCTTTAATTCTGTGAATAACACTTGCTACTTGTATCAATGTTTATTATGAGTGTTTCTGCAAAATCACTGGATGTTTTGGAATCAACTAAACGTAAGGCGCCAATGTAAACTAAGATTTTTCGATATAAATATGCACATTATCGAACAAAACATACTTGTGTTGTGTAACATGATGTCCTATGAGTGTTATCTGATGAAGATCATCAAAGGTTAGTGATTAATTTCATCTATATTTCTGCTTTTTGTGACTCCTATCTTTGGCTAGAAAAATGGCTGTGTTGTTTCGACTTTGCTATGACCTAACATAATAATATGTTGTGCTTTAGCTGTAAAGCATTTTTGAAATTGGACACGATGGGTAGATTAACAAGATGTTTATCTTTCATTTTCTGTATTGGACTTGTGAAAGTTGGACTATTGGACTAATGAAAGTTACATTTTTCTCAAAAATATTTTAGAATTTCGCGCGCTGCCTTCTCAGCGGAATGCGGTCGAGGGGTTCCGCTAGCGTAACCCCCGCGCTAGAAAGGTTAACCACTGATTCCTCGTCTGGTCTCTTCTCTGCACCTGGGTCCAACTTCACCATGTCACAGCAAGCTTCTGCCTCAACATGGACCCAGCAGAGATCATCCAGATCCAGAATACTATAACCCACCAACGAGCGGAGCGGCAGCAAGAACAACTCTTCCAAATATCAGAGACCCTCCGGGCACTTACCGATTCCCTCCAACCACGACCAAACCTCAAACCAGGAGGAGCCAATGCCCAAGTCTCATTGCCCAGTACTACAGGCGTCGTCGTAGTTCCTCCAGGGAACTTGAACGGGGAACCCAAGATTCCAGCCCCCGAGTGATATAACGGCCACCCGGGAGGATGGAAGGGGTTCCTCACTCTGTGCTCGCTGGTGTTTGAGCTACAGTCCTCCTCGTTCCACACCCTGATCTCCTACCTCAACTCTCGGGCAAGGCCCTGGCGTGGGAAACGGCGATATGGGAACAGCAGCCACCATCCTGCAGCTCCATATTAGCCTTCACTGCCGAGCTGCGACGAGTCTTTAACCACCCAGTCGGCAGACGAGAAGCGGCAAGCCAACATTTCAACCTCCGCCAAGTGGCCAGACCAGTGGCTGACTTCGCCATTGAGTTACTACCCTCGCCGCCGAGAGTGGATGGAATACTGAGGCACTGGTCACCGCTTTCCAACAGGGTCTGTCTAACTCCTTAATAACCTCGTGACTAGGGGGCAGTATTTTCATTTTTGGAAAAATAAGTTCCCAAAGTAAACGGGATATTTTGTCAGGACAAGATGCTAGAATATGCATATAATTGACAGCTTAGGATGGGAAACACTCTAAAGTTTCCAAAACTGTAAAAATATTGTCTGTGAGTATAACAGAACTGATATTGCAGGCGAAAGCCTCATAAAAAAAATCCAATCCGGAAGTGCCTCATGTTTTGAAAGCTCTATGTTCCAATGCATCCCTACTGAGCAGTGAATGGGCTATCAACCAGATTACTTTTTCTATGTATTCCCCAAGGTGTCTACAGCATTGTGACGTAGTTTTACGCCTTTATGTTGAAGAATACCCGTAAGCGGCTACATTGTGTAAGTGGTCACCTGATGGCTCTCAGATTGATTCTCACATGAAATACAAAGGTAGCCATTTTTCCAATCGGTCCTACTGAAAAACCAATTGTCACGGTGGATATATTATCGAATAGATATTTGAAAAACACCTTGAGGATTGATTATAAACAACGTTTGCCATGTTTCTGTCGATATTATGGAGCTAATTTGGAATATTTTTCGGCGTTGTCGTGACCACAATTTCCGGTCGATTTGTCAGCCAAACGTGAGGAACAAACGGAGCTATTTCGCCTACAAAAATAATATTTTGGGAAAAAAGGAACATTGGCTATCTAACTGGGAGTGTCATGAGTGAAAACATCCGAAGCTCAAAGGTAAACGATTTAATTTGATTGCTTTTCTGATTTTCGTGACCAAGTTACCTGCTGCTAGCTGGACATAATGCTATGCTAGGCTATCGATAAACTTACACAAATGCTTGTCTTGCTTTGGCTGTAAAGCATATTTTGAAAATCTGAGATGACAGGGTAATTAACAAAAGGCTAAGCTGTGTCTCAATATATTTCACTTGTGATTTTCATGAATAGGAATATTTTCTAGTAATATTTATGTCCGTTGCGTTATGCTAATTAGTGTCAGTCGATGATTACGCTCCCGGATCCGGGATGGGGTGTCACTAGAGGTTTTAAAAGACGAACTGGCCGCTCTGAACTGGGAGGGGACCTTGCGTCCCTGATAACGCTGATCATCGGGATGGACAACCTCATCCGAGAATGTGTGAGACAGCGCCTTTTTGACACCATCACGGATTCCCGAGCACCTCAAGCCCCCCGAGCTCAGCATTAAGGAGCCCAGACAAGGGGGGACACACACGGCTGAGCCCACAGGAACGTGAAAGGTGGATGTGCGACGGCTGCTGCCTCTACTGCGGAGGTCTTGAACATCTCTGTTCTACATGCCCAGAGTTGATGGGAAACACCGGGGCTCCCCAGGATAAGGGGAGACTCTGATGAGCTGTGCAGTTACACCCCAGCTACCCAGTCTCCGTCTGACACTAACCGCAACCCTCCATTGGGACAACCGTCAGCGCCACAACCACCCAGAGACTCTTAGTTTTCTTTTGATCACTGCCTTATCCTAGAGTACCGCTGGCTAGTGCTACATAACCCACTATTGTCTTGGTCCATGGGACACCTACTAGACTGGAGTAAGAACTGCCAGACTAACTGCCTAAGACCCCAACAGGCCCTCACAGAGAGCCTCGCTATGACTTGTCTGCTCTCCCTCCCGAGTACCTTGACATCCGGGACGCCTTCAGTAAGAGGCCACCCTCCCTCCTCATCATCCATATGACTGCGCCATAGAACTCCTTCCCGGCTACTCCCCGGGGCCATCTGTACTCCCTCTCGACCCCTGAAGCAGCAGTCATGGACAATTACATCCGGGAGTCGCTGGAGGCAGGCTTCATTTGCTCCTCTTCATCCCCAGCTGGTGCAGGCTTATTTTTCCTGGGAAAGAAGGATGGAGGTCTGCATCCCTTTATCAATTACATAGGGCTGAACAGGATTATGATTAAGAATCGTTACAGCCTTCCTCTGATGTTCGTCGCCTTTGAGTTGGCCCATGGGGCCCAATTCTTCACTAAACTGGACCTCCGCAATGCTAACAATCTGGTGAGAATCAGCGAGGGAGATGAATGGAAGACTGCCTTTAACACCCTGAGTGGCAACTAGCGTTTTATACGCAACTTTGGTGTGGTGGCAGCGCCTCTCACGGCCCTAACTTGCAAGTCCCAGGACCGTTTTGCTGGACCGCAGAGGCTGACAGGGCATTTGGGGAGCTAAAGGGACATTTCACCTCCGGACCCATCTTCGTCCATCCTGATCCTACCCATCCCTCCGTGGTAGAGGTGTATGCCTCGTTCACAGCAGAACGAGGGGGACAAGAAACTTCACCCATGTGCTTTTCTCTCCAAGCGGTTCTTGCCAGCAGAACATAACTACGATGTAGGCAACCGGGAGCTCTTGGCAGTTAAGTGTGCCCTTGACGGGTGGAGACACTGGTTGGAGGGGGCACCAAAACCTTTCGTGATCTGGATGGACCATAAGAACTTTGTCGCCATTCAAGAAGCCAAGAGGTTGAACGCTCGCCAGGAACGCTCTCTAGCCAGGAGAGGGACTCCAAGCCCATCATCTCCAGCTCCCGCATTGTGGCCCCTATGATATGAGGTATTGAGAACAAGGTGGGCATCCAGGGGTTAATCAGACACTGGAGTTCCTGTGGCGGAGGTTCTGGTGGCCCAACATGATTGACGATGTGAGATCCTCCGTTACGCCGAGAGGTTCATTCAACGATGTCTCCGCACCTGGATCAGTGCCATCCTCCTTGCTTTGCTCCTCTGCCCGACACCAACACCTGGCAAACCGGCATCGAAGGTCTCTTCGGCTCCTCTGACTGGGTCAATGGGTGTGGCTGTCCACACGTGATCTTCCCTTAAAGATCGCTCGCTCCACGCTACATAGGACCAATCAAGATCCTGAGTCGCATCAACCCATCATCTCCAACTTCCCAGGTCTATGAGGGTCTGTCCATCCTGTCCATCCATGTCTCGTCTCAAGCTGGTAAGGACCAGTCCCTTCTCTCCCCCCACACCTGCCCCTCCACCCCTCGAATTGTTGAAGGTCGCCCGGGCCTACACTGTCCGGCATTTGTTGGAGGCTCATCGGGTCTGAGGCACCATGCAGTACCTGTTGGACTGGGAGGGCTACGGCCCCGAGGAGCAGGCGTGGGTGCCTGTCCGGGACATCCTGGATCCGGGACTTGTTCAAGACTTCAACCAACTACGTGGTGGTCACCCTGGCTCCGCGGCTGGAGCCGCTCCTAGAAGGTGAGGGGGGGTACTGTCATGGTTCCACCTGTCACCAGAGGGCGGCAGAGACCGTCCTAGAGATTTCCCTGTTAAAAAAAAATGTTTTCTGTTGTCCTTTGCAGAAGCTTGAATTCTTTACCTTGTGCGTTCATATCCTGAGTGAGTTTTTGAGAATTATTGGTTGTTGTTTTTCAAGTGTACTGTGATCTCGCGGCTACCGATTCTCAGTAAAGTATTATGTTCATCCTTTAACCACTAATTCCTCATCTGGTCTCTTCTCTGCACCTGGGTCCAACCTCACCACGTCACATTTTAAACAGGATAAAAGCAACACAGAACACAAAACAAGGACAGGCCTAGGTACACACACCAGAAACACACTAGGGTCCATCATTGTTTTGCATGGATCATTCGTCACCTCTGCGTAGGCATCATGGGGTTCCGATGCAGTTGTCGCGGCCTCGGCAGTCTCTTCATAAAAAAGGCCCAACTTCATCCAGAGCAGGGTCGTTACGTTTGGCTCTTCCCGAGCAGAGTCATACTCATCCGGTCCCCTCTTCCCAGATGCGGCTGTAGTGGTGTGGCTGAGCGCAGGCTATGGCACTTGTTCTCTCCCGTTGTTGGCTTGAATCTGCTGAACAATGTCTGAGAGATGCCTTTGTGTAGGGACAGCTCCTTGGCCCAAATGCTCCTCAGGTGTGGGGGACGTGACGCAGGTCACTAATTAACACTCCTTCCCACAACGAGACAAACACTCAAAAAGAAGTTAACCGATTCAAAGTAAAGGAAGGTTCTCAAATAATTAAAAATGAAATAAACCAAAACACAGCACACAATAAGATAAATATTTAAAGCACATCTAGGTTAATACATTCAAAATATAGCACACGAGGGAATAAATAAAAATACTAAATAGAGCCATAGGCATATCTGACATAATGATGACATGTTTACATGCATTACATGTGTAAACCAACTAAAGTTAATTGCAGCTACACTTCTCTTTCCCTAGAAGTATTTTTATGCTGCAAACAGGTATAGTTGTTCATACTGTTTTACACTGTACTGTAAATTACACTATTCTGCAAAATGACTGATGTCCAGGGCCCATATTCGTAAAACATCTTAAACCAGGAGAGGAAATGGCCTATTTTAGTGAATGACAGTATTTTCCACGTGGAGCCTACTATTGAAGAATGTTCCTGACATCATAGTTGCCATAGAGGGGATTGGGGAAGGCGAAAAAGTTGCACATCCTCCGCTCACTGTAGGTTTTTCATCCCTACATTAGGTTATCACTCCAGTATAAACAAGTGTTTATGTTCCTGCATATGCACATTTATCGTGCGGGCTCACTGTATCTGTTTGACTTTGCACATTGAGTAAAAGGTCCCCTCACTATATTTCAAAATGCCTCTTTCTGCAATAAAACTCGCTACACTGTTTCACCCGAGACATTCCATGTGCTGCTTTTCTTTGGCTGAGCGGCACCGCTCTTAAAAGCTCCCCAATTGTTTTATTTTCTTTTATTGGGCTCCTGGATGCTCTTCGGCAGTGGAGCAGCATTTGAAGAATTATGCCCGGGAAACTTCTGGAGTGTTCCCAACGCACCTGTGTTTTCACTGCCGCCACTTTTTTCTCTCTCTTCTCCTCAAGGGCCTGTGAGGTCATAACCTAAGACACATTTGCATCATAAACAAACACAGAGACATATTCAACTAATTAGAGGGACAGGAATGGAAGAACTGAAACCCCTTATTCATTAGGGTGTGTGTGTGTGTGTGTGTGTGTGTGTGTGTGTGTGTGTGTGTGTGTGTGTGTGTGTGTGTGTGTGTGTGTGTCAGTGTGTTTTGAGACAGGGGGGTTAGATGGAATGGGTGTGTATCTATGTGTGTGTAGGGGGTGGGGGTGCGCTAATCAGATTTTTGCCCTTTCAAAGCAGCATGCTAAACACAACATTTTGTTTTGCATTCATCAGTAGTTTATACAGTGTCAAAGCTATAGTCAAAGCTAATTAGTTAGATTCGTGCCACCGTTAATTTGCATAAAGTTGAACTTTACTCGACTTTGCCTCATTGCTCCTGCAGCCAGATTCACATCACTAACGGTTACATTGCTCGTGTCCTCATGTCACCTTCCTTCACTTGAAATTACTGACATCAGGTTTCTCCTCTGTCTAAGGACGCCTTCAACCCAGACAAAGGGATGCGAAAATATACAGCAACTCAATGGTTTGTATTGCACTGTCCATCAAAAAAGTAACAAAGACAAATCCGTCAACCAACTGAAAACATAGAATAGTGTTTATAACGAATCATTTCTCTCCACCCCATCACACCCACTGCGTCGGACATGGGTTCCATAGCCACGGCAAGATGTTTGGGGGTGGGGGTGCTGCGATTTTTTTTTGCCTATGGGTGCTACAACATGCGCTACAGACGACAATATCGGTCTGCTTAATACAGGACTAGTAAAGGCCCAAGTGCATTACTTTTGTGCAAAATAAAAAAGGTTATAATTTGTATTTCATTCATATATTTTTTTATTCCGATTTTTCGGGGGGGGGGGGGGTGCTGCTCAACCTCAGCACCCCTACTTCCCGCGACTATGTTGCATGTGTTTTGTTTTGAAGGCACCCTCTCCGAATAAGCAAATAGGCCAGGTTACAAATCACATTACACTTAAATTGCATGACAGGATTACCTGCTTTGTTATTTAATCTCTTTCACATGGACAAGTAAACTCTACAATGGCTAAGCCGTTATTTGATGGCTCATAATGATGGATAATGACAAGATAAATATTGAACATTTCCAGGGAAAATTCTCAACACCATCCCCATGAACACAGAAATCAGACACCTAATTTTGGATACCTCGGTGAGTATAAGTGATTGATATCCTTGCTAACACTCATTCGAGAATTCCCATGGATTTGTCCAAAATCCCCTTCAGCCCGATGGGAAAAACATAACAACCCTACAGACGGACTCATCTGAGTCGAATACAACCTCACAGCTCTATAATGGGCCCTGGAATTAAACAAATTGGACATTTCTATTTTCTTTGTGGGTTTTCTTGCATTTCGATTCAGATTTATGTTGCATCCTGGGGCAGTCGGTCGACATTTCCATGGCTATATGCAGACCTAAGTAATAACACAGAGAAACCACCAAGACAAACACACACCTTTGAGGTCATTGTTGGTGTTGGATTGTGTTCCGTGTCAGAAATGGTTTAGGGGGATTATTAAGTGGTCCATAGAGTGAGAGGGGTGGCTTTGGGTTGTCTTGGTTAAGCTTAATTTATCATTGTGTGACCGTGCCCTATGCATCTAGAGCCAGAAAGCGATGATCACACAGAGAATGATGAAGACTCGAGTGAGGTGATAAGGAATGAACATAGAGAGTGGGGCCTTTGCACTCTGAGTCAGGGGTCTTGGGTTATGAAAGCATGTCTGTAAGAAACCGCAGATATGCACTAATGGGCAGATATGTAAAGTACTTAACAACCTGTTGTGACTAGGGGGCAGTATTTTCATTTTTGGAAAAATAACGTACCCAAAGTAAACGGGATATTTTGTCAGGACAAGATGCTGAATATGCATATTATTGACAGCTTAGGATAGAACACACTCTAAAGTTTCCAAAACTGTACAAATATTGTCTGTGAGTATAACAGAACTGATATTGCAGGCGAAAGCCTGAGGAAAATCCAATCCGGAAGTGCCTCATGTTTTGAAACTTCTGCGTTCCAATGCGTCCCTATTGAGCAGTGAATGGGCTATCAACCAGATTACTTTTTCTACATATTCCCCAAGGTATCTACAGCATTGTGACGTAGTTTTACGCATTAGTGTTGAAGAATACCCGTAAGCGGCTACATTGTGTAAGTGGTCACCTGATGGCTCTCAGAGTGATTCTCGCGTAAAATACAGATGTAGCCATTTTTCCAATCGGTCCTACTGAAAAAAATTGTCCCGGTGGATATATTACCGAAAAGATATTTGAAGAACAGTAAACAACGTTTTCGTGACCGCAATTTCCCTGACACCCAAAAGTACACGATACATTTTGAATGCCCAGGCAGGACAGCAATATTGTCCAATTCACGCACATATAATGCCTTGTTTTCCTACTGCCTCTGATCTGACCCACTTAACAGAAATAAGCAATGTTTTAGTTATGTCTGAGTGTTGGA
Organism: Oncorhynchus nerka; assembly: GCF_034236695.1. NCBI lineage: Eukaryota > Metazoa > Chordata > Actinopteri > Salmoniformes > Salmonidae > Oncorhynchus > Oncorhynchus nerka. The sequence goes on from NC_088407.1 coordinate 41,818,602, forward strand.
GTGTGCCCGTCTGTCAGTAAATGTACAAAAACAAGAAAATAATGTCGTCTGGTTGCTTGATTATAAGGAATTTTGTAAGGTTGTGTATTTATTTTCTTAGTCAACATTGTCTTCTGTTTTGTTGTGTTCTTGAACGCAGCCCCGTCTTTCATTTTTGTTTGTTGAATTCACCTTTGTTAGTTACTCACCTGGTCTCATCAGCTCCTTATTTAGTTCAGTTCATTCTGTTTGTGCCTTTGTAAGGTATTGTTCATTTTGACTCTACTCAGCCTTTTCCTAGCTCGTTTGTGAGAACCAGTTATAGCCTTCAGTCCTAGTTTTGCTTCTCCTGCCTGTTTGCCTACCTGTGTATGACCATTACCTGCCTGTGACCATGATTCCTGCCTTCCCCGAAGATGAAATAAACACCTGCTAAAGCAGTGAATAAAGCAAACTTAGGGAGTAGGCATCTAATGTTAACATGCATGAAACCAAGGCTTTCACGGTTACAGAAGTCAACAAATGAGAGCACCTGGGGAGTAGGAGTGGAGCTAGGCACTGCAGGTCCTGGATTAACCTCTACATCACCAGAGGAGAAGTTGGATAAGGTTACGGCTAAAGGCTATAAGAACTGGCCGTCTAGCACGGTCGGCACAGAGAGTAAAAGGAGAAGGTTTCTGGGCATGATAGCATAGATTCAAGGCATAATGTCCTAACAAAAGGTAGTAAGAGAGTGCATCGGAGGTAAACCTAGGCATTGAGTAATGATGAGAGAGGTATAGTCTCTAGAGACGTTTAAACCAGGTGATGTCATCGCATATGTAGGAGATGGAACAACATGGTTGGTTAAAGGCATATTGAGCAGGGCTAGAGGCTCTACAGTGAAATAAGACAGTAATCACTAACCAGGACACCTATGGACAAGGCATATTGATATTACAGAGATGCATGCGTAGCCAAGTGATCGTATGGGTCCAGTGAGTGGTTGGGCTGGCTGGGAACATGGCGATTCAGACAGTTAGCAGGCCAGAGCTAGCAAGCTAGCAGTAATACCTTGGATGGACGTCGCGATGGAGGAAAGTCTGTTTTTGCCTCCTCGTGCGGTGATGTCGATAGACCAGTCGTGGATTAGAAGGGTTCCAAGTAGCAGAGGGGTCCAAGCCCAAATGGCAAAATGGGTATAGTGGTCCAAGAAACTGACCGACGGATCAGCTAACAGTCCAATATGCTCTAGATAGCTAGCAGGCCACGGTTAGCAGAATGGGCCTTCAGGGGACATCGCGCCTGAGGGGCCTGTTGGAATCCTCGGGAAGATTATGTCGGTATTCCAGTCGTGAAGGATCGGCGGGGTTCCGTGCCCTGTTCCGGCAGCAGAAGGGGTCCAGATATTGTAGCCCAGGAGTGGGCTTCAGGAGATGCCCAGGAGCCATAGCCGGGAGATGGGCCAAGCATGGGCTAGCTCCAGGCTAATTGGTGCTTGCTCCGGGACGGAAACATCAGCCAGCAGTAGTCAACCTGGGTTGCGGTTAGCTAGCTGCGATGATCCAGATGTAAAGGTTCAGAGTTTGCAGTAGGAATCTGAGGATATCGAGAGAAAAATAGGTCCGGTATGCTCTGGTTTGAAACGCGTTGTACGAACTGGCGAGAGCTTTTGAGCTAAATGTTAGCTGCTGACCGCTAGCAGTGGTTAGCTGACTGGTAGCTGGTAGCTAGTTAGCTGGCTAGCTTCAGTTGATGGATTCCAATTCCGAGGTAAATATAAATACTTTAGAAAAAAAACTGATCCACACCACGTTGGGTGAGGTGGGTTGGAGGAGAGTATTTTGAAGTTGAGGTTTAGGAAAAATAATTTAAAAATGAATACGAAGAAAAATATATATACATGGGACACGACAGGACAAAGACAAAGACGTCTGACTGCTACGCCATCTTGGATTGAGAAGATGGTTTGTGTTCTTTGTTGGCAAGAGTGTTTCAGTCATTAGCCTGTCATGTCATATAACAGCTTTCCCGGTCACAATGCTAACCCTCTAGACAGTAAAGGGGATCTTATCATGGATAAATATCCATGATAATGTCTGGACTGGCAGACTGTGAAGAGATAAGCAGCACAGGCTGAGCAAAGATAATGTTATCAAATGGGTAAGTGTCGATAAAGAGAAGACTCAACAAAAGCAGACCCTAAAGAAAAAAGTATCAACGTGTATTCTACATCAGCACTGTTTACTTTGCCTAGACATCCTTAGCATGGGTGGAGTTTTGGCTTGCCTGGTGACATCACCAGGTGGTATAAGTTGAAGGCCCAGTGTAGTCAAAATCATTATTTCCCTGTGTTTTAAATATATGAGGTTGGAATAATTCTGTGAAATTGTGAAAATTATGATAATGCCCTTTTAGCTTAAAAGCTGTTTCAAAAGATCCCCTGAAATTTCAGCCTGTTTTGGTGGGATGGAGTTTTGGCCTGCGACATCACCATATGGTAAATTAGTTAACCAATAAGAAAGAGAGTTCCAAACCTCTCTGCCAATACAAGCTAGTTTTCAGTTTTCCCCTCTCCACCCAGACAACTCCTAGCAAAGTTCTTGCTTTAAATAATTCTACATTTCTTCTCAAATAAGTTGAAATTGAAAACTTTTGTTCTCCACACCATGTTATTGGATTTTCAACATTGCAGAAGCACATTTGTTTTTGTAACTTAAGTTTATCATTTTAATTTAGAAAATAAACACAAATAGCATTGGACGGAATTATTGGCACCCCTGGGAAAGTATTGGTTGCACAGCCAAGATAAATGCAAACAAATGCTTCGTATAACTTTCTACACCTTTCTACTGGTAATTTGGCCCACTCTTAAGCAGCAAACTGCTGTTTTCAGATCTTTGCCATAGGTTTTTGGATGTGATTCAGATCTGGACTCTTCGTCGGCCAATTCCAAAGAGTCCAGAGTTTCCTGAACCATTTCTGGTTTATTTTTAATGCGTGTTTGGAGTCATTGTCCTGCTGGAAGACCCACTGGAGACCCAGTTCAATGGAGACCCAGGTTTTGGACACTCCACATAAAATTAGTCAGTTTACTATATAATTATGTAGTAAACTATACCACACACTGTAATATGACTGGGGCGGCAGGGTAGCCGTTGGACTAGTTACCAGAAGGTTGCAAGTTCAAATCCCCGAGCTGACAAGGTACAAATCTGTCGTTCTGCCCCTGAACAGGCAGTTAACCCACTGTTCCTAGGCCGTCATTGAAAATAAGAAAACTGACTTGCCTAGTTAAATAAAGGTGAAATAAATATCTCTCGACCATGTGTAGTACTTAAAATTGTGTAGAATGCTATAGTAAATACTACAAAAATGTCAGAAAAAACACGTATTTTTACTTTAGTAAATACTACAGTATTTCGTTTGCATAAACCCTGCCCATTCCCCTCCCCATGTCCAAATTTTTGCCACCATATTGTATTCCCTACATGTTATCGAATTGAGCAGAAGCTCTAAACTCTCCGTTCAGAACCCATTCCTACCTACCTTTTAGTATTTCTCCGGATAGGTTTCCTCAAGGAAAAAGACCCCCACTTCTATATCAAATACAATAAAACAAAAACTCTTTAGTACGTACTACAGCAATGTCCCCAAGAACACTACAGTAAATACTACAGTATACCATACTACAGTCCGCAAATCACTACAGTATACTACAGTCTACAAAACTCTACGGTTATTACTATAGTATATACTACTCTTTCTTTACTGCAGTATTTATACTATATATAAATACTATAGTTTTTTTCATGTGGGCTGGGTTGAACATTGGGCTCAAAAACATATTTCCTGCCTCTGGTACTGGGGGCCTTGAACGTGTGCAAGACACCATGAAATCAGCAGATTATCAGTGGACTGCAATGTTCAACCCAGTGTTCAAAAATTGTGTCTCTGTTGAAGGTTGTGGGTCTTCCAGCATGACAACAACCCCAAACACTTAAAAGCAACAACAACAAAGTGGTGAAATTGCCAGTAGAATGGTGCAGCAAGGTCATTATAATGTATACATCAAATGATGTAACCAATCATTTTGTCCATGCCATTTCTCTTTACTTTCAAATTTAAAATTGTAAACATAAGTTCACAAAAATACAATTGGTTCTGCAATGTTGAAAATCCAATAACAAGGTGTGGACAAGTGTTTTGTGCTCAATTTCAAGAAATAGGGAATTATTTAAGAAAAGTGCAAGTGTGCCAAGTGTACGATACATTAAGGACACCTGCTCTTTCCATGACATAGCTTTCACTTGGATTCACCTGATCAGTCTATGATCCCTTATTAATGTCACTTGTTCCCAGGTTGATGCTGTAAATGAAAATGTGTTCTCAGTCAATTTACCTGGTAAAATAAGGGTAAAATAAATTAAATTAAATCCACTTCAAATCAGTGTACACTACACTCATAGAAAAAAAGGGTTACAAATGGGTTTTTCAGCTGTCCCAATAGTATAACCCTTTTGGATTCCATGTAGAACCTTCTGTGGAAAGGGGCCTACATGGAACCCAAAAGGGTTCCTCAAAAGGTTATACTATGGGGACAGCCGAATAACCCTTTTAGGTTCTAGATGGCACCTTTTTTTCTAAGAGTGTAGATGAAAGGGATGGGACTATAAAATAAGGATTTTTAAGCCTTGAGACATGGATTGTGTATGTGTGCCATTCATAGGGAGAATGGGCAAGACAAAATATTTAAGAGACTTTGAATGGGGTATGGTAGTAGGTGCCAGGCACACCAGTTGGTGTCAATAACTGCAATGCTGCTGGGTTTTTCACGCTCAACAGTTCCTTGTGCGTATCAAGAATGGGCCATCACCCAAAGGACATCCTGCGAACTTCAAACAACTGTGGGAAGCATTGGAGTCAACAAGCGCCAGCATCCCTGTAGAACACTTTTGACACCTTGTAGAGTCCATCCCTCGACAAATTAAAGCTGAGGTGGGGTGTGCAACCCAATATTAGGAAGGTGTCCTGAATGTTTTGTATACTCAGTGTAATTGGCCACAACTGTAGCTCTCTCTCTCAGCTCCATCAAAAACAAATAGTAAAAAGTAGTAGGGGGGGTGTGTGTGTTTTTTTTATACACCGAGTATGTACTTAAAAGTGTTTCCAGCTTTTGAACGTCTTTTGCCAGTTCTGAGCAGGGGTGAGTGCTCTCGGTGTGTGGTTGATGCTCGCACTCTGTGGCTCAGCACCCTCAGGACTGTCAAGCCAGGTGATAAGTTAATTACCTGACTCTGGGATACTCCGGCACAGCAGCATCTGGAAATAAGTGGAAGGAGAGAAGGCCTTTGCTCATGCCTTAGAGACAAATACAGAGAGAGGGAAAGAGAGAGGGAGTGGCTATATATAGCTTTTTAAATGAAGTTGTAAAATTCAACCCTAGCCAATTTCAGAGTAGAGTTTGGCCCCTATCCTCCTCACCCCTGAGCAAATGGTTCCTTGGCACTATCCCTCTAAAACCCATATTTCCTATTTTGTAGGCCCTATTCAATCTATGATATGTGTATTGAGCAGTTGGAATTTAAAATATATTCCACAAATTGTCAACAATATGGGTCCCTTTGTTACGTTTGAATGAGGAGACCAAGGTGCAGCGTGGTAGACGAACATCTTACTTTTATTAAAATGAACACCGAAAAACAACAAAATAAAAAAAGAACATAAAGTTCTGCAGGCTACACAGCAACTATTCAAAATCAAGATCCCTCTAACTAAGGTGGGAAAAGGGCTGACTAAGTATGATCCCCAATCAGAGACAAGGATAGACAGCTGCCTCTGATTGGGGACCATACCAGGCCAAACAAAGAAATCGGAAAACTAGATTGCCCACCCTAGTCACACCCTGACCTAACTAAAATAGAGAATTAAAAGGATCTCTAAGGTCAGGGCGTGACAGTACCCCCCCAAAGGTGCGGACTCCGGCCGCAAACCTGAACCTATAGGGGAGGGTCTGTGTGGGCATCAACCCTCGGTGGCGGCTCCCGTGTGGGACGCAGACCCCGCTCCGCTCGTGGCTCCACCAAATTCGGTGGCGCCTCTGGTGCGGAGATTGTCGCCGGAAGCTCCGGACCGTGAATCGTCGCCGGGAACTCCGGACTGTAGATCGTCGCCAGGGATACCGGACTGGGGACCCCCGCTGGAGGCTCCGGACTGGGAACCGTCTCCGGAGGCTCCGGACTGGGGACCGTCTCCAGAGGCTCCGGACTGGGGACCGTCTCCGGAGGCTCCGGACTGGGGACCGTCTCCGGAGGCTCCGGACTGCGGACCGTCGCCGGAGGCTCCGGACTGGGGACCGTCGCTGGAGGCTCAGGACTGGGGACCGTCGCTGGTGGCTCCGAACTGGGGACCGTCGCTAGAGGCTCCGGACTGGGGACCGTCGCTAGAGGCTCCGGACTGGGGACCGTCGCTGGTGGCTCCGGACCGGGGACCGTCGCTGGAGGCTCCGCACCGGGAACCCTCACTGAAGGGGGCTTCGCGTCATGGATCATCACTGGAGGCTTCGGGCCATGGATCATCACTGGAGGCTTCAGGCCATGGACCATCACTGGAGGCTGGGTGTGTAGAGCTGGCACAGGGCGTACCAGGCTGGGGAGACACACTGGAGGCCGGGTGCGTGGAGCTGGCACAGTATATACTGGGCCGTGGAGGCGCACTGGAGGTCTGGAGCGTAGAGCTGGCACATCCCGTCCTGGCTGGATTCTCATTTTTGCACTGCAAGTGCAGGGAACTGGCACCGAGCACACCGGGCTGTGAATGCGCACTGGAGACCCAGTGCGTATCACCACATAACATGGTGCCTGAACGGTCACACGCTCCTTAAAGTGAGTACAGGGAGTTGGCTCTGGTCTGAAACCTGGCTCCGACAACCACCCCGTGTGCCTCACCCCAGAATTGTTTTCGGGGCTGCCTCTCGTGCTTGCGTCGTGGTTGCGAACCCCAGAGTAATCGTTGATTCTCCTTCGCTGCCTCTGCCTGCTTCCATGTCAGAGTCTTGTCCCCTGCCATAACCTCCTCCCATGTCCATGATGTCCTCCACTCCCTCTTCTCCCGGGCCCAGGATTCCTGCTCCTCCTGGCCACGCTGCGAGAATCCCCGCTCCTCCTGGCCACACAGTAAATAGCCAACAGACGTCAGTTCAACATCTAGTTTTGATTTACATTTGGTTGACGTGTCAACTAAACTGAATTCAACGTGAAATCAACAAAACATGTCACCATGTTATTGGATTTAGGTTACAAGTCTAGTGAAATAAAATGACAAAATGCCCTTATGTTGATGACTTTTTGCAAATCCAATCAGTTTTCCACGCTAATTCAATGTCATCACGTTGATTCAACCAGTTTTTTCCCAGTGGGAAGAGTCATGATCTACTATAATTGGATCCCACCATTTGGGACAGTGAATATATCTCTGAACAAAGGGGAATGTGCCTAGGAATATACAGAGTTGCGGGGGTAAGTGAAGGGTGGTTGTTGTGTGTGTGCGCGTGTGTTCACAGTGGATAGTTCACATGTGATAGTGTCTTGTGTGTGTGTGTGTGTGTATGTGTTGGGTGTGAGCTGCTCCCATCCAGCCAGGCAAATGACTATCTTCAACGGGATTCTGTTTTGAAGATAGTTTCTAAGGAAACAGAATAATAGTAGAGCACACAAGTAGAACACACTTCAAACATTAAAGAGCACACTAAGGCCAATGCAGGATATAGACAGAAAAAGTGATATCTCGTTAAAATTACTTTTGTTAAGTTCTTCCAAGATGTGGTATTTCTGCTTTCCAATTATATAGTTTAATGAGATTGATGGGTACTAAACAGTTTCTGGAAGTTGAAACACTTCAGATAGCTCTCCTCTAGTCCTGTTTAACCTCAACCCACAGAGTTAACCTTTGTTTGAGTGGTGGTTTGAGCAGGTTGGATAAGCCTACCTGATGCTAGGACAAAGTAACTTACCTTGGAGATCTACATCACAACATACAATAGTTGAAATGTAAAGATAAAACATTTAATTTCACAAAGCTGAAGTTTAAAACAGTTTCACAGATCATAACTTGCCAATTTTGGTCTAGAGTTTGGACTCATTCCTTGGGAAAATTGGGAAATCATGAGACTTGTTTGAGTCAGGGTTACCTCCAAATATCCATGGCTTAACTCAACTTGTACATTGGCTAGCATGTTGTGTTTTTGAATGTTTAAGATGGTCCCACTTGAGATATCTATCACCGCTTCCCTCCCCTCGTCATTGGCCTCAGCACTGTATAAAGTGTGATGTATAAAGACCCTGGTAATGGAAGTGCTGGCTCAGCCTGCAAAACATTGTTGGAACCTCTCAATCTGAGAATGTTTGTGACTGTCATAATCACATGTATCATCAGGTGCATCACAGCTCTCTCTCCTGAACCCAGTTCCACACAATTTCACCAGTGTCCCCAGATTGCTGTTTCCAAGTATAACTGTTAGGTCTCTCTTATTGTGTTCTGAGGCTTTCTTGAGGCCTGTAATGTGAGCTTTCAAGTGGAATAAACCAAAGTCTGACTGACCAGATCCAGTCGGTTAAAGATGAAGACCTGCAGTAAGCAGGATTTACCATGGTCACATTTGTCAAAGTCAGGGGTCATTTCCCCAAATGTCTAAGGTTAATGTCATTATTCCTTAGGTATAGGCTTTATCATGTTATCCTCAAAGATTCACTATGGCGAATGTAATACCTTCACGTTTTCAACAAAAAGAACAAACAGTGATGGCGTGTCCTTGGGAGGACGTAGGCCATTAAAATACAGGGAAAAAACTAATATAGTTCCCACATGCTTGCAATCAACCATCAGAATCTAGTAAGGTCCGTTTTCCATTACCGAATCGAAGGGAGGCCATGAGAAGTCTGGTTTGGCCAAACCCAAAGGAATGAACTGTACAAAGGCAAACTTCATGGCACACTGACTTTCACTCAGTGCTGAGATCCCATTTTCACTCTTGCAATTCATCCTCTGTGCTAGTAACTACTGTATGGAATAAAATAGGACTGAAAAAACGTTCAACTGGAGGAGCTTCAGACTTTGGTACTTGCCAAAGACATAAGACAATGGTTACGAACATAATGGGACGCCTACGCAAAGACACTGATGTTGCATAGAAATTGCACTCTGCTCGACTCTTATCCGCAATCTGTCAGTATTATGTCAGGCTCACATATCCGTCCAGGGAGGTCTACCGTTTTCCACTCAAATTCCAAGCGTTCCATTTGTTGTGTTTAGTTGTTGGGCAGCTGGTCGCAAATAAAAAACATCTGTGATTTCACATTCAAGAGGTAGAGCTATACTGGCAGATCAACGGGGGAGCTGAGAGATTGTAGCAGACTTGTTTGGTCATTTCGAGGGAGATCGGTTGACCCGTGTGGGTCCGTGGCCTCAGGAATGTGCTTAAAAATAGTCATTTGCGGAAAAGGGAAGCCAAAGAATCAATGACGCAATGATGATGAGAATGACAGAGTTCTGGTTTGGGCTCGCTGAAAGCATTACACCAGCAAGCCAACGTTCCAACACAATCAAAATGAAGAAGTAAAGGAACATCATGGATTGTTATTTGAGTATTAAAGGTCATGTTTGAAGCCCCAATTGATGCCAAGGAAATAGTAAGGGACATATTTATCAATATTTTTATCTCAAAGTAAGATATCAGATAAATAAAACCTTTGTTATGTAGCAAAACTACAGAAAAACATGACATGTTTAACCTTAACTCTTAATTCATTCTCATTCTGGTTGCTTTGATTTCATTTGGAAGACTTTCGTGTTTTATTATTTCCCGGAAACAAACGGGTGCTTGTGTCTGTAAAAAACAAGGATCTTATTCAAAACTGTCTGTAGCCAATCAAAACTGGCTACAGACTATCCAGATACAAGAAATGGATTGGGCTTTAACTGAACCCCAATTAACCTTGGAACTGAGGAGGAAATGTTCAAACAGGGAGAACCTTTAAAAACGTTTAATGCCTCGTTCATCTTAAATGGAGTGGTTGGAGTTGTTGTATACAGTGAGGTCTGGGGTGTGTGGGCATGTTTAATTTAACAGGGCCATGTTGAGAGAGTGCAATTAACACAGGCGGCCATTAAATACTTGAGCTGCTTCTCGATCCTGAAAAAAAGTAGCCTCCTTCCCTCCGAAATTGTTTCTGCATCACATTTCCTATGGCAATGAACAGCCCAGCTCAATGCACATTACCGCTAACAATGTACAACACTCTCCCTTACACCATGTAACAACTCTGTGTCAGAATGAAAAATGATAATGCATAAATTAATAGCAACCACGTCTGTTATGTGCCTGACTCTCTACTTCTTGCCTCTCTCTCTGCTCACATATTGAAGGTTATGCTATACTCTAATCAAATTAAACTTTGAAACATTAAAACCTTAAACTCGGAAAGATGTTGGGATTTGGTGTTCCGATGTTGGGGTTTGGTGTTTTTAAAGTTGCGATTGACAGAGGGTTTTTACAAATTGTTCATTGGTAACATATTTGGCAAATTTCAGTTGTGGTCAAGTTATGAACTATCTTTGATCAATGGTATTGGTCATGTTTAGTCCCTATCACTCACCATTGTATATGATTAGTTATTGTGCGTCTACACAAGTAGCTCAGTACAAGTAGCCCAATTACCCAAACTCAGGTTTGGCATCAGAGAAGAAAACAGCAAGGATGGAAAACATGAAAAGAAAAACAGTAGACCATATAAATTGGTGTTACAGTTTAAACTTTGGGGCCATTAAACTGGAACTGCAATTGGGACTTGAGACAACAGAGGCCGTTGACCAGAGAATTTCTCTCCGATTGTTGTTTCTGTCCTTAACACACGCATTATTCATCCTTGGAAGATAGGGTTTCAAATTAGCTTTCTGCACTGTGCGACCCTGCACTGTAAATCACCCCACCATTTTGTTTAGAGTGAAAACATGAGCGAAAATTCACAGCCAGCATCCACAGAGATTGAAACGCTCTTTGCTACTACAAGGCCATAGACCCTTAGCCACTGTTTCTGGTCTGATGAATAAAGCCTTCTGTTTCCTTTGCCAAGAATGGATTGACCATGTCACACTTGGGGTCAAGGTGCTGTTGTTGCAGATATTAAAGCCTTTGAATCATGTTTGCTGAGTATAAGAGGCCACCACGGTAAACGACTGTATGGTTGTAGTGTAAAGGAACAGTGAGTGGCATGGGGATGAGGAGCATCACATTAATATCTCATTAGCATTTTCACATGTAAGAAAACTTCACGTGAAAATCTCTCTTACACATAAGGAATTGCAAGTTCACATGTGAAATACAATCATGTGTTTTTTTGTTGTTGTTGCCGTTTCACGTTAGAAAGCTCCACGTGACAATGGTACATTTCATATGTTAAAAACGTTCACGTGCAAATCACACTTTCGCATATGGAATTGCAGATTCAAATGTGGGGTTAAAATGTTATTTTTCTCACAAGTAAAAATATGGTGTTAAAGAGCTACTGAACTTCCTGATTTGGTCCTGTTTTGAAGCTTAGTTATTAAGAAATACTAGCGGCCATGACTGAAGCCAAACGACAGTTGTCTTAGGGATGTAATTTGACGTGGGTGTTTCTTTGCCATTCAATCACAACAAACAAGGGCATTTACATTTTAGTCATTCAGCATACGTTCTTATCCAGAGCAACTTACAGTTAGTGCATTCATCTTAAGATAGCTTGGTGGGACATCCACATCACAGGCGTAGACAGTACATTTTCCTCAATAACGTAGCTATCAGTAGAGTCAGAGATAGAAGGGATGTGTGACGTGCAAGTGCTGGTAAATAGTTGAAGGGGGTTTGTGGTGCTTGGCGGTGGGGGTCGAGTTGAGGAGGAGGATTATTTAAGATACTGTTTGAAGAGGTAGGGTTTCAGAAGATGGGCAGGGACTCTGCTGTCCTAGCTTCAGGGGAAAGCTGTTTCCAATAATGGGGTGCCAGACAGAAGAGCCTGGACTGGTAGCTCCTCTCCCGTAGGGGTGGGAGGGCCAAGAGACCTGAGGTGGCATAATGGAGTGATCATGTTGGGGTGTAGAGTTTGAGCATAGCCTGAAGGTAGGGAGGGGCAGTTCCTCTTGCTGTTCTGTAGGTAAACGCCATGGTCTTGTAGTGGATGCAAGCTTAGACTGGAAGCCAGTGGAGTGTGTGGAGGAGAGGGGTGACATGAGAGAACTTGGGAAGGTTGAAAATCAGGCGGGCTGCAGCATTCTGGATGAGTTGCATGGGTTTGATGGCAAAAGTGGGGAGCCCAGTCAACAGCGAGTTGCAGTAGTCCAGATGGGGGAGGACAAGTGCTTGGATTATGACCTGTGCCTCTTCCTGTGTGAGGTAGGGTCATACACTACGGCTGAACCAAGCCCTGGGGGACACCAGGTATGAGCAGCCTGCTGGTAGGATGCAATCCAAGTGTGCAGAGCTTGAGAGGGTGGAGAGGAGGACCTGATGGTTCACGGTGTGAAAGGTAGCGGATAGATTTAGGAAGATGAGAACAGAGGAGAGAGAGTCAGCTTTGGCAGTGCGGACAGCCTCCATGACACAGAAAAGAGCAGTCTCGTTTGAGTGACCAGTCTTGAAGTGGTTAGGGTCAAGAAGATCGTTCTGAGAGAGATAATGACAAAGTTGATCAGAGACAGCATGCTCAAGTGTTTTGGAAAGAAAATAAAGGGATACAGGTCAATAGTTTTTTACGTCAGATGAGTCGAGTCCTCACTATTCGCAGGATGTCATCTGGCGAGAGAAGGGAGAAAGGTCAAGGCGTAGGATAGTTCTGTGTGAGTGCGATAAGTGGACTCAATATGCTGAGTGATTGAGTAGTGGATGTCATCAACCATTTTTTTTTAAATGGATGACAAAGACATTTGCAGGGAGGGAGGGGGTGGAGGATTAAGGAGGGAGGAGGTGTAAAATAGTTTCTTAGGGTTCGAGGCAGAAGCTTGACATTTAGTGGTATAAAGTGGCTTTAGCAGCGAATCCAGAGAAGGAGAAGGTAGAGGAGGGAGTGAAAGGATGATAGGTCCTCCGGAAGTTTAGTTTTCCTCTATATTCGCTCAACTGCCCGCAGCCCTGTTCTGTAAGCTCGCAATGAGGTGTTCACTAAGCTCGCAATGAGTCACTCAGCAGGAGGGGGGGGCAGACCCGGCCGGAAGAAAAAGGGAGATTTCGAGAAAAATGGAGGAGAGTAGCGTCGAAAGGCTGATTTAGGAGACAGGAGGGAAAATAATTTAGCAGAAGGGAGAGATGATAGGATAGAAGAGGACAGATTAGTGGGGGAGAGAGAGCAAAGATTGCAACGGCGCATGACCATCTGGATAGGGCTTGAGTGGTTAGGCTTGGAGGAAACGGAGACAGAAAAGAAAATTAAGTAGTGATCAGAGACCTGGAGAGGGATTGCAGTGGGATTACTAGGCGTATTGCCTGGCCTTGTGAGTTGGAGAGGATTGGGAGGTCAAAAGAGGCAAGGAGGGAAAGAGACAGTTGGAAAGAAATTAATCGAAGGCAGACGTTGGGATGTTGAATTTGCCAAGTACGAAGAGTGGTGAGCTATCGTCAGGAAATTAGGTCATCAAGGTGTCAAGCTCATTGAAGAACTCTCCAAGGCCACCTGTAGGGCGATGGATGACAATAGTGTAAAGGCTTGAGTGAACAAGTGACAGTGACGAGATGGACAGGTGAGAGAGGGAGAAAAGAGAAAATCTCCACATAGGAGAAATGAGTGTGACTGTGCCACAAAGTTTTGAAGGTAAGGACTTCTTCCCTCCTTACTGACTCGCCATCCCAAGATGTTCATCTAATTCAGTTATGGCTCTGACCTTGTGTTTAGCCAAGCTGACAGTAGCTAGCTAGCATAGCTTGGGGATTGCCGTAGCAGGGGGTTCATGGTGCTTGGCGGTGGGGGTCCTCAATTTTGTGGTATCCAATTGGTAGTTACAGTCTCATCACTGCAACTCCCGTACGGACAGCATGCTCTGCGCCCGGCCCGCCACAGGAGTCGCTAGTGCGCGATGGGACAAGGACATCCCTGCCGGCCAAACCCTCCCCTAACCCAGACGACGCTGGGCCAATTGTGCGCTGCCCCATGGGTCTCCCGGTCGTGGCTCACTTGCGACAGAGCATGACTCAAATCTAGAATTCTAGTGCCTTAGTCCACTGCGCCACACGGAAGGCCCTGGAATGTGTTTCTACTACACCTTGCTACAGAATTTGCATGAAACTTAGTTTTAAAGTTTCATCCGATCACGTAAAGGTATGTTAAACGGTATCAGGTGCTAGCTGAAAGCCTGGTCTTGAGTCAGCTGTCCTACAACACAATATTCTATAACTGGCTAGTTTTGTCTCATCTCTCCTGATGTCCGATCTTACCCGAGGACAAATCCCGGAACTAATAATATCCCTACAGGTGTAGGATACATGTGGACATTGCATAAACAAATCGCACAGCTTGAGTGTAGATAGATTTATCCAAATATTTTTTTTAATATATTATCAATATGAGTGTTCGTGTTACAAAGAAAAAACATTTTATGCTGTACAAATCATATTGATGTGCTTATAAAGATGGTATGCCTATACTTACAGTACCGAGCAAATAACAATACGTTGTGTGTAGAGTACAACTTCAGCTGTTTAACCATTACTGAAATGGCATTATATGTGTCTATTTGGCCAATTCTAAGGATATGGCTATCTAACCACACACTGACATGCACAGCTCTCTGGGTGAGGTTCTGTCTTCAAGTCTACAATGGGTGATGAAGTGCCTTTCATCTATGTAATGTATTACATGTTATGGACAGGTGCAGTCAGGTGGGTGGAGGGGTGGAGTACATGACACTCCATGCTGGATATGGCAGTTTGCCTCAACCCATGGGTCCAGCAGGCAGAGTTAAATAACTATAGGCAGATGTGAGATTTATCAGCTCCACGCTCCTCTCCTCACAGATACTGTCTTCCGCTTCTATATCCGTCCCAGCTCTTATATCACAGAGGTAGGGAGACAAAGACGTTCACCATACAGTTATGAAAGCAAATAGGAGTGAAAATATGCTTCAGTAAATACATGGTTGAACATAGCCAATCAGAGATCTTGATTCACAGCTAATTCACAAGGGTCATGTGCCAGCATGACACTGACTGGTTGGCATTACTTACTCGGGCCCAGGTGTATTCCATTGGCACATTGGAAAGGGACAACTTCTTACAACATACACAGCACTGATTACAGGATCAATGGTGCTTTGGTGAATTACAGAACAGATAGTGTTTTGACCATTGACCGGATCAAATGTTACCAACCTGATTCAAGTGTCCTCCATTACTCTGAAGCAGTACTGATGTTTGGCCACTGCCTCAGCCTTCTGTAATAGCTCCTGATATGGTAGGGGGTGTTCCCACAAAAGCAAGCTGGCTACAGCCTATGATTACCAAGCAATGTAGTATCCAATGCCTGCCCTCTATTGACCCTAAATGCAAATGACTAGATCTCTTGTTAGCAAGCTTTCTCTGACATGCTACATTACACATTAAGCTTGATGTATTTAGCCCAACATATACTCCTAAGGAGCCTACAGTTAGTCATTATGGTCCATCTACATAAAGCTCTTTACGTTCATGTCACATAAAAATAATTTCACAAATGCAAAATATACACTTACTGTTGTCACATCTACTCCCGCTCATCGTCACCAGTTTACTAATCACCGGTCAAGGCAGCACATCATTACGCACACCTGGCAAACGTTATTACGCACACCTGCACCCCATCATCAGTCACAACTGTACTTCATTACTTATAATTTATCTAGCACTCTGTTCTTTCAGTCATCAGGTAGTATTGTTAATGTTTTCCTTGTTAGACACTTCTCTTGTTTTGTTTTCATTAAACTCACAATACACTTGCTTCCAGACTCCCTGGGTCTATGTTACAGAATATTACCTGTAACGCTGAAACCCCTCCACCTCTCCTGGACATCGATGGGAGTTCCACCTATACCGTCAGATCCCTCCTATACTCTGACATCGTGGGGTTAGTCTCCAATACCTGGTGGACTGGGAGGGGTACAGTCCAAAGGAGCGGTTTTGGTTCCGGTGTACGTTATTCTAGATCCCAACATCATCTGAGATTTCAACCTTCACCGTCGTCCTGCGGCTGTAGCTGTGCGTCTGGGGTACTGTCACTTCTACTCCCGGTCACTGGTCTACTAACTACCAGTTCTGGCAACCCATCATTACTCAAACCTGCACCCCATCATCAGTCAGACCTGGACTTCTTTGCTACCTTGATTACTTACAATTTATCTATCACTCAGTTTCAGTCATCAGGTAGTAATGTTTGTTTTTCCTTGTTAATTAAGACGCTGCTCGTTTTGAATTTTTCTATGTTCGTTTTCATTTAACTCGATTCCGGACTCCCTGTGTCTACGTTACAACTGTATACGGTTTTAACCGACTTTATCACAGTTCGAGATAACAGTATTTTTCAGTGACAACACGTTTCTGACGGCAGCCTTCTTTGAAGCATGCTAGATTGCTAATTAGCAGAGGTGGCCTCTCTGTCTATCTTCCTTAAACATGCTCTGTTACATGGAGATATGACCGTGTGGGAAAACTAACCCTATAAAAGATGTATCCTTTTAACCTTTCATTTCTCACTGATCACAAAGCCTTGACCTCAATCTTATCGAAAATTTGGGGGCAGAACTGAAAAGCGTGTGCGAGCAAGGGGGACTACAAACATGACTCAGTTACACCAGCTCTGTCCGGAGGAATGGGCCAAAATTCATTATTATGTGTTGTGTATTTAGCCCTCTGTTTCGTCCATGTCTTTGTGCGTGATTGTTTATTGTTAGGTCGGTACGTTTCCGGCTGGTTTATTCCCGGGTGTTGTTTTACCCGTGTTTAGTGGCAACCGTTATTTTGTTCGCACATTGGGTTACTTTGTGCATTTGCCTTTATTAAAGTGCATTGTTCACTTATCTCTCCTCTCCTGCACCTGACTTCATGTACCAGCTACACCCACCAACTGACACTGGGAAGCTTATGGAAGGCTACCCAAAACGTTTGGCCCAAGTTAAACAATTTAAAGGTAATGCTACCAAATACTAATTGAGTCTATGTAAACTTCTGACCCACTGGGAATGTGATGAAAGAAATAAAAGCTGAAATAAATCATTCTCTGTACTATTATTCTGTACTATTAAAGTGGTGATCCTAACTAACCTAAAACAGGGCATTGTTACTTGGGTTAAATGTTAGGAATTGTGAAACTGAGTTTAAATGTATTTGGCTAACGTGTATGTAAACTTCTGACTTCAACTGTACATATTACCTCAACTAACTGCCCCCGCACATTGACTCTGTACCGGTACCCACCTGTATATAGTCTCACTATTGTTATTTTACTGCTGCTCTTTAATTACTTGTTTTATTTCTTATTCATATTTTTTTAACTGCATTGTTGGTTAGGAGCTTGTAAGTAAGCAGGTATTCGGCGCATGTGACTAATAAAATTTGATTTGAAATGATCCGCTAAGAAATGAATGCCTTAGTGAATTTCCATGTACATAATTCTCAGGTGGTAAGGGTTTAAATAAGATGGATGTGTGTGTGTGTGTGTGTGTGTGGCATGGTGGGGCAAATGTAGTCACAGAAATAAGGTGAGGGAGCGAAGGTCACACCAAGCATGTTTTCTGACAAATACCAGAAGCTATGAGAAGGACAATCAGGTCCAAGTTCCAGGTTGTTTTCTTCTTCTAGGGAATATAGTGAAACTAAGCAGTATGGCATTAACTTTGCTAGCATGAATATGATTAAAACATATATTTTTGTTCTATATTATAGGACACCAATGGTTAGGGAGGGGAAACTGGTTATAGATACCACTGCTTAAATATTATGGATAATTCTTAATTTTTGTAATTCCTGCAAGAATAGCATTATCTTTTTTATAGTTGTTGCCAGTTATTTTGACTGGTTACAGAACACTGTCACACCATTCATAGGTCATGTCTAGACAGTTCATGCAGCTTTAGTATTCTCATCATAATGTTCCGATCATGGAATATCGAACACATCATGCATGAAACACCTACATTTAAATATGTTTACCATGTCCAAATGATCTTTCCTCGCGCTATATTCAAATGCCAGTATGTATAATACAATTGGTAGATTGGCAAAATATGTATGTCTTCGAGGGTCAGTCCTTCACAGGAGAGCCGTTTTAACGTAAACACAAATTGTTAAATTACGAGCATAGTTGGTTTAGCCACAGAAAAAGTGTGCAACCTTCCAGCTATGATTGGCTGAGATAATGAGTAACCTGGACATGCCGAGAGATGGGTTGGGATTGGTCTGACATACAGCACGCCTCTGTCTATTTGAGCTGGTCAGTATGTCTAGGTATTCCTGTCTAGTGCGGCTTTTTTTATGTCTCGTGTATTAAAAACTGCATAAGTGTTGCTCTCCACATTCCGGAGGACTGAGTTTTTAAATTAGTTGAATAAGAGTACGATAGCTAAGGAGATTGAGAAAACAAATCTTCAAACTAAGGGCAACTATGGCTTCCACCAGGATACGCGTCCAACCATGAATGATGTATAAGGGTAAAATAGACCATGGACATGGACCACCATGGCACCATTTTTGGTGGTCCATGCCCCGGCACCGTCCTTCACACGTCTGACGACATGATCCCCACTGAACGACTTGTGGATTGTTGTGCACATCACCACCTCTCTGGTATCCATCCACTTTACAAAAAGCAGGCCATCTTCACGGATCCATCGCATGGTCCCCCGCTCAGCCCACTTAGGCATGTCGTTCACCTTCGTCTTCGGAAAGCCCACCCTGTTGTTACGAATAGTGCCACAAGCCCACACTTCCCGCTTCCTAAGGTCTGCAAACAGGGTAGGGCTTGTGTAGAAGTTATCCACAAACAGTTTGTAGCCCTTCCCTAGCAGCAGTCAGACGTCTTTTGTCCTTGTCTTGTCGTGTCCCGTGTATATATATATTTACAACTTCGCATACCTTTTTATATATATTTTTTATTTTCCATAAACTCATCTTCTAAACACTCTCCTGCAACCCGCCTCACCAATTTATATCTAAAAAAAGAAAGTATTATTTACCTCAAATCTGTAATCCTCCATAGAAGCTAGCCAGAAGCTAACCAGAAGCTAGCCAGAAGCTAACCAGAAGCTAGTTAGCTTCTTTACTGGCCAATCGTTAGTATTCAGCTAACTATGGTTTGTGGTCATCAGCTATCCTTTAGCTCGAAAATCTATCGCCAGTTTTGTACGGCGCGGCTCGGTCCGGAACATACCAGACTTATTTTTGTCTCCATGTCCCCGGATTTCAACCGCAAGCTCTGGACATTTATACCTGGATCGCGAGGCTAGCTAGCTGCTATCCGTGTGACTATCGGCTTACGTCGATTCCGGAGCAAACATCAATTATTCCGGAGCTAGCCAGCTGAAGAGTTCCATCAGTTACTCCTGGGCTACAATCACCTATCCGGACCCGTTTTACTGCCAACGCGGAGCCCCACCGGGCCTTCACAACTGGACTACCGATGTTATCTGCCCGAGGGAGTTATCCAGCTGGCTCCTCCGTCGCGACGTTACCTGAACGCCCACCTGCAGTCCGCTAATCGTTAGCTGTCTTATCGGCTGCTATCTGAATAGACCTATCGGACATTTTTTTTTTTCTTGGGCCTCTATAACTATATCTATTATTTATTTTGCGAATTGGATTGATCCCCTGTACCACACAGAACCCCACTAATCCTACCGACGGAAACGCACGAGGTGGCTAAAAACAGACCTCCATCCTATGCTAGCTTGCTACCGATGGCCCGTCTAGCTGTCAATCGCCATAACCCCAACCAACCTCACTACTCACTGGACCCTTTTGATCACTCGACTAAGCATGCCTCTCCTTAATGTCAATATGCCTTGTCCATTGCTGTTCTGGTTAGTGTTTATTGGCTTATTTCACTGTAGAGCCTCTAGTCCTGCTCACTATACCTTATCCAACCTATTAGTTCCACCACCCACACATGCGATGACATCTCCTGTTTTCAATTATGTTTCTAGAGACAATATCTCTCTCATCATCACTCAATACCTAGGTTTACCTCCACTGTATTCACATCCTACCATACCTTTGTCTGTACATTATACCTTGAAGCTATTTTATCGCCCCCAGAAACCTCCTTTTACTCTCTGTTCCAGACGTTCTAGACGACCAATTCTAATTGCTTTTAGCCGTACCCTTATCCTACTCCTCCTCTTTTCCTCTGGTGATGTAGAGGTGAATCCAGGCCCTGCAGTGCATAGCTCCACTCCTATTCCCCAGGCACTCTCTTTTGATGACTTCTGTAACCGTAATAGCCTTGGTTTCATGCATGTTAACATTAGAAGACTCCTCCCTAAGTTTGTTTTATTCACTGCTTTAGCACACTCTGCCAACCCGGATGTTCTAGCTGTGTCTGAATCCTGGCTTAGGAAGACCACCAAAAAAAAAATTTTCATCCCAAACTACAACATTTTCAGACAAGATAGAACTGCCAAAGGGGGCGGTGTTGCAATCTACTGCAAAGATAGCCTGCAGAGTTCTGTCCTACTATCCAGGTCTGTACCCAAACAATTTGAACTTCTACTTTTAAAAATCCACCTCTCTAAAAACAAGTTTCTCACCGTTGTCGCCTGCTATAGACCACCCTCTGCCCCCAGCTGTGCTCTGGACACCATATGTGAGTTGATTGCCCGCCATCTATCTTCAGAGCTCGTGCTGCTAGGCGACCTAAACTGGAACATGCTTAATTAACACCCCAGCCATCCTACAATCTAAGCTTGATGCCCTCAATCTCACACAAATTATCAATGCACCTACCAGGTACCTACCCAAAGCCGGAAACACGGGCACCCTCATAGATATCATCCTAACCAACTTGCCCTCTAAATACACCTCTGCTGTCTTCAACCAAGATCTCAGCGATCACTGCCTCACTGCATCCGTAATGGGTCAGCGGTCAAACGACCTCCACTCATCACTGTCAAACGCTCCCTGAAACACTTCAGCGAGCAGGCCTTTCTAATCGACCTGGCCGGGGTATCCTGGAAGGATATTGATGTCATCCCGTCAGTAGAGGATGCTTGGTTATTTAAAAAAAAAAGCCTTCCTAACCATCTTAAATAAGCATGCCCCATTCAAGAATTTTAGAACCGGGAACAGATAGAGCCCTTGGTTCTCCCCAGACCTGACTGCCCTTAACCAACATAAAACCATCCTATGGCGTTCTGCATTAGGATCGAACAGCCCCCGTGATATGCAGCTTTTCAGGGAAGCTAGAAACCATTCCACACAGGCAGTTAGAAAAGCCAAGGCTAGCTTTTTCAAGCAGAAATTTGTTTCCTGCAACGCTAACTCAAAAATGTTCTGGGACACTGTAAAGTCCATGGAGAATAAGAACACCTCCTCCCAGCTGCCCACTGCACTGAGGCTAGGAAACACTGTCACCACTGATAAATCCACTATAATTGAGAATTTCAATAAGCATTTTTCTACGGCTGGCCATGCTTTCCACCTGGCTACCACTACCCTGGTCAACAGCACTGCACCCCCCACAGCAACTTGCTCAAGCCTTCCCCATTTCTCCTTCTCCCAAATCCAGTCAGCTGATGTTATGAAAGAGCTGCAAAATCTGGACCCCTACAAATCAGCCGGGCTAGACAATCTGGACCCTTTCTTTCTAAAATGATCTGCCGAATTTGTTGCCACCCCTATTACTAGCCTGTTCAACCTCTCTTTCGTGTCGTCTGAGATTGGAAAGCAGCTGCGGTCATCCCCCTCTTCAAAGGGGGGACACTCTTGACCCAAACTGCTACCCTGCCTTTTGAAGGTCTTCGAAAGCCAAGTCAACAAACAGATTACCGACCATTTCGAATCTCACCATGCCCTCTCCGCTATGCAATCTGGTTTCAGAGCTGGTCATGGGTGCACCTCAGCCACGCTCAAGGTCCTAAACGATATCTTAACCGCCATCGATAAGAAACATTACTGTGCAGCCGTATTCATTGATCTGGCAAAGGCTTTCACCACATCCTCATCGGCAGACTCGACAGCCTTGGTTTCTCAAATGACTGCCTCGACTGGTTCACCAACTACTTCTCTGATAGAGTTCAGTGTGTCAAATCGGAGGGTCTGCTGTCCGGACCTCTGGCAGTCTCCTCTATGGGGGTGCAATTCTAGGACTGACTCTTCTCTGTATACATCAATGATGTCGCTCTTGCTGCTGGTGAGTCTCTGATCCACCTCCACACAGACGACAACATTCTGTATACTTCTGGCCCTTCATTGGACACTGTGTTAACAGCCCTCCAGGCAAGCTTCAATGCCATACAACTCTCTTTCCGTGGCCTCCAATTGCTCTTAAATACAAGTAAAACTAAATGCATGCTCTTCAACCGATCGATGCCCGCCTGTCCAACATCACTACTCTGGACGGCTCTGACTTAGAATACGTGGACAACTACAAATACCTAGGTGTCTGGTTAGACTGTAAACTCTGCTTCTAGACCCACATCAAACATCTCCAATCCAAGGTTAAATCTAGAATTGGCTTCCTATTTCGCAAAAAATCATCCTTCACTCATGCTGCCAAACATACATATAAAACTGACCATCCTACCAATCCTCGACTTCGGTGATGTCATTTACAAAATAGCCTCCAATACCCTACTCAACAAATTGGATGCAGTCTATCACAGTGCCATCCGTTTTGTCACCAAAGCCCCATATACTACCCACCATTGCGACCTGTACGCTCTCGTTGGCTGGCCCTCGCTTCATACTCGTCGCCAAACCCACTGGCTCCATGTCATCTACAAGACCCTGCTGGGTAAAGTCCCCCCTTATCTCAGCTCGCTGGTCACCATAGCATCACCCACCTGTTGCACGCGCTCCAGCAGATATATCTCTCTGGTCACCCCGAAAAACCAATACTTTCTTTGGCCGCCTCTCCTTCCAGTTCTCTGCTGCCAATGATTGGAACAAACTACAAAAATCTCTGAAACTGGAAACACTTATCTCCCTCACTAGCTTTAAGCACCAGCTGTCAGAGCAGCTCACAGATTACTGCACCTGTACATAGCCCACCTATAATTTAGCCCAAACAACTACCTCTTTCCCTACTAAATTTATTTCATTTATTCATTTATTTATTTTGCTCCTTTGCACCCCATTATTTTTATTTCTACTTTGCACATTCTTCCACTGCAAATCTACCATTCCAGTGTTTTACTTGCTATATTGTATTTACTTTGACACCATGGCCTTTTTTTGCCTTTACCTCCCTTATCTCACCTCATTTGCTCACATTCTATATAGACTTGTTTCTACTGTATTATTGACTGTATGTTTGTTTTACTCCATGTGTAACTCTGTTGTTGTATGTGTCGAACTGCTTTGCTTTATCTTGGCCAGGTCGAAATTGTAAATGAAAACTTGTTCTCAACTTGGCTACCTGTTTAAATAAAGGTGAAATAAAAAATAAAAATTACAGAGTCATAGCTAAGTCCCTTACCGGTAGCAAAACTGTTCTTCCCTTCATAGACAAAAACAATTGCATGTGTAGGCAAACACACATTCAGCCAACACAAACAGCTTGTAACCCCACTTGGTTGGTTTGTTTCTCATGTACTGTTTGAGGCCAATTCTGGCCTTTGAGGCTACCATCCTCTCATCTATTGACACATTCTGGGCTGGCTGAAAGTAGGTTTTGCAGGCCTCAACAATGTTGTAGTAGAGAGGTTTTAATTTGCACAGTCTATCAAACGTTGCTGTGCCTCTCTTCTTGTCATTCGCTTCATCATCCTTTGGGTCACTGATATGAAGCGCCTGTGAAATAACCAGAAACCTTTTGCAAGACATAACAGTCACGGGGAAAGGCAGTTGGTAGAGAGATGATGTTTTCCAGTAGTCCCTCAGGCTTTTCAGCTTCACCAGCCACATGTAGACAACCAGTGAAAGGTAGCAGAAAAAGTCTGACATGGATATGGGCTTTCATGCTACCTTTTTGCCTGCTTGCTTCTTCTCCCCATACTTATTTGTGTTAGACACAAGCGACTCGACAACGGATTGGGTGAAAAACAGCTGAAAAAGCTGAAGGGGGCTGTAAGTTGATGTCATACTCACCTGACCTCCAGGCTCCCTTTTCGGCCTAAATGTTGGTTGAGGTGGCTTCACATCATCTTCTAGGACAGTGTGCCAGCGCCCTTCTGTCCTTTCGTTAGCAGGTGGCACACTTCCCCTCCTCCGCTTCTTTGTCAGTGCCTTCACACCTCTAGATGGCCCGGGAGGTGTGGAGGCGGAGACAACAGGTGTCTGGCTGGATGAACCAGCTTCAGTGGGGGATGTACACCTTGGCACTGGGGGCTCCCATTCGAAGTCAGTGTCACTGTGAAAGAATATGTTCAGGTAGAATAGTTTCACATATGAGCCCTGTATCAACAGGTATAATAAACAGATATATAGAGTACAGGGAACATAAAGTGCTGTTCCATTTCACTTGGCCATTGTTGTGGGCCTGCCTCAAATAGGCTATTTCATGTGGGGGTGGGGTGGAGCGGCAGACACAAGCACGCATCTCAACCATGCTCCCTCTAATCCATAATATGTAGACTGAGAGGAGGAAGCATGGTCGCTGTGTTGCGATGTGTGGGTTTGCTGTTACATTCTACTCCATTCAAAAAAAAAAATTCTCTCTCTCTCTCTCTCTCTCTCTCTCTATATATATATATATATATATATATATATACACTGCTCAAAAAAATAAAGGGAACACTAAAAGAACACATCCTAGATCTGAATGAATGAAATATTCTTATTAACTACTTTTTTCTTTACATAGTAGAATGTGCTGACAACAAAATCACACAAAAACTATCAATGGAAATCAAATGTATCAACCCATGGAGGTCTGGATTTGGAGTCACACTCAAAATTAAAGTGAAACCCACACTACAGGCTGATCCAACTTTGATGTAATGTCCTTAAAACAAGTCAAAATGAGGCTCAGTAGTGTGTGTGGAATCCACGTGCCTGTATGACCTCCCTACAATGCTTGGGCATGCTCCTGATGAGGTGGCGGATGGTCTCCTGAGGGATCTCCTCCCAGACCTGGACTAAAGCATCCGCCAACTCCTGGACAGTCTGTGGTGCAACGTGGCGTTGGTGGATGGAGCGAGACATGATGTCCCAGATGTGCTCAATTGGATTCAGGTCTGGGGAACGGGCGGGCCAGTCCATAGCATCAATGCATTCCTCTTGCAGGAACTGCTGACACACTACAGCCACATGAGGTCTAGCATTGTCATGCATTAGGAGGTACCCGGCGCCCCAAAGAAATGCCACCCCACACCATGATTGACCCACCGCCAAACCGGTCATAGTGGAGGATGTTGCAGGCAGCAGAATGTTTTCCACAGCGTCTCCAGACTCTGTCACGTCTGTCACATGTGCTCAGTGTGAACCTGCTTTAATTTGTGAAGAGCACAGGGCGTTCTCTGGCAAATGCCAAACGTCCTGCACAGTGTTAGGCTGTAAGCACAACCCCCACCTGTGGACGTCGGGCCCTCATACCACCCTCATGTAGTCTGTTTCTGACCGTTTGAGCAGACACATGAACATTTGTGGCCTGCTGGAGGTCATTTTGCAAGGCTCTGGCAGTGCTCCCCCTGCTCCTCCTTGCACAAAGGCGGAGGTAGCGGTCCTGCTGCTGGGTTGTTGACCTCCTACGGCCTCCTCCACGTCTCCTGATGTACTGGCCTGTCTCATGGTAGCGCCTCCATGCTCTGGACACTACGCTGACAGACACAGCAAACCTTCTTGCCACAGCTCGCATTGATGTGCCATCCTGGATGAGCTGCACTACCTGAGCCACTTTTGTGTGGGTTGTAGACTCCGTGTCATGCTACCACTAGAGTGAAAGCACCGCCAGCATTCAAAAGTGACCAAAACATCAGCCAGGAAGCATAGGAACTGAGAAGTGGTCTGTGGTCACCACCTGCAGAACCACTCCTTTATTGGGAGTGTCTTGATAATTGCCTATAATTTCCACCTGTTGTCTATTCCATTTGCACAACAGCATGTGAAATGTATTGTCAATCAGTGTTGCTTCCTAAGTGGACAGTTTGATTTCACAGAAGTGTGATTGACTTGGAGTTACATTGTTATTCTTTTGAGCAGCGTAAATATATAATATACACACAAACACACACACAAACATAGGCTATGGGTCATTCACATACATACAAACACACCCCCACCCACAACGCATAGCCAATGTGTACTTTACACATTTTTATATGTTGCAAATAAAAAATAAAAATAAAAAATCACAAATGATATTTTACATTATTAATTTCAAAGAACGGCATTAGCATGAGAAGAACTTACCAGTCCAAAACTATGTCCTTGCCGTTCAAAAAATATGCTTCCATTTTGGAATCATAGCTATGGTCGTGAGCTGAATCTTCTTCCAAAAGAAGATCTGTTTCACTGTCACGATTAATTTCCTCTAAAATTGTGTCTACATTCGTATATCTAGTCTTAGATTTAGCTGTCCCTGACTTATTCGCCATGATGTTCGATATATAAACAGCTGAAAATGTGCGTTACCGAAAAAGGGCTGTGCGTCACAAGCTTGGCTCCTTCCAGTATGACTGTTCAATGGCGAATGACCGTCTTTACGCAGGAGTTTACTACATGGGTTGGTCTTCCAACACATAGCCAATGAGCTGAGGTAAACAATGGTTATCTACCCAGCTAGATTTCAAGATGATCAGTGGTCATTGGGTTAAAATACAGTCAATCAACGAAACAGCTGTCAAATCATTGATGCACAATGATATCATTACTTGTCTTCAAATCGGTTTCTTTCAGTCAATACGTCCCGCGAAATGACCCATCACGTTTGGTTGTGTTACAAACAAACCAGTTGATTGCACTGAAACCAAACATGACTGGAAAAGCCACGTTTACTGCATGTGTATTTACATTAAATTTCATCGAAAATGGAATGAGACGGAATTCACGACTCAAGCGGTTCACAAAATGTTTCATGTTAGGCTAAAAAAATGGGTTTTATCAAACAAAAGATAATTCATTGTGTAACAATGAGCATTGGGATTGCAAAGAGATGAAGATCGTCAAAGGTAAACGATTTATTTTAATGCAGTTTGTGATTTTGTTATGCCTGTGCTGGTTGAAATAGTTGTTTTTTATGGGGCTCTATCCTCAGATAATCGCATCGTATTCTTTCGCAGTAAATCCTTTTTTAAATCTGTCAATGCAGTTGGATTAGCAAGATTCTCGGCTTTTGATACATGTGCGACACTTGTATTTTCATGAATGTTTAATATGACTATTTATGTAGCGATCACCGTATGTTGCGGAATTTCAGCCCGCTACCGGGTTCCATGCTCAGAGAGGTTAGTTCATACGGATCAACCCTTAAAGAGATGGGTGAGACTAAAGCTTAAAGAGTGTGTGAACAATGTTGAATGGATGTAGACAAAGAAGAGCTCTCCAATTGTAGTACCAAAACATTCAAAGGCCTTTTTCTCAAAAGTGAGTTTCTAAGTTTATCAACATTCAAAGCAAAATGACTTTCCCATTGTTCCTCAACTGTAGTGTATAATAAACATTTTTGTAGCTCTCTACTTTTATCCAAAAAACGTAATTTCAAATGTTGCTACATAAGTCTGATTTTAGCAAGGTTGGTCACATATGTTAACAACTGATGGCAGTAGCTAACTACTGTAGATAACTAGCCAGCTAACTTCTGGCAAGCAACGCTAAAGGAATTGCAAATGGGTTAGCATAACTCTAGCCAAACCAAAAATTGTTTTTCTAAATATTGGCTAGCATTTGAGGGCAGCAAACATGTTCCTCACACACTAGGAACGTATTTCCTCCAACGTTATAATGAAAATGTGATCTTCGTATTCTGAAAGCTGAAGTCGTACGTGAGTGTCAAGCGTAGACACGACCATAGATGGGTTAGCTGACAAAGTCACGAAAACGATGTGCGCACTTCCATGGGACAGAAGTCCGTGTGCTATTGTGATTCTGGATGGCCAGATTGCTAGCAAGAACGACAAACTGGCATGAGAGGAATCATAAGTGGCTCATTTCATCTTCTTATTGATATCATGTCTGTTTTGAGGTGTTTTTACTGATTTCATGTCAATACTAAAAATGTGCTAAGCAGATTACCAACAACTTTAACAATGTATTTGAGAGACAAGTGCTCATTGTGCAAATGTATTTGTTTTCAATTAACATTAGGAACAAAATATAGGTCTACATGTTGTCTATCAAGGGAGGTCAAATGTCTTGATGTTGCCCTGATTGAGTTAATGATTGTTATGTGTCTTGTTTCTGTTATTTGGCACAATTTTATCTGCTTTACAAGGCAATTTTGGAAGGGCTTGAAACCATTCTGTCAATCGCAATGATGGGAAGATGCTGAAATGCGTTGCAAAAAGGTGATAAGAGTTTATACTTTGGAATCCTTCTATTTATGGTTGATTAAAGGTGACAAATTGTTGGCTGGCATACTGTACTTAGTTTACCTAGCTGTAACCATTTTAAAAGCCCGGCCTAAGAACGTAGAGTGAAGAGCAGTATATTTGTTTATATGACCGATTGAAACCTACTATAAATCAGATTTTCCAGATTGAGCTAGCTAGTGTGTAATAGATGGTTCAAGCAATTCCCGCTTGGGCTTTTTAAGAATTTGCCCTGTCAAATAATAAGGTTACAGCACACAATGTTTTACTATAGAGTTTCATAACATGCATTATTTGTGTGTCAATATCGATTATTTATGTCCACATGAATATACTTTTTTCATTGAAATTGTAACTTAAATCCAAATGAGACCATGTATTACTGAAGGAAAATCGTCCCTCTTTTTAATGAGATTAGCACTTCAAGAATTAACTATATTCTCATTCCCTCTTCCACACACATCGTAACTTGACCTTTCAGATATTGTCATATTTACAATTGTCCTTATTGGCTCATGCTCCAGCCGCCTCTGTTTCTTCTCCCCATTTCCATTATTATAACCTAATTACAATCATGGGCATGTACAAAGAGAGTCCAGTAACTTGTGTGGACTTTTTAGGGGCCCCTCACCTTGTGCTCTGTGCAGTGAATGGATTGCCTCTGTGATTCACTCCAACAGATGAAGGGTTTACGTTGCAGCTGTACTGAATTCAATGGCAAATCAGTGAATTTGGAAGCTCTGCTTGAGTCACAGGCAAGGAATCCCTACTATGTCAATATAGGAGTTGATCATTTACATTGTACATGATCAAACTAACAATCCAAAATGTGCCACGATCTCATCCCACTTTGTGATAAGTGCCATGGGATATTTAGTGCCTCTTTATTCAGTAAACTTGTTTCTGTGCCGTTGTCTTCACAGGTCAAAAGATTTGAACTTTTCCACATAGAAATGGCATAGAGAAGTCAATGTACAGTACAGAGATTTGCATCTTTACACTAAATATGTGTATGTATTTTGCGATAACTCTAGGACATGTAGAGTTAATGCTAAAAGGCTCTGAAGGCCTTCACTCACTATGTCGGATTCAGTCTTTTACAAGTATTACATGTCAATTTGGCCAGATTGTTTGATTTGCTTCAGTGTTGTGGTCACATTTTGCGATTGGCTTGCAAGACTATGTATTTGATCGGCACATGTGCCAGCACCAGCAGGGCAAGCCTCCCCCTGCTCATAAGCGAGTGAAGTTTGTCAGTTTGTGCTATTCTGTGAAGGGAGTAGTACACAGCACTGTACGAGATCTTCAGTTTCTTGGCAATTTCTCGCATGAAATAGCCTTCATTTCTCAGAACAAGAATAGACTGATGAGTTTCAGAAGAAAGTTATTTATTTCTAGCCATTTTGAGCCTGTAATAAAACCCACAAATTCTGATGCTCTAGATACTCAACTAGTCTTTTAAGAAGGCCAATTTATTGCTTCTTTAATCAGCATAACAGTTTTCACCTGTGCTAACATAATTGAAAAATGTTTTTCTAATGATCAATTAGCCTTTTAAAATTATAAACTTGGATTAACTAACACAACGTGCCATTGGAACACAGGAGTGATGGTTGATGATAATGGGACTCCGTACGCCTATGTAGATATTCCATTAAAAATCTGCCGTTTCCAGCTACAATAGTCATTTACAACATTAATAATGTCTACACCGTATTTCTGATCAATTTGACATTTTAATGGACAAAGAATGTGCTTATCTTTAAAAAACAAGGACATTTCTAAGTGACCCACAACTTTTGAACGGTAGTGTATATAATATAACAAATATTGCGCATATAACATGTTAATCCTCACCATGTTGGCAAGGCTCTTTTACTATCTCTGTGGGTTTCATTTGTATTATGTTGCTGCAGATAATGTAAGTACACACTGGTTCATCTCCCTGGGGAAATTGCATTACACTTCAAGAATGTTCATTCGCATGCCGTCATACTTTCTCCTCTGAGAAAAAAACAACCTGCAATGAAAGAGAGGTGAAATGACAGTACATTTCTACAGCCTGTTTTGACAGTGAGTTGACAGCCTGTTTTTGCAGTGTCTGCTGACATGGCCAGGCTCTTACGGTACAACCTAATTGGTATCTGTTGTGCCTCACCCTTTAACCAGTGTTCCATTTGTGCTCTGAGGGGAGTGGGGCCCTCTCAGCTAACAGGATGTAGAAGAACCAGAGCCATGCTACAAAAATACCAATGTCATGGAGAGATTGGTGCGATCCAGACCTTCATAGACATTTTACTATTTGTCAATGTTCTAATAATGTTCCTTCCAGCCAGTGTTGCCAATTTAGCAACGTTTACGGCATATTTTGTGAATTTTCAGCTACTTTTATAGGTTTGACACAGAAGATTTCTATGGTTTTGATCGCATTTAGCTACTTTTCCTATTGAATTTTTGCCACTAACGAGAGTGGAAGAAGCTGTCTGTGCAAAGATGCAGAGATGCACAAGGGGAGGGATTGTGCAGCGGGAGAGTGGCCGAAAATGTGTCATTCGTGGAGCGCTCATCTTTTTTCTTTGACTGATTATTACCATAATCATATCTGATTGTGCCTCTGGGCCAATGACCTATGACACTAGGGGTAATCAAGACCCATGGATATTTATACTTCTGAGGGGGGAAAAAGTTCCAGCATTACACGGAACCCAAACCGGCTGCGCATTTGCGTATCGTGCGCCATCGTGCATAAATGTATAATGCCCCCCCACATCAAACGCCATCACAACACTGAGGTTACAATATCAAAACAAAATCGAACCGATTATATTAATTTGGGGACAGGTTGAAAAGCATTAAACGTTTGTGGCAATTTAGCTAGCTAGCTTGCTGTTGTCCTGGGATATAAACATTGAGTTGTTATTTTACCTGAAATGCACAAGGTCCTCTACTCCGCCAATGAATCCACACATAAAACGGTCACCCGAATCGTTTCTAGTCATCTCTCTTCCTTCCAGGCTTTATCTTCTCTTGACTTTATATTGCGATTGGCAACTTTCATAAATTAGGTGCATTACCGCCACTGACCTCGTTCGTCTTACAGTCACCCACGTGGGTATAACCAATGGCACGTGGGTACCTGCTTCTATAAATCAATGAGGAGATGGGAGAGGCAGGACTTGCAGCGTGATCTGCATCAGAAATATAACGGATTTCTATTTTAGCCCTTGGCGAGCGGGAGCAGTGTGGGTGCAATAATTGAATAACATAGATTTATATATTTATTTTGCAATGCTCGCACAAGTGACGCGAGCGGTGTGGTCAGCCTCTTATTTCTATTGTTGTCACCATAGAGATCCTATGCTTTTACATAGGCAGGTATGGAATGTGATATATCAGAAATGTAATGGATGTATAATCAACCTAAAATGTTGTCATATAATTATAAATACAGTTTATACAGGTTTTATACACATTTTCTGTATAAATAGCCTCTAAAATATATGTAAAGAGAACATTAAATTCTCAGATTTAGTTTTCTTGGAAAGCTGTGGGTGTTATATGATACATTTTCAGACTTGTTGTCTGCTTCCAGCTCACACTCTCAAACACCTCGATACCCTGAATGCAGCTCACTCTCCAGATCCCAATCACCTGTTCACACACCTGTATGTCATTATCACACACTATTTAATTCAGTTCTTTGCACCCATCACTGTGAGGTGATTGTTTTGTGATGTGTCTTTTGGAGCATTGGTTTCCCCGTGACTTACTCTTCCCATGTATGATAGTTTTTGCCTGCCTCAATAACGATGCATTTTTCCTATTCCCTGCCTGTACTTTCGGATTTCCTGTTAACTACCTATTGCCTGATCTCCTGGATTACGTTACTAGCCTTTTCCCTGCCTGTACTGTTGACCCTTTTGGACCCCCTGTTTATGACCTTCTGCCTGCCCCTGGACCCTGCTACCTGCCTCCTCCTGTGGTCATTTGCAATAAACAACTTCTGCACCCTGCGCTTGAAACCAGCTCTCTGTCTCCCCTCATGTTCATTACACTTGTTGCAGTTACAACTCGTCTAAGACCTATCATTAACTGATTTCAGCCAGTGTATGGCTGTGGATTGAATGCATTATTTGAATGGAATGTTGGCATATTGGCAGTTAATTTGAGAAATGTATGGAATCATTCCTCTAAAACTGTCTGGCTAGCTAGCTAACGCATACAGTGCAGATAAATTCTTCACATTCATTGTTTTACACTATCTTATTTCAACACTGGCAAACCATGGTTGACCAACTCCCTGACAAACATGGCTGACCTTTGGACCATCATAAGAAGGTTCATGTCCATTCTAGTGTTCTAATTCCTTATTCTACGGTTAGCTGATGTCATAGTCAACATATCTACTAGAACTAACCCGTTAGTAAACCCACAATCCACAACTAGTGTG
This sequence comes from Oncorhynchus nerka, assembly GCF_034236695.1. NCBI lineage: Eukaryota > Metazoa > Chordata > Actinopteri > Salmoniformes > Salmonidae > Oncorhynchus > Oncorhynchus nerka. Next base: position 41,851,681 of record NC_088407.1, read on the forward strand.
TACAATCACGCAGTACAGTGTACAGCAAGCAGTTACACGGTTGGCCCCGGTCGCCAACCGTGGGAATTAGGGGTGCTGAGAGTGCTCCAGTATCCTGATAAAAAAAAGAAAAAATTAAAAGCACTAGGCAGAGAAAAATACTTGCCAGCGGAGAAAAATACTCCTCAGCACCCTCTCCCCTTCGTTAAGTAAGTGAAAGGTAAACTAAGAATATACAGTGAAATATAGCTAGCTCTGTCTCGCAGCTGCTTCTCAAAACTGTTCAACTGTAATCTTTCTCTTTGAGTAACTACTCAACATATGTTACGCACTGCAGTGCTAGATAGCTGTAGCCTATGCTTTCAGTACTAGATTAATTCTCTGATCCTTTGATTGGATGGACAACATGCCAGTTCATGATGCAAGAGCTCTAATAGATTGGAGGACGTCCTCCGGAATTCATCATGTGAATATATTTAGTATAGTTTTATCTAAAAAGGATAACTTTTATAACGTTTCATTATTTGTATGGAAATCACTGAGTAGGATGGTCCTCCCTCCTATGAAGAGCCTCCAGTGCTCTGAATACATCACAGCATGTACACTGATGTTCGAAGTGCTGATCCAAGGTCAGCTTTGCCATTAAACTCCTGTGGGATACGGTTGGGATTAGGGTACAATAGTTCAATCCAAGTGCTAATAGAAATGGTCTATCTGTGGGTTCCCTCTTCAGGAGGTGGCATTAAGTCTAAAACACTAAAGCAAATAGTGTTTTAATGTAGAAATTAGTGTTACAATACGTGTTACCTTGCTATCCATTTAAAACCAAGTTTTGTAAAGCTGAGGAGATCATCTTAACTGAGTAGTAACACAGCAAATGTGTCACATTTAACACTGTCAGAGTACATATGGTCCTTCTACACAGAGTAAGAAGTACACTGATCAAAGTGTTACATTTCTAGTGTTGATTTAACACTGGAGAGTGAAAGGTTAACACTGCACTACACTGGCCGGTGTTGATAAAATGTAACACTAAGAGGTAATCAAAACTTTTCCAGTGACACTGACTAGTGTTTATCTAGGGTGACTCATAGTGTAAAAATATGTTTACTCTATTCAGTGTTAATTTACTCTTCCCCCATGTAAATGTACATTTTATTTTGTAAAAGTTTATTTCACAATAAACTCAAGCAAAGCTGTTTCAACTTTCAAATATGTTTATTATGACCAAACCAGAGTAGAGTAGAATGAGAGTAGAATGTAGTCAAAAGAATCCCTTGCTCCATATGACGTGAGCAAATCAAAATGCTGACATTTACAAGCTGGCTTAACTTATTCGATATAGGGGGCGCTCTTTTAATTTTTGGATGAAAAACGTTCCCGTTTTAAACAAGATATTTTGTCACGAAAAGATGCTCGACTATGCATATAATTGACAGCTTTGGAAAGAAAACACTCTGACGTTTCCAAAACTGCAAAGATATTGTCTGTGAGTGCCACAGAACTGATGTTACAGGCAAAACCCAGATAAAAATCCAATCAGGAAGTGCCGCATTTTTTGAAACCGCCTCATTCCAATGACTCCTTATATGGCTGTGAAGGAGCTAGGAGTCAGTTTACGTTTTCCACGTTTTCCCCAAGGTGTCTACAGCATTGTGACATATTTGTAGGCATATCATTGGAAGATTGACCATAAGAGACTACATCTACCAGGTGGTCGCTTGGTGTCCTCCGTTGCAATTATTGCGTAATCTCCAGCTGCAGTATTTTTCCGTTTGCTTCTGATGACAAGCCAACTGTCACCACTGATAGATTATCGAATTATGTGAAAAACACCTTGAGGATTGATTCTAAACATCGTTTGCTATGTTTCTGTCGATATTATGGAGCTAATTTGTAAAAAAGTTTGGCGTTGTAAGTGACTGCATTTTCCGGTCTTTTTCTTAGCCAAACGTGATGAACAAAACGGAGCTATTTCGTCTACACAAATAATATTTTTGGAAAAAATGAACATTTGCTATTTAACTAAGAGTCTCGTCATTGAAAACATCCGAAGTTCTTCAAAGGTAAATGATTTTATTTGAATGCTTTTCATGTTTTTGTGAAAATGTTGCCTGCTGAATGCTAGGCTTAATGCTATGCTAGCCTATCAATACTCTTACACAAATGCTTGTTGTTGGTTGAAAAGCATATTTAGAAAATCTGAGATGACAGTGTTGTTAACAAAAGGCTAAGCTTGTGTTTCAATATATTTATTTCATTTCATTTGCGATTTTCATGAATAGGAAACGTTGCGTTATGGTAATGAGCTTGAGGCTATGATTACGCTCCCGGATACGGGATTGCTCGACGCTAGAGGTTAAACTGTTATCAAGTGACAGTAGGGGAAAATGTAGTCAAAAAAATCCCTTGCTCCATATGACATGAGCAAAACAAAATTTTTCTGGAATATGTCATTTGGTGTTTCTTTGCTAAGGTCATAGTGACATTCTTAAAACTCTTCAGTTGCTTTTTAACTTGTTATGGCTGCAATCCCACTAACGGGATAAGTGTCATCAACAAACGCTGAATAGCATAGTGCTACATTCAATAAGTAATACTACAAATATTTATATTCATGAAATCACAAGTGCAATATATGAAAACACAGCTTAGCCTTTTGTTTATCCACCTGTCGTGTCAGATTTGAAATTATGCTTTACAGCGAAAGCAATCCAAGGATTTGTGTAAATTTATCGATCGCACGACAAAACATTAAGTACACTTAGCATCAGGATGCTTGGTCACGAAAATCAGAAAAGCATTCAAATTAATTGTTTACCTTTGATGATCTTCAGATGTTTTCACTCACGAGACTCGCAGTTACACAACAAATGTTCCTTTTGTTCCATAAAGATTATTTTTATATCCAAAATTCCTCCGTTTGTTTGTCGCATTATGTTCAGAAATCCACAGGAAAGAGCGGTAATGACAACGCAGGCGAAAATTCCAAATAGTTTCCATAATGTCCACAGAATTATGTAAAACGTTTTTTATAATCAATCCTCAGGTTGTTTTTAAAATATATAATCGATAATATATCAACCGCAAATGTCTTTCACAGTAGGAGAGGGAAAAGCAATACCTATCCAAACTCTGTTGCGCGAGCAAAACTCATTTGACCACGCTCATTTTTCAAAATAAAAGCCTTGAAACTATGTCTGAAGACTGTTGACACCTTGAGGAAGCGATAGGAAAAGGAATCTGGTTCATATCCATTTAAATCCAGCAAAGGGAGGCAATGGAATATGGAGTTTTCAAAATAGAAGCCACTTCCTGTTTTGATTTTCCTCAGGTTTTCGCCTACAATATCAGTTCTGTTATACTCACAGACAATATCTTGACAGTTTTGGAAACTTTAGAGTGTTTTCTATCCAATACTAATAATAATATGCATATATTAGCAACTGAGACTGAGGAGCTGGCCGTTTACAATGGGCACCTTTTCATCCAAGCTACTCAATACTGCCCCTGCAGCCATACAAAGTTAAAGAAATTATGTTTTGCCTCGTAGCGCATACACCACCAATGAAGAATGGGCCCGATTTTCCTTATACAATGAGGATAATGTATCATGAAGTGGTATTTCGGTAACACATTTCTATCAGGAAACAAATAAATGAAAAGCCTATGATGTTCAGCAATTAAGTGCTTCAGAAAGATAGTTATGCCCTCTGTTAGTATAGGATAAAATAACACTATTTACAATTTGTAATATGACAGAAACAGCTGCCAGTATTTATCATCTTTTTGTACCAGATCACCAAATATCAATGGCAAATTACAGAGAAGACACCAAGACTTGTATAGCATTTAGACCCAAATCATTGCTTCCATCATCCAATTTGAGTGCAGGTGGACGATTCCTCCTCTCTGTGTAGCTATAGTTAAATAAATTAACTCTACCATACACGTCTCTAGCAGTCACAAAGTTGGCTTGTATATATTGTAACACAAGTTACCTCAAACTGTGCAACTCCTTCTAAAATTTAATGTATTATATCAACAGAAAAATTGTCTGCAGTATTGAACTACTGCAGAGAGATCAATAAGCAAGCATGCTTCACACCGTACACATAAGGTAGTGTTGGGTTTGACTGAATAGTTTGACAATGGTCTAAGTGCATGTCTTTTGTCCGTAAAGTCAATCTTGGGTCATCCTCAGAGAACACCATTTGAAAATCCACTTTCTCAGTGAGGCAAAAACGGCAACAATAACAAGCACTAAATGATTCCACAAAACCAAACAGGCAATGTATACCAAGATGATCTCCAGTTACTTGGATAATACTGCCATGTATACGACCACTGAAGAAGGAAACTACATCGGATGGGGCCACAGTGTCTCCACAGGTCCTCTGAGAGAGAGAAAGAAAGAGAGAAAGAAAGAATTAGAGAGAGCATACTTAAATTCACACAGGACACCGAATAAGACAGGAGAAGTACTCCAGATATAACAAACTGACCCTAGCCCCCCAACACATAAACTACAGCAGCATAAATACTGTAGGCTGAGACAGGAGGGGTCAGGAGACACTGTGGCCCCATCCGATGTAGATTCCTTCTTCAGTGGTCGTATACATGGCCAAAACCTAGGAAGAAACCTAGAGAGGAACCAGGCTATGTGGGGTGGCCAGTCCTCTTCTGGCTGTGCCGGGTGGAGATTGTAATGGCCAAGATGTTCAAATGTTCATAAATGACCAGCATGGTCAAATAATAATAATCATAGGCAGAACAGTTGAAACTGGAGCAGCAACACGGCCAGGTGGACTGGGAGGAGTCATCATGTCAGGTAGTCCTTAGGCATGGTCCTAGGGCTCATGTCCTCTAGGGAGTTTTTCCTAGCCACCGTGCTTCTACACCTGTATTGCTTGCTGTTTGGGGTTTTAGGCTGGGTTTCTGTACAGCACTTTGAGATATCAGCTGATGTACGATGGACTATATAAATACATTTGATTTGAACTACAATACCCTCAGTCTCAAGCACTTTCAAATTGCTTACTATTGACTCAAGAATGGAATCAAATCCATACGTTTTAAGGTCCTGGGTATGGAAGAGTGCACATAAGTGAACATTTACCCAAATTGAATTAAACTTTGGGGTAAGATTTCTCAAAGTAAAGTATTTACCTCCCAACTTGTGAATACCCTTTTTTGATCCCAATGGATTAGCAGTCTCAAAGTCATCATAAGAGTTGAATTTGCAATGCATTTTTGTCTTTAGGAAAGAGAGGATGTCTCTTCATATATAGTCCATCTTCCAAATCAAAGTAAACTCCATCTTTAAGCAACCCTTGGATTCTCCTTAACCTTCCCAATGTCTATGCTGTACCTAGTTGTCTGATTGAAAGTGTACATCTTGCGCAGCATTGTATTGTAAGCAGTACCAAAAACAAAGTGAGTCTTGAAAAACTCATCGAAGGCACTCGAGCGCACGTTGACTTGCACGGCAAGGCTCGCTTGTCTAGGATGATGACGTAAGCATGGATGCTGCTCTCCTGGTCCCGACTGCAAGAAGATATGGTTGGCGGCTCTGGTCAATCGCACCAAGGTGCTCCTGGATACTGGTTCCTGCCTGAAGACGACAAAAAGGAACACCATCGTTAGTTCATCATAACGGCAGCAGCACTGTCCATGAATAAGAATGCTAATACAAAGCTTTTGGAATATCACAAGATGCTGTTCAGTTTGGGATGCAAACATCTTGCCTGGTCTTTTGCAGCCTTGTGACGAAGGAAATTCCATCAGTGACATTAACATTTCAGAGTTATTTGAAATATAAATGATAAATTATGATCTTCTAACCATCAGCATTCGTGTCAGCTCCCCCATCAACTGCAGATTCTGCCAGATTCTTAGTGGCCTCGCTTACAATGATGATCTTTTGCTTGAATGTAGTTGGCCACCTCGTGGCCAAAAACGTGGCTGATGTTCCCTCTCCAAACAGCAGCACAAAATCCTGTTCAATCTGAAACAAATAAGACAAAAACATTCCACTTTAACCTCCAAAAGCATTTAAATAAATCACCAGCCTACACATTCATTGAACTACTATTACTGGCCAACCTAAATTGGCATCTAGAGATTAAACACAATTTAAACAACTTAAAACAGCTGTTCACATCAAGAAAGCGCGGAAATTCAGTTAGGATGGTGGAGCCTTTACTCAGGTCGTGGGTCATCTTCTTCCTGTACTCAAAGGTCAATTTCATCTTCTGTTTGACTGTTTCTTCATCAGAAGAATGCTTCATAAGAGAAATGGCCTCTCGGCACTGGTCTTCACTCAGGGTAGCCAAAGTGGATGGACTGGACTCCCTCTCAGCAGTTGGCCCTCTAGAGTATAGTTGAGTGGGCAGTTTCTCTGATGAAGCCAAATTCCTCTGAATGGTTTTGATTCTATACAAGACGTACCCTTCTCCACTATTAGGATCGTAATAATGTTCCTTAAGAAAATTAACATGGTTACTAATCTTGAAAGAAAAAACAAATAACCAAGTCCCATTTACTCCGATACCATACCAGACGAATTAAACGCAGATGCCCTTCATCAGTGGTAATGTATGCTTACATATCCATTTGCAGTGTAGGGATCCTTCAGGTATGGGACCAAGGAGACGATGCCTTGTGCAAATGTTTCCCTCACACTGCGCGGTGGTGATGTCCTGGCAAGAATATAATGTTATGTTTAGGCGGCAATCAGAATCTCCACAAGCAGCATTGGTCCCCAGTCAGCTAAATATCAGGAGTCATTTTTGAATTAGTATCATGTCCATCGAGTTTGATACAAGATAAATCTTCTACCAATTGCAGTGGATGGTCAGCAGTAGCCTATCCAATTATGTGACTGAGATACTGATACAGAAGTCATTTTTAACATTCAGTAGACATGGGAGCAAGTAATGCTCAACAATTTTCATTATGAATCTTTCCTTTAAACTTACCCATGAGTCTCTGTCATCACCGAAACAAGAATGTTGATCATCTTTTGTCTGGTGCAGTCAGTTAGGCTTTTAGTTTTGGAGTATCCCTTGATGGAAACCTCTCCACCTGGCCTTTTCTTCAGTATGCTCTCTATTAGCTGTATAAAAAAAACAGCAGTGAAAAATCCATTTGATGCCACTTGAATTGAAGAATGAATTACAAACATACATTTTTTGCTTCGTCATCAGATCTTTGACACTTTCGTGAGGGGCTTCCATCCTCACTCAAAATCATTGTATCATCCGACTTATGGTCTGAACCACCCATCACGGAACTGGCAGAGACAGGACTCATCCGGGAAAATTCTGAAATACACAACGATGAGAATACAGGCATGTCAAATGTAATGGTTATATTGAAAGTGATGCCACAAGTAACCAGGACTTGAAAACCAGCACATACCTTTTAGCATCATTGTTCAGTGTGAGCTTGAAAACACCCAGATCTGGCCGTGTCACCACCTCCTCAAACACATCCCCATGAATTTCAGCTCCAGACCCATCATACAGCTTTGCCTCTTATAAACTAGTAAGTGGGATCTCAAATTTCAGGAAAACTGTGACAAACATTAAAAGAACAACCTACAATTAGAATTGCAACCCTAATGGTAAGAGTAATCAGACTGACTGGTATGAAAACAATACATTTATTTCCATTCACAAATTTAAAGTTTACCTCCAATAAAAAGGTCTTCAAGTGTCAGGTCAATGATCTTGACATATTTTTGTTCACCATTGAATTTCACCCTGATTAGCATGACTAGGTCTGAAAGCAGTTAATGGTACAATATAACGCAACATGGATGTAAAAGCATTACATTTGTATTTCAATCATGACACATTATATAAGGATGACTACAAATATTTTCACCAATACTCCTGCAATGCTAATTTCAAAGTATATTATGAAAATATTGGATCATGACCACAACTTCTCTGATATTACTTGAAGCAGGTCCCAAACTACAGCAAACAGACTATTCAACTCACATTCAGTGTCCCAAAATATTGACATCCTAATTAGTCCAGTAAAATACACTCATAATTTCAGCTAGTCGCTATATTATCTAGTCATGTTCTGGGAGCAGTCTTACAAGCCCGCCAAAATCAACTGGTGATAAAGCGAGTGGGAAACACAGTTAGCTAGACTAGCTAGCTGCCGATGCAATGGCTACAATATGTATCTATATGCATCACCCACAAGTAAAAAATGCAGTTATAATTTGGCTAAATAAACAACTCACCTTAATCAGATTAGTCCTCAATACATAGTAAGCTGGTGAAATAAAGAGAACAAACTAGCATGAGGATAAAAATGCTTGGTGCTGAAATGAGACACGTGCTCATGGAACCACCACGTGGAGCAGACTAACTGCACAGGACAGGGGCGAGCTAGTTAGCTAGCATGCTAGCAAAGACATGCAAAAAGTGAAACGCAAGTAACTCTAACATTAGCTGCACACACACAATCAAAAATGTTAGACTTAAGTTACACTGCAGTCTGACAACCATGTATCAAGTGTTTAAAACTCACTTTGCGTGGAACAAATTAGGATTTTGTTGACCCAACAATGGTGTCGAGAAAAGAGGAAACTTGAACGCAGAAACTGAATTTATGGGTGGGGTTGTGATGATGATTACACTTACTGAGTAAAAGTCTACACTAATAGAGTAACATTTTACACCTTAGCAATTAACACCAGTTATCAGCACTGACTCTAGGGGTCTTTTGGCACTGCCAGTTGCTAAAACAACTCTATGGGAGTCTATCACTTTTGACACAGTAAAGTTAACACTGGTGATTGAGTATGTGTTGTGCGTTTATCAGGGTGGATATTCCCCAAAATCACATCTAGACAATAGCCTGATGATTATCTTTCTCTCAAACTCACCTGATCTGTGTTCTACTTTATTTACTTAATCATGTGCATGCTGCTGCCTACTTAACCAAACAATTTTGTCGCCCACCCCGTGGTTGATAAAATTCCTAAACTAACCATAATTCAGTCTGACCCTTAAGTCCCTAATCTTTAAATACCCCTTTCTGCTAATTGAGTGTTCCTAATTTCATAAGTAAACAGAAATCCAAGTCATTGTAGCTGCCATAGATTAGGCAGTCAATATCTGTCCAGTTGTGAAAAATAAACACTTAAATCTCGTCTAATCTCTCTAAGTTTACTGCCCCTTCTCGGAGGTACCTGACCTGCCATTTCAACATGTGCTCCATCATTGTGTCGATCAGCCCTGTTTGTTTTTACGGCAATGGCGATGGATGGTGGATGCTGGTAGGTCATTACCAATGGGTAACAAGTTTCCCTGTCAATGTTTGAGAAGAAAAAGTTCCTTGGTCTTTCAGAGTGGAATTCCATCAGTCTCTAAACAAAATAAATAGCTTGTTTTAAGCTTTGCACAAGAACTGCAATATTGGAATATTAAGTTTGCGCTGTGCCATTCCTTTTCTGTGAAACAAAGCATCCAACAGAAGTCATGTGAGTCCTTATCAAACTGTCAAACAATGGCCTGTCATAGCACCATCAAACTTTCAAGTGTTTGTACACTACAATCTTAGAAAAAAAGGGTGCTATCAAGAACCTAAAAGGGTTCTTTGGCTGTCCCGATAAGGATAACCCTCTTGGTAGGGTTCTACCCTTTCCATGGAGGGTTCTACCTGGAACCAAAAATATTTATCCTATGGGGACAGCTGAAGTAACTCTTTTGGAACCCTTTTTTCTAAGAGTGTACTATTTATCAAGTCAAAGGCTTTTCCCCATGATGGATTGGCCCTAGACGTTTCTACATCCTCTGATAGGAAGAAGGAGTATGCTATCTTAAGAGAATCACCTCAAAACAACTATTTTCAAGCCTCTCTTTCATCTCTCAATGTTGTCAGACAATAAGGGGAAGTCATACCTTCAACTACCACAGATATTATCCTGGATGGCCCACTGACTATAGGGTCGTCGCAACCTCAAGGCGTCAAAATGTAGGCCCATTTATTGTTCCCTCATCCAATCATATAGAAGGGGTCGATTTAAGATAAAAAATGGCCCAAACATGACTCAGAGGACACCTCTCTGAGATAAGGGTAATGGGTCGGCCCTGTGAGCAGCCCATCTGTTTGCACAAGTGAAGGGGACCTGCGTCTTCTCTTGAGTATATGACGGCTCTACTTATGACCTCCTAGGCTCCATAATCAGGTCCTTGGCAGGGGGCTTTGATCTCCTTGGGGCTCCCTTGACTACTGCCTGTTGGGAAATGTGGATATATGGACCTGGGGGGCCTGGTTAAGAACAAACGTGGGTGAAAAGGATAGAAGATAGACAGACAAGCAGGGGTGACATGGGTTTAGTGGTGTGGAGCTTGCTGAGTGGTGGGGGTGGTAAGTGCACAGAGGTTAAAAGTGCACAGAGGTGAGGGTGATTGGTCGAAGAAGTCAACTCCCAAGGATATTTGACATGTAAAAACAGCCAGCAGGGGTGTGTGTTTGCGTGTGTGCATGCATTCGTCTATTTGTCCGTCTGTGTTTGCTCAAGAGAGTCATGAAGAAATTAGTTAGGAAGAGTGTGAGCAGTTGATTGTAGGTGTGGCTGCAAAGCCATTCACTACCACTCAAAAATAAAAAAGATGTTAAACTGATAAATGCTCACTGCAAATTAGCTTCTTATGTACATGGTTCAAAATTACAGCTACTATATACTATGAGGTGCATGGGGACCAATGGAACAAATTGCTCTGCATCTTTTGTCAAATAAGTAGGATGAGCAAAGAGATAACATTTTTGAAATTGTCTACAAGGGTAATATGGGTACCATCAAATGGTGAAATTGAGCAAGCCAAAGAATTATGCAGTTAAAATGTAATGTGTGGTGAGTTATACCAAAGTATTGTTTTCATAACAATTCCGTCACTCAACAACCCCCCGTTTTGTGCACACAGACACACACAATCTCCCCTATCTGTGTCTTTTGACACATGCAAATCAATCATTACCTTCATGGTCAACAGGCTTGATCATTGAAGTGCCGAGTGTTTAAACATGAAGAAAAACAAAGAGCGACATGAGGAATAGCCTCTTTGTCCACTTACATAATCAGTCATACTCCAAGTGCTCAACCCTAGCTCTTGAGGGCCAACCCTTGGAGTGCCCTTTTCAACTGCAACCATATACAATGTGATATGGGATTTACAGAGCTTCCCTCAGGCCCAGGCCATGTTGAGGGATACTTTGGGAGGTGCTTAATACTTTCCTGCTCATGTTATGCATAATGGGACATACAGGTCCAGAGATGGAGGTGTAGAAAAGCGCTACAACTAGCACAATCTCTCACTCCCAGAGACTCACACACACACACACACACACACACACACACACTAATAGCTCTTCTGTTGTTTATATCTGGATTTAAAAACCCATCCCACCCATCCCAAGTGTTCCGTAAAGCAAGTTTCCCAAACCAGAAGCAAATGTTTTGGTCTAAAGAAAACCGCCCAAATTAGGGGAATCAGTCAAAGCGTAATTTGGGCCTGTTAATGTTGGGTAACTGTGTACTAAGAAAAGGCTCTCCTTTTGGTTGGTTACATCCTGCAGTGAGTAATGGCATGTTTGATGAGGAGAGTCCAGTCCCACTGAAATACGTATGCTCAGAGTGTTGACATGGAACAAAATGCCTGACAATTACAGTGAGTTGATTGCAGTCAAGGATGCTGCCAAGCAGGAATTTTCATTGTTCATAACCAAAAGAAAAATATTTATGTCTGATGTCTAAAACTATTTTGCTTGTAGCCACAGTGGCCCTTACCCATGCGTGGTATTTTATTATAATTTGCTGGAAAAACATAACATGACCAGAGTTATCAAAGTGGAACAGTTTGGTGAACCCATGCCATATTATTTCAATCATCCTCAGTTTGGCAGGGAAACCAGGCATAACTACTGTCGTGCTACATTTTAGAATGCTAAATTGATGCAAAATGATTGAGGGAACTATTACTCTGCAATGCTTGCTTCTAGATAACAAGCCAACATAAATATGACATTTGAAATGTCAAACATTTCGAGATAAGGATTATATATCACAGTCCAGGAGAAGGGGACTGGCAACATCCTATCTATGCAATTGGATTGTTTAGACATTCAAACATCACATCTCAGAATGGATTGAAATGAAATGGAGCACTGTGGACAAACCCACTTTTAAAACTGAGAAAGAGCTGACCATTAGCATGTAAACATTGGTTAACATTTATATTCTCAAATCAAAAAATAAATAAAATGTATTGGTCACATTCACATGGTTAGCAGATGTTAATGCGAGTGTAGCGAAATGCTTGTGCTTCTAGTTCCGACAGTGCAGTAACATCTAACAAGTAATCTAACAATTTCACAAAAACTACCTAATACACACAAATGTAAAGGGATGGAAAAATAATATGTACATATAAATATGTGGATGAGCGATAGCCGAGCGGCATAGGCAAGATGCAATAGATAGTGTAAAAATACAGTATATACTGTACATATGAGATTAATCATGTTTACATTACTCAAGTGGCATTTTTTTATGTGACTAGCGATCAATTTATTAAAGTGTCTAATGATTTTAGTCTGTATGTAGGCAGCTGTTTTTTAGTCCCTCCTTTGATGCACCTGTATTGACCTCGTCCCCTGGATGGTAGCGGGGTGCTCGGGTGGTTGTTGTCATTGATGCGGTTGAGGGCGATACAGTTGCCGTACCAGGTGGTGATACAGCCTGACAGGATGCTCTCAATTTTACATCTGTAAAAGTTTGTGTTAGTTTTAGGTCACAAGCCATATTTCTTCAGCCTCCTGAGGTTGAAGAGGCCCTGTTGTGCCTTCTTCACCACACTGTCTGTATGGGTGGACCATTTCAGTTTATGTACGCCGAGGAACTTGAAACTTTCGACCTTCTCCACTACTGTCCCATCGATGTGAATAGGGGGGTGCTTCCTCTGCTGTTTCCTGAAGTACACGATCATCTCCTTTGTTTTGTTGACGTTGAGTGTGAGGTTGTTTTCCTGACACCACGCTCCGAGTGCCCTCACCTCCTCCCTGTAGGCTGTCTTGTAGTTGTTTTATTTGAAATCAGTTGTCCCAAATATATTCACTTCTCCATGCTCAGTCTATGCTGGCTATCATGGTTCTAACTAAAGCAATTGTATGTTTCTATTTTGACCGTAGAACTCCATATACTGTAAATGCTTAGGCCTAAATTTCAGTACTCTATTACATTGCTGGTCACACAATGTTGGTTACTATGGGGACTAGTGTCTTTACTGTGCTGGCGAGACCCCGTTCTACCATCCATAAATCATCTGGTATTAGGGAGTAAACATTATTCATAATCAGGGATACCTGGAGATAATCAGACCTCTTTGAAATGAAAATGTATTTTTTTAAACCCTCTGTCACGTCTACTCCCGCTCCCCCTGTCCGGTGCTGAAGGTCGCCGGTCTACTAACTACCGGTCCTGGCAACCCATCATTATGCAGACCTGGCAACCCTCATTCCATCACTACCCTGATTACTCCCCAGCATAACTCTTCGGGCAGTATTGGTTATGTTTCCTTGTCAGACGTTTCTCTTGTTTTGTATCTTTCTATGTTCATTATTATTAAACTCACGAACTGGACCTGCTTCCTGACTCCCTGTGTCGACGTTACACCCTCCCCCTCAAAAATCATCCTTAAAACAAAATAGCAGGGAATATGAAATCCCTTTTGAGTATGCTATCAATGTTGAAGTCGCGATTTCCATCAAATCAACCCCTGGTTGAGAACCACTGCTGTATTCATTACATATTCATGTTATTCGCTAGAGGGCGACATTTACCAATCTAAGTGTTAAGGGCCATTCACACCAAGAACGATAACTATAACGATAAATGATACATAACTATAAAACATTGGCGAGCATCCACACTAGAAGAAAGTTTATCATTCTACAGTAGCCTACACCTGTCAATCAACTGATCAAATTATCCTAATGCACGCTGTAGGCCTAATATTAAGGTGGTAACACAGACCATTGATCAGGGCTTTAGGGTGTGTTAATTGTCCTAATGACAACTGCAAATAATACTTCAATCTCGGCTACATGTAGCCTAATGAAAGAAATATATATAGAAACTCATGTTTAAATTAAATGTAGAAATTCAACAAAAAACGCTGTTTAGCCGGCACATCTTTTATATCATGTCATTGCTTGCCTCGTTGCTCAAGTGGTTTGCGAGTGATACCATTTTTCGAATGGATTTAAATTAATTTGGATATTTTTATTCACCGGGCAGCCATTTAATAAGCTATATCAGTGAAACAATGTTATCATCACTGGCCAGTGATGCACTCTCTCTCCGCAACTTTCCCCGACAGTTCATATGATCTATTTTACATTCAGAAATAAGCAAGAGCAAGTCTGCTTCTCTCCACAAAAAGCCTGTTAGGCCTAGTATAACAATTTCAAACAAAGAAACTCCTATAGCTTTTGACCTCAATCCTATAGAACATTTGTGGGCAGAACTGAAAAAGCATGTGCGAGCAAGGAGGCCTACAAACCTGACTCAGTTACTCCATCTCTGTCAGGAAGAATGGGCCAAAATTCACCCAACTTATTGTGGGAAGCTTGTGGAAAGCTACCCGAAACATTTGACCCAAGTTAAAAAGTTCAAAGGCAATGCTACCAAATAATAATTGAGTGTATGTAAACTTCTGACCCACTGGGAATGTGATGAAAGAAATAAAAGCTGAAATAAATCATTCTCTCTACTTTTATTCTGACATTTCACATTCTTAAAATAAAGTGGTGATCCTAACTGACCTAAGATAGGGCATTTTCTTCTAGGATTAAATGTCAGGAATTTTGAAAAACTGAGTTGAAATGTATTTGGCTAAGGTGTATGTAAACTTCTGAATTCAACTGTATATATGATTTTGATTAGATGACAGGCAGGCAGCCTAGTATAAACACGTCTCAAAAAAACCAGAGGAGAACAACTCGTGGGCATACAGATGAACTGTTGTCCTTCCCATTTGGTAGCAACTCCTCCAACACTAGATTTAATCCATTCACATTTTTCTGCATTGGGGAACCCTTTTGGTCTCCAAAATACAATTGTTTTTTAGACTCGCTTCAGCAGACAGAGACTGCATAGAAACCTTGAAATTATTGTGAAAACTTTTTCACGAGCTGTGGACCTAATTTTGCGACGCCATGCTTGTTGTTGAAATAAACAACAGTTTGTTGGTGCTTTCAAGACAACAACAAAAACATGGTCAAATAATGACGTCAGTGAACGTCAGAAGAAAAATTCGGAGCTCTAGAAAGATGCCAGAGTTTCAGACTTTGAATTCCGAGTTGGATGACCATTCAAAAAGATTTTCCCAGTCGGGGCTCTGAAGTCGAAATTCGAACATTTCAAGTTCCCAGTTGTTTTGAATTGCAGCATTTATACCACTGTTCTTGTTGTGAGCTAGCTCCCTACGTCATCACCATAAGCGCTAGTCGTCAGATACTGTACACGCTCACATTACAGCAAGTACAAAGAGAGACTGATCAAACAGCCATTGGAAAGGTAAAGTGAAGAGTATAAGAGAGAGAGAACAGGGTTGTACACCAAACTTATATAGTCGAATTCAATAAGTAAATTCCAAAATGCTGAATAATATTGACATTTAATCGATTACAAATTACATGACCCTCCCCTGGATTAAAGAAAAACAAATACTAAACTATCCCCCTGACTGAAATTGAAAAAGCATGACGCTCCCCTTTTTTCGTCTGGATAAAAATTGCATACATTACCACCGCTCCCTTCTTTGCCTGGGATACAAGCGGCTTGAGAACTAGCGAGGCATAGTCAAACACTGGGAAAGATGAATGAAGTGAATGCTTTGTGACATGTTTATTGAATGTTTAGGCCAGCGCCCAGTTACAGACCCTTTCATTTGGTCGTGCATGGAAATGTTTGAAGTAGTTTGTGTCTGATGGGGATTCACGCTTTGGCGACTCTGTGGTTATTTGATACCCACAGAGGGTTGGTGATAGTGGGATAACTAAAGGCCTCAGTAGTATGAATACATTGTTACACTGTGATACAGTTTGTTATGGCCAACTTGCATTTGGAAAGTTGATATTGAATTCTATAGGTTAGGTTACCGCTGAGGCTTAGATCGAGGATCAGCTCCTTCTTCTCCAAACCTAATCTAAATCCAATGGGAGGGAAAACTCAAAACTGAGCATGCATTGACAGGCAACTTCATCCTACTCCATATACCTTAAGTGATCCAAAGCTCTTTACCACAATAGTGTTTGATAGGGCATGCAACAGAAAAAGTTTTAAAACAGAAAACAAAAATAGTTTCTCATTGGTCCAAGTAGTCCCTACTTGTTATCAGTCCATCTCCTTCTGTTAGGTGCCTAATGAACACAACCTAGTAGTGCCTAACACTACTCCACTATCTGTGAACTGCGGTGTGGGAGCATGTTCTCTAACTCCTTTCGGGAAAAGATTTTAGTTCAGAGGTCAGCGTGAGTGTCCGAGTCATTCTCCACCATCAATAACAAAAACAGTCTCCCTGTCAGAAGAAGAGGGCTAAAGGACAAGGGCTGGTGCCATTAAAACAACCGTAAACAGACTTTAATGGCGGAGACAGAGTGGGCCCGCTACCCCTTTGGCTCCCAGCAGAAGCAGCTGGGAGGCTGGCTTCTATCACACCAACATGCGGAGAGCTTTTAAGTAAGCTATAAAAATAATAAATATCCCAAAGTGGCCGGCGCACACCACAGAATGAGGCAATATTGATTTCAATATTGATTTCAAAACAAATACTCAAACGTCGGCGCCATTATTGGTAATTGCTTCATATCAAATGTTGACTAGAGGCCGGGGCAGTCAGCAGAGCAAATCCTTCAAGCCATTTGGAGCTATTTGTGAGCCTGTCGTCTCAATCCCAACAGCCACGTTTCCACCACCCACACTTTAAGAGGATAGTGGTCCCTCCTAGGCTGCCAAACTCCTCTGTGCCATGAGTCAGAAGAAGGAACTCAATTAGGAGTTAGAACTTCACAACCGTGCCAGCTGTCCGGTTCAGCCAGCTTTGAAAAATAGCTCACGTAACACAATACTTTGATGTGTTTTCCTCAATTGAATGAGCAGTAGACTATTCCCAGAAAAATAATCCTGGCGGGAGGATTGGAGGAATAGACATGCTCACTGAGATCGGTAAGCTTGTCCTTTTATTTGTCATATCTGTCATATCATCTGAAGAGGAGAGGCGAGAAGGATCAGAGGACCAATATGCGGCGTGGTATGTGTTCATAGTGAAGTTTAATAAAGAGAACACTGAACACTGCAACACTATACAAAAGAGTAACAAAAACAATAAACCAATGATGACCGTGAAGCTACAAAATGAGACCTGTGCTGACACAAGCCACTAACATAGACAATCACCCACAAACAAACAGTGCAACCCAGGCTATCTAAGTATGATTCTCAATCAGAGACAACTAATGACACCTGCCTCTGATTGAGAACCATACTAGGCCGAAACATAGAAATCCCAAATCATAGAAAATCAAACAGACTGCCCACCCAACTCACGCCCTGACCATACTAAATAAATACAAAACAAAGGAAATAAAGGTCAGAACGTGACAGAAATGTATCTACTTCTCAACGTTTTATTAGTCCCAGAATACGGTCTTTAGCTTAATTTGTTTTTATCTTGTTTTTTCAATTGAGTTTTATTCATTTTTTGTCCAACCATCTGGTGTATAATGTTAAAATTGCCTCCAAATGACATAATAATAATGATAGATAATTTAATGTCTTGCTATTAGGAGATGGCATTTTCGGGAGCCGTTGAAGGCACTCCCAATTTAAGCAATAAACATAAAACGGTAAAGAAATACAAACAAACTCATCTTACATCAACATAGCAGAACATACAGGTTAGCTTAAGGATAAAAAAAGTCTTGACAGTTTCTCTTCTATAACCATTACCACAACCAATTACACATGATTTATCATTCAACTGATGGATAAATGGCAAAGGTCAAATCTGTTTCCTCAGACCTCTGTTCCCAGGGTAACAGGGGTCAAATAGGTCAATGGTTGTGCTGTGTCGTAGACCTTATGACAGAGGATATCATACAATTATGTAATTAGGCCCTAAACAGTTCTTGAATTGTTATAATTATTTTACTCTGGGCCTGGTACTCAACCCTGAGGTACCCCACCAACCTCCATCATCGCAGTCATCGATACAATCCCCCACAATACATATACAATTGACCTCATGTACTCTCATTTTAATACACCACTAGGGCCCTCTAGGGTCTAACATGCTTACCACGTTACAAAATAAATGTACACATTCATCCAAACCGTTCGTACTTGTCAACGAGCGTCTGCGTAGCCAGGCGCTAAAATATAACTATTTTTGACTCTTGAGGTGCTGCAAGTCCCACCTCTCCCATCTCCTCTTTGTTTTTTTGGGGCATATACCCACGTGGGTTGGTGGTGGTAATGTCACATAAAGTCCATATAAGAAGAAGACTGATAAATGAGAGATTATTATCTGTGGATTAATTATCGGAATGGAGATCACATGATTTTGTGTGACTCAAAATGGGTCAAAATTCTACAAAGATCCAGGAAAGATAGGACCTTATGCATTTCATGTAAAATAACAACCCAATGTTTATATACCAGGACAAATTAGCTAGCAACAGCAAGCTAGCTAGCTAAATGTTCATGAATGTTTCATGTGTTTCGACCTGTCCCCTAATTAATATAATTGGTTCAGAGTTCAATGTGACATTTCAACAAAACAAAACAACCAAAGAATATGGCTGCCTAAATATGGTTCCCAATCAGAGACAACGATAAACACCTGCCTCTGATTGAGAACCACTCCAGACAGCCATAGACTTTGCTAGATCACCCCACTAGCTACAATCCTAATACATACCAAAACCCCAAGACAAAACACACCACAATACAAAAACCCCATGCCACACCCTTGCCTGACCCAAACATGAAGATAAACACAAAATACTTCGACCAGGGCGTGACAGAACCCCCCCCCCCTAAGGTGCGGACTCCCGAACGCACCTCAAAACAACAGGAAGGGTCCGGGTGGGTGTCTATCCATGGTGGCGGCTCCGGCGCGGGACGTGGACCCCACTCAGTCAATGTCTTAGTCCCCTCTCCTCGCGTCCCTGGATAGTCCACCCTCGCCGCCGACCATGGCCTAGTAGTCCTCACCCAGAACCCCACTGGACTGAGGAGCAGATCGGGACCGAAGGGCAGCTCAGGACTGAGGCAGCTCGGGACTGAGGGAAAGCTCGGGAGTGAGAGAAAGCTCGGGAGTGAGAGGAAGCTCGGGAGTGAGAGGAAGCTCGGGAGTGAGAGGAAGCTCGGGAGTGAGAGGAAGCTCAGGCAGGTAGATAGATCTACCAGATCCTGGCTGGCTGGTGGTTTCAGCAGATCCTGGCTGACTGGCAGATCCTGGCTGACTGGCAGATCCTGGCTGACTGGCGGATCTGGCAGATCCTGGCGGATCTGGCAGATCCTGGCCGACTGGCAGATCCTGGCCGACTGGCAGTTCTTGCAGATCCCGGCTGACTGGCGGATCTGGAAGAGTCTGGTTGACTGGCGGATCTGGAAGAGTCTGGTTGACTGGCGGATCTGGAAGAGTCTGGTTGACTGGCGGATCTGGAAGAGTCTGGTTGACTGGCGGATCTGGAAGAGTCTGGTTGACTGACGGATCTGGAAGAGTCTGGTTGACTGGCGGATCTGGAAGAGTCTGGTTGACTGGCGGATCTGGAAGAGTCTGGTTGACTGGCGGATCTGGAAGAGTCTGGTTGACTGACAGATCTGGAAGAGTCTGGTTGACTGGCAGATCTGGAAGAGTCTGGTTGAGTGGCGGATCCTGGCAGACTGAAAGATCTGGCTGCTCCATGCTGACTGGCGGCTCTGGCTGCTCCACGCTGACTGGCGGCTCTGGCTGCTCCATGTAGGCTGACAGCTCTGGCGGCTTCTTACAGACTAGCAGCTCTGGCAGCTCCTTGCAGACTGACAGCTCTTTGCAGACTGACAGCTCCTTGCAGACTGGCAGCTCCTTGCAGACTAACAGCTCCTTGCAGACTGGCAGCTCCTTGCAGACTGGCAGCTCCTTGCAGACTGGCAGCTCCTTGCAGACTGGCAGCTCCTTACAGACTGACAGCTCTGTCTGCTTCATGCAGACTGACATCTCTGGCTGCTTCATGCAGACTGACAGCTCTGGCTGCTTCATGCAGACTGACAGCTCTGGCTGCTCCATGCAGACTGACAGCTCTGGCTGCTCCATGCAGACTAACATATCTGGCTGCTCCATGCAGACTGACATCTCTGGCTGCTCCATGCAGACTGACATCTCTGGCTGCTCCATGCAGACTGACAGCTCTGGCTGCTTCATGCAGACTGACAGCTCTGGCGGCTTCATGCAGACAACAGCTCTGACTGCTCCATGCAGGCTGGCAGCTCTGGCTGCTCCATGCAGGCTGGCAGCTCTGGCTGCGCTGAACAGACAGGAGACTCCAGCAGCGCTGTAGAGGAAGAAGGCTCTAGCTGCGCTGAACAGGCGGGAGACTCCGGCAGAGCAGGAGAGGAGAAAGGCTCCGACAGCGCTGGAGAGGCGGGAGACTCCGACAACGCAGGAGAGGCGAGGCGCACTGTAGGCCTGATGCGTGGTGCTGGCACTGGTGGTACTGAACCGAGGACACACACAGGAAGCCTGGTGCGGGGAGCTGCTACCGGAGGGCTGGGGTGTGGAGGTGGTACTGGATAGACCGGACCGTGCAGGCGCACTGGAGCTCTTGAGCACCGAGCCTGCCCAACCTTACCTGGTTGAATACTCTCGGTCGCTCTGCCAGTGCGGCGAGGTGGAATAGCCCGCACTGGGCTATGCAGGCGAACCGGAGACACCGAGCGCAAGGCTGGTGCCATGTAAGCCGGCCCAAGGAGACGCACTGGAGACCAGATGCGTAGAGCCGGCTTCATGGCATTTGGTTCGACGCTCAATCTAGCCCGGCCGATACGCGGAGCTGGAATATACCGCACCGGGCTATGCACCCGCACTGGGGACACCGTGCGCACCACTGCATAACACGGTGCCTGCCCGGTCTCTCTAGCCCCCCGGTAACCACAGGAAGTTAGCGTTGGTCTCCTACCTAGCGTAGCCCTACTTCGTGTGAGCCACCCCCCAAGAAATGTTTGGGGCTGACTCTCGGGCTTCCATCCGCTACGCCGTGCTGCCTCATACCTGCGCCTCTCAGCTTTCCCTGCCTCCAGTTCCTCCTTGGGGCGGCGATATTCTCCAGGCTGAGCCCAGGGTCCTTTACCGTCCAGTTCGTCCTCCCATGTCCATTTCTCCAGGTAGTGCAGCCTCTCCTGTGGCTCCTGCCTGTTGACACGCTGCTTGGTCCGTTTGTGGTGGGTGATTCTGTAACGGTTTTCTAGGTGTGAAGGAGAATCGGACCAAAATGCAGCGTGTAGATTGCGATCCATGTTTAATCAACAAACGTAAACACGAATCAATACAAACACTACAAAATAATAAACGTAACGAAAACCGAAACAGCCTATAACTTGTGTCAACTAACACAGCGACAGGAACAAAGACGCTAAGGACAATCACCCACAAAACAACCAAAGAATATGGCTGCCTAAATATGGTTCCCAATCAGAGACAACGATAAACACCTGCCTCTGATTGAGAACCACTCCAGACAGCCATAGACTTTGCTAGATCACCCCACTAGCTACAATCCCAATACATACCAAAACAAAACACACCACAATACAAAAACACCATGCCACACCCTGGCCTGACCCAAACATGAAGATAAACACAAAATAATTCGACCAGGGCGTGACAGATTGAACATTTATATTCTCCTTCTGGTAAACTGATGTGACACCCTCATCTGTTTCACATGTCTTTGTGATTGTCTCCACCCTCTTCCAGATGTCACCCATCTTCCCCATTATCCCCTGTGTATTTATACCTGTGTTCTCTGTCTGTTGCCAGTTCGTCTTGTTTGTCAAGTCAACCAGGGTGTTTGTATCAGATCCTGCTTTTCCCCAGTCTCTCTTTTCTCATCCTCCTGGTTTTGACCCTTGCCTGTCCTGACCCTGAGCCCATCCACCTGACCATGCTGCCTGACCCTGACTGCCGTCCTGCACCTTTGCCCCACCTATGGAATACCGACCTCTGTCTGACCTGACCCTGAGCCTTCCTGTACCTTTCCCCCTGTTGCTGTAATAAACATTGCTACTTCTACATGGTCTGCATCTCGGTATTACCCTGATTCCTGATAGTATGAACTGGCCATGACTGATCCAGCAGACCCGGGCCAGCTGCGCAACGCCATCTCCTCCCAAGGAGCCATCATCGGGAGTCACGAGAATCTGCTTTGTGGCCGTATGGAGGGGTTCAAAACGTTGGCTGAACGCCATGACCGGGCATTGGACAGTCTGCTGGAGCAATTCTGCGGGTTGTCTGGGAGGCAGCCTACCACGGTGGTAACCCCACAGCCTCTCAGTAACCCAGCTGCTAGCAGAGCCATCTCATCGACCACTCCACCTTCATTTACACCCCCCCCCCAGCCCCACACGGAACGTTACAATGGAGAGTCGAGCACCTGTCGGGCGTTTCTAGCTCAGTTTGCCATCATTTTCAAGGTTCAGGCCTCCTACTTCACCTCGGATCGCTCCAAGATAGATTATCTCATCACGCTGATGTCTGGGAGGGCTCAGTATGGGAACAGCAGCTGGCCATATGCATTAGTCTGGAGGGGTTCGTGGGAGAGGTTAAGAAGAGTTTTTACGCTCCGTTCTCCAGGGATGAAGCTGCCCGGAAGCTAATCCAGCTTCCGCAGGACTCCTGCAGTGTAGCTGACTATGCAGTGGATTTCCGCACTTTGGCAGAGGAGAGTGCTTGGAACCAGGAAGCACTGTTTGATATGTTCTTGCAAGGCATCTCGGAGGAGGTGAAGGACGAGCTTGCTGCTCGAGAGTTACCTACGAATCTCGATTCCCTTATCACTTTGACCATCTGAATCGATGGGCAACTACGGGAACGACGGAGGGAGTGGAAATTTGACTTCGCTTGCATGTCCAGGGATTCCACCTTGCCTCAGAGTCATCCTGGAAGTCCCCGACGATCCCATTGCAGAGAGAACCCGAGGCTTTCCAACCTTCCCCGAGAGTCACCGAAGTCGGCTGAGTCACCACTTCCCGAGCCTGTGCAACTAGGTAGAGCTGGGCTATTGCCAGCGGAATGGCAATACAGGATCTACAGAAAGATTTGTCTGTATTGAGGGACTCTTGGTCATTTTGTTTCCTCTTATCCTTTAAATAGATCAGGCTCACTGGTAGGGGCGAATACTGTGGTGGGCCATATGGATAACTTTCCTGCTTCCCTTGCTCACACCCCTGTTTATGCCATTCTGCTGTGGGGAGGCCAGTCTAAATCTCCCCGGGTCCTCATTGACTCTGGGGACGATGAGAGTTTTTTGGACTCTACCCTGGTTTCCAAGCTGAACATCTCCACTCCTATGGATGATAGCATCCTGGACGGGTGCTTTATAGATCGGGTCACTCATATTCCCACTCGCATCAACCTGCGTGTGTCAGGAAATCACAGCGAGACTATTCAATTCCTGTTTATCAAGTCTCCTCATATTCCTGTGGTATTGGGATTCTCCTGGCTCCAGCAACACAATCTCCTCATCAACTGGTCTACTGGTGTCATCATGGGCTGGAATCCGTTCTGCCACGTACTGCCAGTGTCCTGGGACATCTTCCTGGGGACTTGGAAGGTGCCCCGGACTTCTCCACCATCCCTGCGGAGTACCAGGACCTTTGGGAGGTGTTTATAACAAGCCTCGGGCCACTTCGCTTATGTTTTCCGCGACATGTTGAACCGGTTCGTCTTCTTCTACATTGATGACATCCTTGTCTTCTCCCCCCCCCACGTCCGACCTGCTCAACGCTTCCTAGAGAACCAGCTGTTTGTTAATTAATACCCTCTCTGGGATAGGCTAGCGGGACACCTGTCGACAACTTCCTGTGAAATTGGAGGGTGCGCAATTCAAATAAATAGTCATAAAAATTATGGATATTAAACATCTAGGTACATAAGTGTCTAATATCAGTTAAAAGCTTACATTATTGTTAATCTAACTGCATTGTCCGATTTACAATAGTTTTTACAATGAAAGCTTGCCATGCAACTGTTTGAGGACAGAACCCCACATCAAAATATTTTTCAACCAGCACAGGCTTCGTAAAATCACAAATAGTGATTTAAATATTCACTTACTTTTTGGAAATCTTCCTGATTTGAAACCTTGAAACAAAGACTGTAGACATCTAGTGGAAGCCATGGGAATTGCATTCTCAGAGCTGAAATTGCATATGACCCATAGCTTTCCATTGTAAAAAAAACAATTACGGTTGTTTTTTCTTTGGATTTTCTCCTACCATATAAATTGTGTAATAGTCTCAATCCATCTGTACCAGTTATATGCATATCCTGGCTCCTGGGCCTGAGTAACAGGCAGATTACTTTGGGCACGTCAGTCAGACAGGAAGTGGAGGAAAATAGACCTTAACTTCTTCAGGCTAAGGCAGAGAAGTGCGAGTTCCATCACTCCACCATCCCCATTCTGGGGTACATCATCTCCGCTGGGAGTGTCCAGATGGATCCCAGCACCATGGCTTTCCCCCTGTCACCATGGCTTTCCCCCTGCTGCTGACCGGGCATTCCTGAACCTCAGACCTTCACCACTAGTTCCATCCTGGTTCATCCTGGTTCATCCTGACCCTTCTTGTCAGTTCGTGGTGGAGGCCGATGCATTGGATGTAGGAGTGGAGGCGGTCCTGTCCCTTGGACCTGAAGTTATATCCAAATCAAATCAAATGTATTTATATAGCCCTTCGTACATCAGCTGATATCTCAAAGTGCATGGATTAATTTTTCTGCATCATTTTTAGACAGAAAGTTTCTGATTTTTGCAATGTTACGTAAATGGAAAAAAACTGTCCTTGAAATGGTCTTGATATGTTCTTCAAAAGAGAGATCAGGGTCCAGAGTAACGCAGAGGTCCTTCACAGTTTTATTTGAGACGACTGTACAACCATTAAGATTAATTGTCAGATTCAACAGAAGATCTCTTTGTTTCTTGGGACCTAGAACAAGCGTCTCTGTTTTGTCCGAGTTTAAAAGTAGAAAGTTTGCAGCCATCCACTTCCTTATGTCTGAAACACATGCTTCTAGCAAGGGCAATTTTGGGCTTCACCATGTTTCATTGAAAT
This sequence comes from Oncorhynchus nerka, assembly GCF_034236695.1. Classification (NCBI taxonomy): domain Eukaryota; kingdom Metazoa; phylum Chordata; class Actinopteri; order Salmoniformes; family Salmonidae; genus Oncorhynchus; species Oncorhynchus nerka. The sequence goes on from NC_088407.1 coordinate 41,877,062, forward strand.
GTACAGCTGTGTGTCATCCGCATAGCAGTGAATGTTAACATTATGTTTTCGAATAACATCCCCAAGAGGTAAAATATATAGTGAAAACAATAGTGGTCCTAAAACGGAACCTTGAGGAACACCGAAATTTACAGATGATTTGTCAGAAGACAAACCATTCACAGAGACAAACTGATATCTTTCCGACAGATAAGATCTAAACCAGGCCAGAACTTGTCCGTGTAGACCAATTTGGGTTTCCAAACTCTCCAAAAGAATGTGGTGATCGATGGTATCAAAAGCAGCACTAAGGTCTAGGAGCACGAGGACAGATGTCATTTACCACCTTCACAAGTTCCGTCTCAGTGCTATGATGGGGTCTAAAACCAGACTCAAGCATTTCATATACATTGTTTTGTCTTCAGGAAGGCAGTGAGTTGCTGCGCAACAGCCTTTTCTAAAAAAATAGAGAGGAATGGAAGATTCGATATAGGCCGATAGTATTTTATATTTTCTGGGTCAAGGTTTGTTCTGGGTCAGAGTTGTGCAGACTCCGGACAACTAAGCTTTGAAGGAATACGCAGATTTAAAGAGGAGTCCGTAATTTGCTTTCTAATAATCATAATCTTTTCCTCAAAGAAGTTCATGAATTTATCACTGCTAAAGTGAAATTCATCCTCTCTTGGGGAATGTTGCTTTTTAGTTAGCTTTGCGACAGTATCAAAAAGGAATTTTGGATTGTTCTTATTTTCCTCAATTAAGTTAGAAAAATAGGATGATCGAGCAGCAGTAAGGGCTCTTCGGTACTGCACGGTACTGTCTTTCCAAGCTAGTCAGAAGACTTCCAGTTTGGTGTGGCGCCATTTCCGTTCAAATTTTCTGGAAGCTTGCTTCAGAGCTCGTGTATTTTCTGTGTACTAGGGAGCTAGTTTCTTATGAAAAATGTTTTTAGTTTTTAGGGGTGCAACTGCATCTAGGGTATTGCGCAAGGTTAAATTGAGTTCCTCAGTTAGGTGGTTAACTGATTTTTGTCCTCTGGCGTCCTTGGGTAGACAGAGGGAATCTGGAAGGACATCAAGGAATCTTTGTGTTGTCTGTGAATTTATAGCAGGACTTTTGATGTTCCTTGGTTGGGGTCTGAGCAGATTATTTGTTGCAATTGCAAACGTAATAAAATGGTGGTCCGATAGTCCAGGATTATGAGGAAAAACATTAAGATCCACAACATTTATTCCATGGGACAAAACTAGGTCCAGCGTATGACTGTGACAGTGAGTGGGTCCAGAGACATGTTGGACAAAACCCACTGAGTCGATGATGGCTCCGAAATCCTCTTGGAGTGGGTCTCTGGACTTTTCCATGTGAATATTAAAGTCACCAAAGATTAGAATATTATCTGCTATGACTACAAGGTCCGATAGGAATTCAGGGAACTCAGTGAGGAACGCTGTATATGGCCAGGAGGCCTGTAAAAAAATATCCCTGAGCCTTCTCCCATCGCCTCAAAGCCATGGAGAGAAACTACGATGTTGGAAATCGTGAGCTTCTCGCAGTGAAGATGGCGTTGGAGGAATGGAGGCACTGGCTGGAAGGGGCGGAACAACCGTTCATTGTATGGACCGACCACAAAAAACTGGAGTATCTCCGCATCGCCAAACGCCTCAACTCCAGGCAAGCTAAATGGGCCCTGCTGTTCACACAGTTCAACTTCTCCCTCTCATATCGACCGGGATCCAAGAATGTCAAGCCGGATGCACTGTCTCGCCGTTGTAGTTCAACGGCTATTACCCTGGAGCCCGAGTCCATCCTTCACACCTCATGCCTGGCAACTGCACCCAGCTGGGGTATAGGAAAACAGGTCTGGGAGGCACAGCGTTCCCAGCCGAGCCCGAGGGGGAGTCCTGATAACCGGATGTTTGTGCCTGACGTGGACTCCTTGTGCACTCCTCCAGACTGGACTGCCACCCGGGTTCCCGCCAGTCCTTGGCGTTTGTGCAACAACGCTTTTGGTGGCCCACCATGGTTCCTGACATCTCCGTATTCGTCGCCACTTGCATAGTGTGTGCTCAGAACAAGACTCCTCGGCAGGCTCCGGCTGGCCTTCTGCAACCTCTGCCTGTCCCTCACCATCCCTGGTCCCACATATCCCTGGATTTCGTCACTGGTCTCCCCCCGTCTGAGGGCATAACTGCCATTCTGTCAAGCCCTGGCCATAGAGAGGCTTTTATTCTTTATTTTGGTTAGGCCAGGGTGTGACTAGGGTGGGCATTCTAGTTTCTTTATTTCTATGTTTTGGCCGCGTATGGTTCTCAATGAGGGACTATCGTTGTCTCTGATTGGGAATCATACTTAGGCAGCCTTTTTCCCACTTGTGTTTTGTGGGTAGTTATTTTCTGTTTAGCTGTTTAGCTGCCTGACAGAACTGTGCGTTTTCATTTTTCTACTTTGTTATTTTGTTGCGGTGTTCAGTTTAATAAATATCACGAACGCCTACCACGCTACACCTTGGTCTCCTTATTCAACCCACGAGTGTTCTGACACATTCTTACTGTGGTCGACCGGTTTTCCAAGGACGTCCACTTCATTCCTCTCCCCAAACTACCCTCTGCCAAGGAGAGGGCCCAGCTCATGGTGCAGCACGTCTTCCAGATCCATGGACTGCCCGTGGATGTGGTCTCCGACCGGGGCGCTCGGTTCTTGTACCGGTTCTGGAAGGCTTTCTGCACCCACATTGGGTCGTCGGCCAGGCTGTCCTCTGGGTTCCACCCCCAGACCAAATGCCAGTCGGAGTGAGCCAACCAGGACCTTGAGACAACTCTGCGCTGCCTGATCTCCGCCAACCCCACCACCTGGAACCAGCAGCTTGTGTGGGTGGAATACGCATGCAACACCTTTCCCTGCTCTGTCACAGGCCTATCACCATTTGAATGTTCCCTGGGGTATCAGCCCCCGCTCTTCCCCGATCAGGAGGAAGAGGTCGGCGTACCTTCTGCCTAGATGTTTGTCCGCCACTGTTGTCTTACCTGGAGGAGAGCCCGGTCGGCCCTCCTCAAGACCATCTCCAGGTATCAACGAAAAGCGGATCGCCATCGGACCCCGGCTCCCCGGTATCGTCACGGGCAGAAGGCATGGCTATCCACCCAGGATCTGCACCGCCGGGTGGAATCCCGCAAGCTCTCCCCCCAGTTTATTGGCCCGTTTCCCATCTTTAAAAGTATTAGTCCCTCTTCTGTTCATCTTTTGTTGTCCCGCACATTTGTATACACACCACCTTTCATGTGTCCCGAGTTAAACCCATGTCTCACAGCCTTTTGTCTCCTGTCAAGTCAACCAGTGTTTTTTGTATCAGCTCCTGCTTTTCCCCAGTCTCTTTTCTCATCATGCCCCTTCTGCTGTTCAAAGACCATTCACTGGCATTTTCTACAAGAAATCTGCCTACAGAAATAAAAGCTTCTCCCAAGTGGGTGTGACACCTACGCCCATTGCCTGCTGCACTGCTGCTTGGATTCTACCTGGCGATCTGTTCACCATCTGCTCTGGCCTGTCTCCCCTGTCTTGTACAGGTTCCTCCACCACACTAACCCCTCTCTCCCGAGCTTTCGCTCGCCTCCAACACACACGCACTGTTGGGGCGAGTGACTCTGAACATGGCTAGCCCCTAGTCGTTATATATTTTATTTTTTTCTTGTGCATTTTGCTATTTGCCTTATGACTCCTGTATACTTTGTTGACTACAAACTGTCTTTACCCAACCATGGGACAGACTGTTTGTTCCCACACTTGGGACTCTGACTCTGTTGTTTATTCTGACTTTTGTCCTCCATTCTAACCACCTCTCGCCAGCTTCTTATTAATGTTAGCTGATGAAATTGCTGTCATCTGATGCACATTCAGGTGTCATAAATCAGCACTGTCAGAGCTCTCCCTGTCCTATGCCTTGATTGTATTACATATTGATGATATCTGAAAGTGTGCATGTACACCCTGGCCCATCTACTGTTGCTAGCCCCAGTTCTGACTTGTGCTCTGATATCTGCTCTCGTGAAAGTCTGGGTTTTCTGCAAGTTAACAGTAAAAGCTTATTGTCTAAAATTGATAAATTGTCATTACCGGAGATAAATAACGAAGTGCGCACCCTCACCCGACACAACACTACAGCAAAAATTGGAGCCACTTAGAAAAGCTACAAATTCTAGATCATTTTTAAAAAAACGAGAATGAAACTCTTTTTAAAGACTGTTGACATCTACTGAAAGCCCTGGGAACTGTAATCTGGGAGTTATGTTCCTTTAATATACCTATAGACAGCCATTATGAGTGGTGAGTTAAAAAAAAACATTCCCAGAAGGATTCTCCTCTGGTTTTTGCCTGCTATATCTGTTTGACTCACAGACATTATGTTAACAGTTTTGGAAACTTCAGAGTGTTTTCTATCCAATACTACCAATTATATGCATATCCTAGCTTCTGGCCCTGAGTAACAGGCAGTTTACTTTGGGCACGTCAGTCATCCGAAATACTGAATCCTGCCACCGGCCAACAAGAAGTTAATGCTCTACAACAAAGCTTTCTTGGTGTCCAACAAGCTTTCTCTACCCTTAACCTTGTTCTGAACACCTCCAAAGCAAAGGTCATGAGGTTGGGTCAGAAGAATGCCCATCTTCACACAGGTGTTATTTCTACCTCTGAGGGTTTAGAGCTTGAGGTAGTCACCTCTTACAAGTACTTGGGAGTATGGCTAGACGGTGCACTGTCCTCTCAGCATATATCAAAGCTGCAGGCTAAAGATAAATCTAGACTTGGTTTCCTCTACCGTAGTCGCTCCTCTTTCACCCCAGCTGCCAAACTAACCCTGATTCAGAAGAACATCCTACCCATACTAGATTACAGAGTCATAATTTATAGTTTGGCAGGTAAAGGTGCTCTCGAGTGGCTAGATGTGCTTTACCATTCGGCCTCTGCAAACTGGTCATCTCTGTATACCCGTTGCAAGACCCACTGGTTGATGCTTATTTATAAAAACCCTCTTAGGCCTCACTTCTCCCTAACTGAGATATCTACTGCAGCCCTCATCCTCCACATACAACACCCATTCAGCTAAAGGTCCCCAAAGCACACACATCCCTGGGTCGCTCGTCATTTCAGTTCGCTGCAGCTAGCGACTGGAACGAGCTGCAACAAACACTCAAACTGGACAGTTTTACTTCGTTCAAAGACTCAATCATGGACACTCTTACTGACAGTTGTGGCTGCCTTGTGTGATGTATTGTTGTCTCTCCCTTCTTAACCTTTGCTGTTGACTGCCCAATAATATTTGTACCATGTTTTGTGCTGCTACCTTGTGGTGTTGCTACCCTGTTGTTGTTATGTTGCTACCATGCTGTGTTGTTATTTGTTGCTGCCTTAGGTCTCTCTTTATGTAGTGTTTTGTTGTCTCTCTTGTTGTGATATGTGTTTTGTCCTATATTTATATATTTTTTTAATCCCAGGCCCCCGTCCCCTCAGGAGGCCTTTTGCCTTTTGGTAGGAAGTCTTTGTAAATAAGAATTTGTTCTTAACTGACTTACCTAGTTAGAAAGGTTAAAAACAAATCAAATAAAAATGTTTTGTACGCATGCTAAATTTGTGAAAAATATAAATTTTGTGCCACAAAATACACCATGTTACAAATGGCACCCCATAAAGCCACATTGCATATTCATGTTTTTCATGTTGCATGTGTTGGGTTACGTTTTGCTGTGTTATGTTTTGAGGCATGGGGGACATTCCTAGTTCCTTGTGGCGGGCCTTTGGTCCTCAATTACAACCAGCTGGCCACTCCTGTTTGATAGCCGCTGCGCTATCTATCACGGGATCTGCCGCTTATTTATTTATATGGAGTAATTCCACAGGAGAGCCTTTCGGAGACGTCACTTTGGATTTTCTCTCGATTCGAACTAGAGGAAAAATGGGATGCTTTTACTTGGTTGATCTAGCTTCTGACAGACAGACTTGGAAGCAATTGTTGACAAGTTATCAAAAAATGTATAGAGGAAAAGGAGAGTGACATGATTTAAGTTGCTATCACTATCCCTTACTGTGCTGTCGCAATTACAGTGTTAGTGCACAGGTATAAGAGCAAGTTTTGTTTGGGCTGCACAGAGCACGCATAGGGACATGACTGGACTGGGTCAAGAGATGTGTTGAGAGTAGCAGAAGCTGTATTATTTTTGCTGTTGCCAATGCCATTATTTTTTCACTGCAAACCAACATCCATGTTCACTCAGTTGATGTACCAGAAATCACATGAGGCTGTTTGTTCATGACAACATTATGCAGTCATCGTGACAGAACATTCAAATAAAATGTAACCGATTCACTTGTTGGAGTTACATATCAGCAAGTTCCAAATTCTCGATGTGTGATAGTGTATATTTTTCACGTTGTGCAACACATTTACTAAGGCATGCCATATACTTCCCTTATTGAAATTCATGGTTCTTCATATCTTTTGGAAGAATGATTCCATAAAATATAATGGGTGGTCACATTCTTGGGCCTAGCAGACATTGCTAGCAGACATTGTGATGAAAGGGGAAACTGTAATACATGCAACTGTTTTCTTTTACTCTGAAAACCCCTTGTAATTAGGTTAAAACAAATCAAGCTTGTTTACATGGTTCATTGCAGTGTGAACTTCCAGTGACATAAAACAGTGTCTCAGGAACTTGACAAGGTGAGTGTGTGGGGCACATTGGCGGGATCATTAAACTGAATAAACCTGCTTTGGTATAGTAGGAAATATTCTTATGGGCGTTACATTTTGAGAACATTGTTTGTAGTAACAGGTTATCTACTGAATACTATGTGGGGGTTTTATCGTGAAATGCTAAACCACCTGTTTCTACTTACTTACTCACCATCAATCCCAAAGGTGGTTTAGATTATGTTTATGACTCTTATGTCGCTGTTTTGACGTACAGTGAACACATTTTATTACCAGTTTTGGTGCAAAAACATTTGAGAGGAATTCTAAAAGGTACTAACAATGCTCTTTAAGTGGGATCTAATGATGACCTTTACGCTATGAAAACAAAACCTGTTTGATTATTTCGTGATTGATTAATCAAGGTTGAGCAATGAGGTGATATATTTGATCTGAATGACTGGAATGTTTTGCACTCTAATTTCTCATATACAACCAAGCCCTTTGTATGTTGTTTATTTCATTGTTTTATCTAGCTAACGCCCGCTCAATCTTCTCACAAGTAATGTACACTATATGTATAAAAGTATGGGGACACCACTTCAAATTAGTGGATTCGGCTATTTCAGCCACAGCCGTTGCTGACAGGTGTATAAAATTGAGCGCACAGCAATTCAATCTCCATAGACAAACATTGGCAGTAGAATGGCCTATATTGAAGGGCTAAGTGACTTTCAACCTGACACCGTCATAGGATGCCACCTTTCCAACAAGTCGGTTCGTCAAATTTCTGCCTTGCTAGAGCTGCCCCGTTCAAATATAAGTGTTGTTATTGTGAATTGGAAACGTCTAGGAGTAACAACGGCTCAGTCGCAAAGTGGTAGGGTCACAGAATGGGACTGCTGAGTGCTTAAGCAAGTAGCATGTAAATATCATCTGTCCTTGGTTGCACCAGTCAAAACCGAGTGCCAAACGGCCTCTGGAAGCAACGTCAGCACATGAAATGAGTTTCCATGGCCTAGCAGCCGAACGCAACCCTAAGATCACAATACGCAATGCCAAGCATCAGCTGGAGTGGTGTAAAGTTTGGTGGAGGAGGAATAATGTTCAGGGGCTGTTTTTCATGGTTCGGGCTAGGCCCCTTTATTCCAGTGAAGGGAAATCTTAATGCTACAGCATAGAATGACATTATAGACGATTCTGTGCTTCCAACTTTGTGGAAACAGTTTGGGGAAGACCCTTTCCTGTTTCAGTGTGACAATCCCCCTGTGCACAAAGCGAGGTCCATACAAAAATGGTTTGTCGAGATCGGTGTGGAAGAACTTGACTGTCCTGCTTAGAGCCCTGACCTCAACCCCATCAAACACCTTTGGATGAATTGGAACGCCAACTGCGAGCCAGGCCTAATCGGCCAACATCTGTGCCCGACCTCACTAATGCTCGTGGCTGAATGGAAGCAAGTCCCCGCAGCAATATTCCAGGATCTAGTGGAAAGCCTTCCCAGAAGAGTGGAGGCTGTTATAGCAGTATAGGGGGGACCAACTTCATATTAATGCCCATGATTTTGGAATAAGATGTTTGATGAGCAGTTGTCCACATACTTTTGGTTATGTAGTGTATGTTGTAGGTCTGAGCATACCTTTCAATACTATTCAATATATTTGATTGATCAGTGCAAATCTCAGGAGTATGTTTATTTATTTTTTTACTCTGAATGGGTTGAACACACCTGCAATAGTATGATGTCCATTTGACCCCAAAAATAACATTTGAATATTAAACAGTACTCGAATAAACAATAAAATGTTATCATAAAATAAATAGCATTAAATGCAAATGACCTGAATTAGACATTCAAATGTGCTGAACACAAACTGTAAGGGTTTGAAGGTTACAAGTGTAGGAGTTCAAGTCTAGTTGAGACCCATTTGGGGATGCTGAGCGATTAATGCTTTTTGAGGTCAGCTCGGTTTTGTTCTATGATTTTTCTTTATCACAGTTTCGATTTTTGTTGTTGTTATGCACTATGCATTATGTGGGTTGAATGCTGTAACAACACAGAATAAAACAATTAATAAAATTCCCATCATGGTAGTCTCTGCCCATTACTGCTTATCACTTATTAACCAGAATCTATTCACATTTCAGTTGTGTAAATTACCTTTGTTTTATTTGATTACTTTATTATTTCATTCCAAGTCATCATCTCATCCCTATAGACCTGCTGTCTGACAAAATCACTATTTTTAGTAGTTCTTCATAGTAAACAAGGCATACTTTTATGACTGCTGAATACCAACTATCAATCATTTCCATAATGTATTTTCAGGTAGAGATACCTCGTGAAGCAACTGCTCTCTATCCCTCTCGATTGGCATTCTTCTGTCACTTTAACATAGCAGACATAAAAGAAACACAGCCCGGACAAGTAGCCGCGTAATGGCTTGTAGTAAATTGCCATATTTTTTGCGCAAACTATATATAATATTGGTCTCCTTACTACATCGCACAGTTTGAGCTTGATCTGATTTATCTCTAGAGAAACTATGCAATGTGCGCATTGAATTCACAGAACAAAACGAACAAAATGGAATTAAATTAATATAACCAACATTGGTCAACTTCAGTTAATTGCTACGCACTTATAGTACATTTCCTTTTATTTATTCTGTTTGAATCCCCATAAGTTCTCCTGTCCTTTACGTCAATAGAAACACAAAGGATAACAGTTAGTGAACCTGTTTGTAGTCTCTGTCTGTTTAATCTCTGACTGTGGCCTCTGACCAAGTCGGTATTGCTAGGCTGTCCCATGGGAATCATAAATTGAGCCCCTGGATCTGGATCTGCAGTGAAGTTTGGCCAACAGAGATGTAAAACAATCCGTACCCTAAATCACAATAACCCCAGTAAATTCCCCGGAGTGAGGCTTCTGGGTTGTGCGGCAGGAAGCAACTGCTTATTTGGCCCTCTAATTAGCCACCCCACTTGGGAAACAAGCGGGTGAAGTTAGAGGCAGAGATTGAGAGAAAAATTACAAGGAGTTTCTTTTGACAATGTTGATAACAAAAATTAGCCACAGCTCCCAAAAACAAGATCTCTGTATGTGCCACTCAAGCCATTGTAAACGCCACAAACAGGGGAGCAATTTGGATTCTCTTGTGCATGCAATGAGACAGATCAGTTTACTAGGCCTAGATTGATGATGGGGAAAGCAATTTCAGTCCAAATATTGATCTACAGTATGTGTGTACTGTATACAGAAAGTATACAGAGTGCTCCTCAACCTCATTCAAAGAAGATTGTGCAGAAGTGTATAGCTCATAAAAAATGTGAAGATAATCCGAATACATCAACTGTTTTCTAATTACAAAGCACCATGTCAGATAAAAGAAGGAAATGCCTAGGGATCGCTTTATTTGGATAGTCCCATATAGATGATCATACTATCAACAAACTGTTGATTAGCAACTGGTTGCCAAGGTTATGATTAGGGCTAGGTTTAGAATTAGGGTAAGGGTTTGCTTAGGGTTAGGATAAGTGTTGACAGTTATTGACCATCTACAAACCATGTACTTGGCACTATCCAACTAAAGTGTTACCAAAAACACATTTTATAAGTTTAACTTTACAGTGGCATTCCTGTTGCATGATCACAATCCTCTGTGTAAAATGGTCCTCTAGCCTGCACTGTTTGATGGTGGTGTACTGTCCCTGGCAGGTCCTCCCTGCGTCATTGAAGACACTGAGGTTTCTGACCAAACTCGAATCAAAGAGCCAAGGAGCTGCAGCTGGTTTTCCATGGTGGTTTTTGGTTAGGTTTTCTGGCCTTTCTGACTCCGCTACTGTTGATCGTTGGCAACATCATTTCTGTCAAAGCGTCTGAACTATCAGGTTGGTTTGAGAACACAGCACTTAGTGGACAATGGCACTTTCACAGTATCCATAGTAGGACAGCCTCAGAGTCAATGACATCAACTCCTGTGTCACTAACATGTCAGAGTGGTATTGACAAACTCCTTGGGACACTGAGGCTGTCCTCATGTGGACACCATGCAGTTTGATGTTATTTAGTGGTGGTTTATGCAAAGCAAGATGGGACACACAAGATCTGTTTATTTGCTGGGGAAAAGATGGCTTTGGAGTTTCAAGCTGTGTTTGGAGCACATTTCAAAACAGCACATAGATCTGAAAAGATCACATTTGCTTACGCTCCCAGTTTGGAAGAACTGACATTTCTTTTATGTTTTTTTTCTCTCTCCAGATTGAATGCAGAGCTATTACTCATTTTGGTTTTATTTTCACTGTTCAACTGCACGTTTGATTAATTCATTACACGTCTGGATGAGCTTACATACACTGACATGCTTGTAGTGGTCACTGCCACTGGGAATTTCCTGGCTATTGAATGAAAACTCAATTATTTCCTTTATTTTCTGATTGAACTTATAGAATGTACGTGTCGTCGTTATTAGTTATATAAATAAACAGATTCCTGAGCCTCTGCCAGCACTCCAGAGTTGTCTTCTGCACGTTTCCATCACGGAGGTCCCTGTTTTTCTCAGAACCTCACTAACACACCACTACCTCCACCTCCCTAACACTCGGAAACATCTCTATCCTCAGCTAGTCTGCAAATAGGCCGATTAGAAGTTCCTTCCACAGAAGCTGTTTCTGGAGTTCCAGAGCTATCGGATCAGAGAACTAGGAGAGATTTTCCTTGTCTGGGATTCAGCCACCAAAAGCAGTCTTTTTCCTAAACAGGCCTTTCAACGCAGTAAGGATTTACATGAAGACGCATGTCATGATTTAGGAATGGGGGAGCTCATGCAATGCTCTCCTGTGCTTTACTGCCGAGATGCAAAGAGAAAGTCCTCCTTAATATCCCAGTTTACTTTCTCCTTCATCCTTTAAATGGTGTGGGGGTGCAGTTGGGGGATAGGAGAGTATGTGTGAAAATACCCATCCCCCCGTTGCGCATAAATCTTCCACATAAATTCAAATCCGAGAGAGGATACTCACGAGTGTGAGAGGATCCCTCTCAGGAATGTCTGCAACAATAACAAATGAAGTACTGTTGGCTACTCCAAGAGGTTAGAGCAGGGAAAGCTTCATATCCTCTGGCTGGAGCAGATGTTCCTTTCTTTCATGTTTACCATCAAAAGAATAAACAAATGAGCAAACTCTTAAATGCTATACTAGTATTTAAACTGTATACTTGCCCACTGATTGGTAACAGAGGTAGTTTAATGAACCACACGTGACGAGTAACCCTGCCTGGAATCTAAACACTTAGCTCCCTGAGCTAATGCTTAGGCATTAGCTCAACAGGTTAACACAGTCATGTAGTGCCAACCCAGACTCAAACCAAGAGAGTCACATTGGTGCTGTCACTGATTTGATCAATTGATGCCTGTCAGCTGCTGGAGCCTTTGTGGTTGAGGAGTAAGTCAAAAGGCGTGACATTTTAGGGGCTTGGTGAACCATGTTCTTTTATGAATAACCTTTTATGAAGTCCTGAAGACTTGTGTTAGCTCCCGGAGCTAATGCTCAGGCTTAAGCTCAGCAGGTTAATACAGTCTTGTGGCATGCAGATGTCCCAGGTTCACCATGTTGGTCACACTTACTCAGAAAGCATAAAAATGAATTGATGATGCATGGTTCGATGTCCCACAAAGAATCACTGGCCTGCTTCAGGGAATCCTCAAGGAAAATCAATGTAAACACAAACAGGGAATGACAGAATGACATTCTGAGTTTCTCAGAATTACAGCTGTGCATCTTCAGAGGGTTCACCTAGCTGCTGCATTATCGATCATTTGTCAAACAATTACTAGTACGTTTTTCTGAAGACAGGGTAAAACTTTACATGAAGTTTCTCTTGTGAAGTAATGCTGTAAATAGTGTGGTAACAACATTGTCGTTAAATACTGGTCATTTTTATTTAGTTTATTTCTCTGTTGTGATCTGGCTCAAAGGCTATAACAGATCAAGTGCGGCTTTATTGGTGCGGCTGGCTTCCGGGTTAAGCGAGCGTTGTGTCAAGAAACAGTGCAGCTTGGCGGGGTTGTGTTTTGGAGGATGCACGGCTCTCGACCTTCACCTCTCCTGATTGGATATCACGAAATTGTGGAGAAAAAGGGGGTAAAAATGTATGTCATGGGATGCATTTTCTCCATTGTTTTATATGTTAGGCCACTCTGATAGGCCTACGTTATGATTAAATAGCCACAGTAGCTTACTTGGCCACTGTTATAACTAACTTAAAGCGGGTACAGTCTCAGTGTTCACAGTAAACGCATGCCAGAATGTTCACAATGTTCAAGTTGGCGCTCAGGAGACCTTACATTTGATCAGTGGAACATTTTGTTATACAGCTCAACTCCATTAGCACAGGTATAAGCACAAGTTAATGTAAACTGTAATATTTTACTACTATAAATGAGACTGTATTACCAGACTTGCATTATGGTCTCACTTTCCCTCAAACTCTGGGAAAGGATGCCCTCAACTGGTGACAGAATGAGCCCAGGCATTTTATTAGATATTGTTTGACTCAAGAATGATGCCAAAGCTTGCATTGAGCTGCAAAACATATGCCACTTAAAGTACAGTATATTACAACTATATTATAGGGGATTCTACTGAGTCACCATATAGTCAAAACCATAACTTGTGGAACATCAGTCGCTATAGTACAAGTTCACTTTGACACCCAGACAGACCCACGACATGGACCTGCTGTTTTTGGCTCAAGTTAAATGTTTGCATCAATCCATTTATTCAGTGCACATAGATACATGATGACGTTCTCTTTTGGCACTCCCAGGACTGTGGCGTACCCACTTGAGAGCCATTACACGCTACATTGGGAGGCCATTCACACGTCAGAGACGTTTCACAAACCACTGTTCAGGGCAGCCACATTAAAAAGAGATACTCATTAAATGGCCATTACGAGTACAACCAGAAGCCTACGGCGTGCCAGAAAAAGGCCCCGGGTTGCGTGCATTAAGAGTGTTGTGGGAAGCTTCTGTACATAAATACCAAGGATAATGTGGCAGCAGAGCTCAAGCCAGACTGTGCCGTCGAATATATTGTTCTCTGTAATTGCTTGGGCATGGGGCATATACTTCTTAAACTTGGCTGGCATCGCCTACTGTATGCTGTTTGGGTAGTTGTTACCTTGACTTGTCCACTGCTAGTTGCTAGGTGGAGGGAATGAACACTTGATGTTGAGTATTGTAGTTGTCATTGACTTTTCATAATTTAAAAGGTGCATTATGCAACAATTTCACCTGCAAATAGCCAAAAATGACAATAATATATCTGTATATCTGTAGCCAATAAACAAAGTTCCTTGATATCAATTACATTTTTCATTCATTTATTCAATACATTAGCTGTTTTCATGAATTGAACTAAAAACTTCTCACATGGAATCAGATACCCCAGCACTGCATGTCCTTGAGTCCTCACAGTCTCTTAACGCATCTGCACTCAAGCTGCTGTCCTTTCAAAAGAGGAAAGAAAATAATTAGGGCCCAGTTATTTAAGCCACTTCATGTGCCCATCAGGGGCATACACTATGAAAACACAGCTGTGGCCTCAGAGTCCTGTGGAAGGGCAGTCTCTACTGTGGGGGCCCGAGCATCCGTCTGTTTGAGGGGGCCAAATTCCTCCACCACGTCGTCTTGACTCAGACAGTTTGTTTTATTTACTCTCCGATCACATGTCGTTCAGCCTCCATGACTTTAGGAGATACAATTAACTCCCCAATATCCCTTCTATCTGCAGATGTGAAGGAGTTTATTTGTATTAGGTGGGCCTTGTTTTCCCCAGTTGCATGGAAGCAGTGTTTCTCAACTGCAGTCATGTGGCCCGTGTCATGCGGGGTGACAGCTCACTCCTGTGGCTCAGCTCATCATATGTACTCACCCCTGCTCTTTTTATGCCCTGAACTACTGGTGTAACGTTCAGTCCCCATACTCAGGTTTGAACAATGTAGAGATATCAATATAGATTTTCTATTACAGCATTAAGTAAGCTAGTTGAGTCTAAGACTCAGTTAGTTTTTCAGCATGGTGAATGCAACAATGATAGTTGTCTGTCTTTCCTGCACTAGCCACATACACTGGACATCATGTTGGTAAGTGAAAGTCAATTTGGATTTTCTGCTAGTGTCTGCTAAATGACAATACTGTGTATTATGTTTTAAACTCCTTTGTGTGCCAAGGATTCGCCCAGTCAATTCCAGATCTCAACGTAAACCAACAGTAGTTTTGAAGTATGCTTGTCTGGTGCCACTTCCAAATGCACGCTACTCCATCTTCAAAGAGAGACTCGAGTAGATTCCACTGTTTGATGACTAGATGCAGGGAGGCGTGCCTAACAGAGTAGATCCACAAACATTAAGTCTTTACCCCCCTTCACCCCCAATCCCTCCTCCCCTTTGCCTCCGAGGGCCACCGTGTCACTTCCTCCTGGGAACTGGAAGTAATACAATCCCTTCAAGTTTACCCACCTGTCTCTTGGCCTCTGTTGTGTGCCCCGTGCATCTGACCGAGACGAGACAGAGACCATGGCAAGGAGGCCACGCTACGTTGATGTTGATTCAGCTTCCTCTTGTCCTTAGCGCTCCCTCTGGAAGTGTTTGTAATGGGAGGGTGGAAGTGAAATGGGGGAATGGTTGTTTGGAGTGGTGGGGAGCTGGGGTTGTCTTTTGCTGGTCAGGGTCGTGTTCAGTAGGCTCGAATTATAGGGAAACGGTCTGAAATGGGGAGGTACTATCTTAACTTTGTCAATAAGACATTTTCAGTTGCACATTTTGAAAAGCTGTTTGTGTTCTAGTGAACATAACCCTGGAGTTCATAGCAATCCTGGGTCTTCTGGCACAATGAACACCTGCTCATTTCACTGAGGCATCAATGGAGGAGAAGAGCGAGGACAGGAGCAGCTGAAATCATACACACATATGTTCAAACAGTAATAGTACGATTTAGCTGCCGAGAGCAAGGCTTAAGAAAACATACACAGACACCCTTTGATGTCCACTGGGAGCTTGCCGATGTGTGGCCCCAAGTGCATATCCAAAAATGTTAAGTGGGTCTAAACAAATAATCATGAAGGTGGTAGTCATACAACCTGAGAACCAACAATGATTTATTTTCTTCATGTCAGTGAGCTAAATCCTTTGATAGAAAGACGTATCTGGTTCTTCTCAAGGTTTCTTTCTTCTAGAGTTCCTCTGCCACTTTCTTTTGGGAGTCTAAGCCTGGAAACTGTAAAGCACTTTGACGTATATTTGTTAAAAGGGTTATAAACACAATTGTATTGACTTCTGTCCCCATAGGTATAAATTAAGTTACATAAATGTACTGTACTGCATTTTGACAGCCAGCCCAATTCTGATATTTTTTTCATTCATTGTTCTTTTGACCAATCAGATCAACTCTGAAAAAGATCTGATGTGAAAAGATTTAATTGTCAAAAGAACAATTGGTGGAAAAAAGCCTAGGTCAGCTGAGTGAACTAAAACACTTCAATACCATGACCAGACTTAACAG
The DNA here is from genome assembly GCF_034236695.1 of Oncorhynchus nerka. NCBI lineage: Eukaryota > Metazoa > Chordata > Actinopteri > Salmoniformes > Salmonidae > Oncorhynchus > Oncorhynchus nerka. The sequence goes on from NC_088407.1 coordinate 41,893,289, forward strand.
AAAATGCAGCAGAATATTATTATTATTATCAACAACTTCGTTAAAGTAACATCATTTCAGAGGAACTGTTTATGAAGTCACCAGTGCTGGTGCCTAAGTCCTGGTGCACTTCAAACTACTGCCATCATGATGGATGCAGTGTTACACATTTTCATTCTCTGCATAACGTTCATTTTATCTACCGTCAGTAAGTTGTGTAGCTCCATCTCGACCACCTGTTTACAATTCCTTTGTTTAACCTTTGTGTCTGGTACAGCAAGTTCACCTTATGCAAAAATGTTTGTACAATTTTTGTTTTCATGGTATCAGGTGGTGTTTTTTCCCCTCTATCTCCATTTTGTGGTTGCTTTTGTGTGTTCACCTTTAATTGATTGGTAAACAGGTGGAATACATACAGTACCATACTTAAACAGCTTAAGAAAATGTGGGATATTGGCTAAGCAAATTTTCTGGACTTCCGACTTTCCTTACGTTAATTATAATTTAAAAAACACATGCTTTCTTGTGCAGAGTCGTGGGCAAGTGGTAACCCTACCGGCTCCAGCATTTGTCACATAACCAGAGTTCGATGATTCCTACCTCCTTAAAACATCCTGGGTCGTACCACTTAATCACTGTTCAAATGAAATGAATAATAATCTTCAGAAATTACTTTGTCAAAGCAAGAACATAACTAGGGCTTTACAAAGATTTTTTTAAACTTGAAGAATTATTTGGGTTAAGTGGGTTGCAATCGTATTAGTTGGAAAAACATGCTGAGGGACAGGTCAAAATACTGTCTTTATTCATATAAAAAAATCTGATTTATTAAATTTTTCAAATGGTCTATATTAAAGGGCACTTGCTTTAAAATAACAGGCTCTTAAATGCAACATTGGTGTACAATTTCTATTTAAAATATCAAAGGGATGGCAAATGTACTGTTTTCAGGGAATGACCCTCCTACTGTTTCTCCCACTCGGATTCTACTACAATCTTAAAGCTTCAAAATATGAAAAAATATATACAAAAGACAAATACATACTTTCTCATGTCCTTGCAAATGTACAGTTTACACAAAAGCCAAATCAGAGCCATTCATCTGCTTCATATCAATTAATTAGATGCCTGATGCTGCATTTACACTGTGAAGGCCTATTTTACCCATCAATCCAGACAACAAAACTACACATGTGATGTCTCTGTGCCTGTAGTAGCAAAAAACACTACTGCTATGACCTGGGAGGTGACAGGGAGGTAATAAGGTGTGAAGAATAACATTTGGGTCTTGTTTATTACAAGTGTGAACAAACCCATTAAAACCTGATGTTGGTTGGTAAACAGAGTTTCTTTCAACACGCTAAACAGCAGTCACCGCTTTTGGACAGAGAGCAGCCGCTGTTTCCAATCAGGGCTCCAATTTCACGCACAACTCGACAGGACAGGCCTCTGACGAGAGATGGGTCTGGCTCCCAAATATGTCTTCACACTGGGCTGATTGAGCATGACATGGCCTCCGATGCCTCGTTTGGAAATGTATTCGCTGATAACGCACGTGAGGGAAGTTCTCGGTTAATGCGCCTGCTCTGACTGACCTCAGGGGAAAAAAACAGTATCCTCGTGGTCTCGCCACATGGTTTCAATAATCCATCTCTGATATAGGTCCATCTAATAACACTGGCTCACTGAAGTACACTGACTGTACAAAACATTATGATTCCCCCCTTTTGCCTTCAGAACAGCCTCAATTCGTTGGGGCATGGAGGGATGCTGGCCCATGTTCACTCCAATGCTTATGCCAAGTTGGCTGTTGGATGACCTTTGGGTGGTGGACCATTCTTGATACACAAAGGAAACTGGTGAGTGTGAAAAACCCAGCAGCGTTGCAGTTCTTGACACACTCAAACTGGTGCGACTGGCACCTACTACCATACCCCTTTCAAAGGCACTTTAATATTTTTTCTTGCCCAGTCACCGTCTGAATGGCACACATACAAAATCCATGTCTCAAATGTCTGAAGGCTTAAAAATCCTAATTTAATTAGTCTCCTCCCCTTCATCTATGAATGATGTGGATTTAACAGGTGACACCAATAGGGTATCATAGCTTTCACCTGGATTTAGTCTGTCATTGAAATATTCACTGGGTATATTGTGCATGTGAAGTGTACGTACCGAAATGCAACTCAATTGACTATTGTATTGTGTCCATATTAGGACAACATCACATCGAAAGATGTTGAGTTATTCAGACGTACCAGAACAACTTTGAATAAGCAAAAAACTATAGTTTTGGCAAGTCGGTTAGGACATTTACTTTGTGCATGACACAAATAATTTTTCCAACAATTGTTTACAGACAGACTATTTAACTGTATCACAATTCCAGTGGGTGAGAAGTGTACACTAAATTGACTGTTCCTGTAAACCGCTTGGAAAATTCCAGAAAATTATGTCATGGCTTTAGCTTCTGATAGGCTAATTGACATAATTTCAGTCAATTGGAGGTATACCTGTGGATGTATTTCAAGGCCTACCTTCAAGCTCAGTGCGTCTTTGATTGACTTCATGGGAAAATAAACAAATATCGTAGACCTCCACAAGTTTGGTTCATCCATGGGGAGCAATTTTCACCACATTCATCTGTACAAACAACAGTACGCAAGTATAAACACCATGGGACCACGCAGCCGTCATACCGCTCAGGAAGGAGACACGTTCTGTCTCCTAGAGATGGACGTACTTTGGTGCGAAAAGTGAGAATCAATCCCAGAACAACAGCAAAGGACCTTGTGAAGATGCTGGAGGAAAAAGGTACAAAAATATCTATATCACAGTAAAACAAGTCCTATATCAACATAGCCTGAAAGGCCACTCAGCAAGGAAGAAGCCACTGCTTCAAAACCTCCATAAAAAAGCCAGACTACGGTTTGCAACTGCACATGGGGACAAAGATCGTACTTTTGGGAGAAATGTCCTCTGATCTGATGAAACAAAAATAGAACTGTTTGGCCATAATGACCATCGTAATGTTTGGAGGAAAAAGGGGGAGGCTTGCAAGCCGAAGAACACCATCCCAACCATGAAGCACAGGGGTGGCAGCATCATGTTGTGGGGGTGCTTTTCTGCAGGAGGGACTGGTGTACTTCACAAAATAGATGACTTCATGAGGGAGGAAAAATATGTGGATATATTGAAGCAACATCAAGACATCAGTCAGGAAGTTAAAGCTTGGTCGCAAATGGGTCTTCCAAATGGACAATGACCCCAAGTATACTTCCAAAGTTGAGGTAAAAATGGCTTAAGGACAACAAAGTCAAGGCATTGGAGTGGCCATCACAAAGCACTGACCTCAAATCCTGTAGAAATGTGTGGGCAGAACTGAAAAGGTGAGAAAGGAGGCCTACAAACCTGACTCTCTGTCAGGAGGAATGGGACAAAATTCACCCAACTTATTGTTGGAAGCTTGTGGAAGGCTATGCAACATGTTTTACCCAAGTTAAACAATTTAAAGGCAATGCTACCAAATACTAATTGAGTGTATGTAAACTTCTGACCCATTGGGAATTTGATGAAAGAAATCATTCTGACATTTCACATTCTTAAAATAAAGTGGAGAACCTAAATGACCTAAGACATGGAATTTTTACTAGGATTAAATGTCAGGAATTGTGAAAAACTGAGTTTAAATGCATTTGGCCAAGGTCTATGTAAACATCCGACTTCAACTGTATAAGTCAATACATCTTGTAGTAGTGTTGTGTTTAAGACCGATTCCAGACCAAGACCAGAGAAAATCGAGTATGATTCAAGACCGAAATAGGAGGGGGGTGGGGTCGAAGCATTGGAGACCAAGACAGAGACAAGAAAAATATGAGCCTAATTCCAGACCATGGGATGTAATTGTGCCAAATCGGCACCATAATAAGAGTTCAAAATGAGACACAGCATGAGACAGAGCACGCAGAGCTGGCGCAGGATACCCTGGGCCGAAACGGCGTACCGGAGACCAAACACGCTGAGCTGGCACAATACGCCCTGGCTGGATGCCCACTCTCGCAAGGCACTTGCGGGGGGCTGGCCTATAGCGCTCCGGGCTATGAGCGCGCACTGGCGACACTGTGCGCTTCACCGCATAACACGGTGCCTGACCAGTACTACGCTTCTTCCGGTAAGCACGGGGAGTTGGCTCAGGTCTATCGCCTGACTCCGCCAATCTCCCAGTGTGCCTCCCCAAAACATTTTTGGGGGGCTGCCTCTAGTGCCTGTTGTGCTGCCTTACCTCATATCGCCGCAACTCAGCTTTAGCTGCCTCCAGTTCTTCTTTGGGGCGGCAATATTCCCCAGCCTGTGCCCAGGGTCCCTTGCCGTCCAATATCTCCTCCCAAGTCCAGGAGTCCTGAACCCTCGGTTCCCTTTTACCACGCTTGGTCCGTTTGTGGTGGGTAGTTCTGTAACGATCGTTGTCCTCCTCGGATGAGGAATAGGAAGGATCAGACCAAAACGCAGCGTGGTAAGTGTCCATGTTAATTCTAATAAATAAACTGAACACTGCAATAACCACTAAAACAACAAAGAGAGAGAGTGAACGAAACAAAACAGTTCTGTAAGGGGAAGACACACAAAACAGAAAACAACTACCCACACACACAGGTGGGAACAGGCTACCTAAGTATGGTTCTCATTCAGAGACAACGATAGACAGCTGCCTCTGATTGGGAACCATCCCAGGCAAACACAGAAATACAAAACATAGAATGCTCACCCCAACTCACGCCCTGACCAAACCAAAAATAGAGACATAAAAAAGGAACTAAGGCCAGGACGTGACACTGTACATGTAAAAAGACAAAGTATTCCCCCAGTCTCACTTTACTAATAGTGAGCATGCAACTTTCAAGCAATTGAATCAAGGAAATTCTGACGAGCGCGTTTGAGGATCAGTTTCATTGAAAGTAAAGGTCAGTAATGTTAAGAGTAAAGTAGGAAGCCCAGGTTTCAATAGGCGACAAGATATTAATGTGTCGTGAAAGGAGTGTTGATAGTTGGCCTGGAGAAGCGGTTTTATGGGTTGACAGTCATGATTTTTTTTCACTCCGCTGGTCTCGGCAATAAATTCAGAGCCCTCGTTATCCGAGAGCGAGTCAAGGCCAAGTAAAATGTATCCGAGACGAGGCAAGACCAAAACACCCTATATGTGGTCTCGAGACCGGACTCGAGTACTACAACACTGTCTTGTCGTATCGTCATCGTTTTGGTAATTCAGGTTTTTTGTTATAAGTTAAGGGAAACGGGAGTGACCATGCCAAAATCTTTTTTTTTCATTTAAAAAGAGGGAAAGAAAACAAGATTTTCGATCCAAAAACAATCTAAATGAACAGAAACCGTTTGTATTATGTATACAGAAAAAGGTTACTTGGTATGCAGGAACTTTTTCGGACTGTACAATGTTTGCCTTCCTACTACCTACATTTTCCTATATTTTCATGGCCCTACATCTCAGTGTTACTGTACTCCATTAGATGCATGTCTACAAATGTCTGGCTTGGAAATATGTCAACAATGTAGTAACTTGTGAAATTGTATCCCTCCTCTCAGCTATTGAGACCCCCTTGAAGAATCAGATAGGCCTTATCTGTTCAAATTTAAGTTAGTGGGGCCCTATAATGATGCCGCTCTGCGTGAATGCCTGACTGAGAAAACTGAGACAAGTCGGTTGCCTTCGGTGTGAACTACCAAGGAGCCAGGTGGCATAATTGCAGCATAACCGTTGCGTTTGAGTGACTCGAAATGTTCAAGGGTGCACGCTAGAGTCAAGGGGGAAAAACTGCTGAAATATCAGCCGATCTCCACAAAGTCTGCAAACAATTAAAAAAAGTGGCTCTTTTTTAATTTGGCAATTATGTTGATTTTATTTTCCGAAGGCCACGAAATTGCATTTACCTAAAATAACGGCGGTGTGTGATGGTCTTTGTTTTCTTGTCGTTTTGTCAGGTTGGCCGGGCCAGGCTGCCAAGAAAATTAGGAACATTCGTGTTTAGGACTTAAGCAGTGTGTAATGCTACGGGTGTCTAAGCCAGTAGAGCCAACCCAAAAATGTATCTAGCCGTTTCATTTCCATGCACATACAGTCTTTCCCTAAATGTTTTATGGAAATTGAAATGGCATGCACACACAACTGTTGGGCAATGTAGTAATCAATTTCGATACACTGAGTGTACAGAACATTAGGAACACCTGCTCTTACCATGACATAGCTGGATTCACCTGGTCAGTCTATAAGCTATGGTCCCTAATTGAAGTAAATTGTTAAATCCACTTCAATAAGGAGAGGAGACTGGTTATGCCTTGAAGCGATTGAGATATCTATTGTTTGTGTGCCATTCAGAGGGTGAATGGGTAAGACAAAAGATTTAAGTACCTTGAACGGGGTATGGTAGTAGGTGCCAGGCGCATCGGTTTGAGTGTGTCAAGGACTGTTTTTCCTGCTCAACAGTTTCCCGTTTGCATCAAGAATGGTCCACAACCCAAAGGACATCCAGTCATCTTGACAAAACTTTGGGAAGCATTGGGGTCAACATGGGCCAGCATCCCTGTGGAATGCTTTCAACACGTTGTAGAGTCCATGCCCTGACAAATTGAGGCTGTTATGAGGTCGAACGGGGGTGCGACACTGGGTCTCTTTTTCAAGGAAGACCTGGCCAAGAAGGCAGCAACAATCAAGACATTACAGAATTAAAACATACAAGACTAGAAGGCAGTCTTACCGAATACTGTAAATGGTATTTTCCTGGTTAAATTTCTCTCGGTCTCAATGGGCTTTTCCTGGTTGAATTTGTGATTTGGAGCTTAAAATATGACAAATATAGGAATCATCTTGGTGGTGTAACTTCAAGATTCAGGGTGAGGGTGGCCTTAAATCATCAAGCACTAGCCCTAGTGATGTCAACAGGATTTGAAAGTAACACAATCAATGACACTTTCCACCTCTTTGCTTGCCATAACTCAGTTTTTCCATATTTCTGTGGTGCGTCCTATCTTATCTATCATTGCATGAGCAGGCTTAGCCACGGCTGGCAAAACAACACAAACTGACATTCAACATTTTGTAGTGGCATCCTGTCTGTTTATTTTTAACCTTTATTTAAATAGGCGAGTCAGTTAAGAACAAATTCTTATTTTCAATGACAGCTTAGGAACAGTGGGTTAACTGCCTGTTCAGGGGCAGAACGACAGATTTGTACCTTATCAGCTCGGGGATTTGAACTTGCAACCTTTCGGCTGCTAGTCCAACGCTCTAACCACTAGGCTACCCTGCCGCCCCATGTTGCAGGAGCTACTTTATTTTGTCCATATATCAAGGTAGAAATGAGTCATAGAGAAGTGTGATTGATATGATGTCTGCCAAATTGGCTGGAGACGTATTCCGCCACAGAGCTGTAGCTTGTCAAGTGCAATTCAGGAGGCTTGGCGTGAAGTTCAGACTGTGAGCCACAGATGACCTTTCACCCCAGGCTGTTCCCCTCTCACATACCCTCATGTTGTGCCCACTCCTGCTCAAGTCTATTGGCACTGGATGTGGATGTTAATCATGGGTAAATCAGGACTTAGTTGACGGTAGAACTTTCACTGAAATGTTCTATGGTAATTTTTAACAGGAATGTCTTCAAATTCCACTGTATGCTGTCTTACATTTACATTACATTTAAGTCATTTAGCAGACGCTCTTATCCAGAGCGACTTACAAATTGGTGCGTTCACCTTAAGACATCCAGTGGAACAGCCACTTTACAATAGTGCATCTAAATCTTTTAAGGGGGTGAGAAGGATTACTTTATCCTATCCTAGGTATTCCTGAAAGAGGTGGGGTTTCAGGTGTCTCCGGAAGGTGGTGATTGACTCCGCTGTCCTGGCGTCGTGAGGGAGTTTGTTCCACCATTGGGGGGCCAGAGCAGCGAACAGTTTTGACTGGGCTGTGCGGGAACTGTACTTCCTCAGTGGTAGGGAGGCGAGCAGGCCAGAGGTGGATGAACGCAGTGCCCTTGTTTGGGTGTAGGGCCTGATCAGAGCCTGGAGGTACTGAGGTGCCGTTCCCCTCACAGCTCCGTAGGCAAGCACCATGGTCTTGTAGCGGATGCGAGCTTCAACTGGAAGCCAGTGGAGAGAGCGGAGGAGCGGGGTGACGTGAGAGAACTTGGGAAGGTTGAACACCAGAGGGGCTGCGGCGTTCTGGATGAGTTGTAGGGGTTTAATGGCACAGGCAGGGAGCCCAGCCAACAGCGAGTTGCAGTAATCCAGACGGGAGATGACAAGTGCCTGGATTAGGACCTGCGCTGCTTCCTGTGTGAGGCAGGGTCGTACTCTGCGGATGTTGTAGAGCATGAACCTACAAGAACGGGCCACCGCCTTGATGTTAGTTGAGAACGACAGGGTGTTGTCCAGGATCACGCCAAGGTTCTTAGCGCTCTGGGAGGAGGACACAATGGAGTTGTCAACCGTGATGGCGAGATCATGGAATGGGCAGTCCTTCCCCGGGAGGAAGAGCAGCTCTGTCTTGCCGAGGTTCAGCTTGAGGTGGTGATCCGTCATCCACACTGATATGTCTGCCAGACATGCAAAGATGCGATTCGCCACCTGGTCATCAGAAGGGGGAAAGGAGAAGATTAATTGTGTGTCGTCTGCATAGCAATGATAGGAGAGACCATGTGAGGTTATGACAGAGCCAAGTGACTTGGTGTATAGCGAGAATAGGAGAGGGCCTAGAACAGAGCCCTGGGGGACGCCAGTGGTGAGAGCGCGTGGTGAGGAGACAGATTCTCGCCACGCCATCTGGTAGGAGCGACCTTTCAGGTAGGATGCAATCCAAGCGTGGGCCGCGCCGGAGATGCCCAACTCGGAGAGGGTGGAGAGGAGGATCTGATGGTTCACAGTATCGAAGGCAGCCGATAGGTCTAGAAGGATGAGAGCAGAGGAGAGCCTCCGTGATACAGAGAAGAGCAGTCTCAGTTGAATGACTAGTCTTGAAACCTGACTGATTTGGATCAAGAAGGTCATTCTGAGAGAGATAGCGGGAGAGCTGGCCAAGGACGGCACGTTCAAGAGTTTTGGAGAGAAAAGAAAGAAGGGATACTGGTCTGTAGTTGTTGACATCGGAGGGATCGAGTGTAGGTTTTTTCAGAAGGGGTGCAACTCTCGCTCTCTTGAAGACAGAAGGCACGTAGCCAGCGGTCAGGGATGAGTTGATGAGCGAGGTGAGGTAAGGGAGAAGGTCTCCGGAAATGGTCTGGAGAAGAGAGGAGGGAATAGGGTCAAGCGGGCAGGTTGTTGGGCGGCCGGCCGTCACAAGACGCGAGATTTCATCTGGAGAGAGAGGGGAGAAAGAGGTCAGAGCACAGGGTAGGGCAGTGTGAGCAGAACCAGCGGTGTCGTTTGACTTAGCAAACGAGGATCGGATGTCATCGACCTTCTTTTCAAAATCTTCTAACCTAAGGTGGCGGGCGGCCCTGTTGTGTGAATTTCACTACAGATGAATAACTGTTTTAGCAAGGTCAGAACTCAATTTGATTTATGGTGAATAGTTAGTTCACCTAACTCCCTATGACCACTGTGAGACTAACAATAAACATGTATCAAGAGTCAAGAAACACACAAAATAACAAAGACAAACTCTCCCAAATTGTGTGACAGGGATAGGGAGGGCAAAGGTCAGCATTTGTGTCATGAGTAGATACAGGCTGAGCATCTTTCTTGGGCTCTGGAAGACCTTCACACACAAACAATTCTGTAGTTTGTCACCAATCTGGGTCCCTTCCAACTCGCTCACAAACAATGTGCTGGGGGAGATAGTCATTTTGGTGATAATCACTTTCGTTTGAGGGTTTCTATTCCAGTACCTGGATTATTTGTTCTATTTTTTAAAATGTTTTATCCACCATCTGTCATTCATACATTTCCCTGTATTCAAAATAAAGCTCTGTTCTTATGAACAAGTGTCTATTTAGGCTGTTAATCACAGCATTAGTATACTTTGGCTGAACCTCCCTGATAAAAGAAACAGAACTTATACTTTGAAAAGTTGGAAATGTCACTAATTTCTTCAAGATCGATATGGTGGTCAAACCAAACTGAGTGATTTGGGAATTACGTGGTGTTCCTGAGAAGTTTATTGGAAGAGCACTGGGAAAGAGGAGCATCATCCACTGCAGCCAGGAACAGCTGGAGCACCACGATGGATGCTACAGAGTAATGAAACCACTTTGATGGCACTGTTTATGTATTTCCTCTATGTGCAACTTTACTCCATTACTAATAGAAGCCACAATATGTTCTTTCAGCAAGTCTGAGGTTCCTGGAAATAGTTTTTCATTTGAACAGCAGCATGTAATGAGTGGAGTATTGATGCTTGATTGGGAAGGGATGGAGGCAGGAAGGGATGAAGGGCAGTTGCAATTGATGTATGGTGATGGACGTGGGGAGTTACAGATATGAATGGATGAAGGGAGGTTGGAGGGATGGATATAAAGACAAAGCCAGGGTGGATAGAAGAATATAGTAGGTTTGAGGGATGGATAAATATATGGATGAATGTAGGTAAAATGGTATGATAGATGAATTACGTTTGGATGTAGAGAGCTTATATGACGCAATGGCAGCTTAGTTGGAGAAAAATAACTTTCTAATCAAGCTGTTAGAAATTGCGCTAAACAACAATACGGCACCTATGTGTATTTGTTTACGTCTCGCATCAGCAAGCCACACGTAAATAACGCCAGATTACAAGCTCATGTGTGTAGTTTTTTGTACAACTCTGGGCTGGATTTGCCAAAGGCATCGAAACACTAAGATCGTCTTTCTTCCATTTAGTTTCAATGGAATTAAGATGATCTTAGTGCTGCGATGCTTTTGGAAACCCAGGCCTGTCCTGTCCTCCTTATACAGAGCTGCGTATAACTTGACAGGCAGCTAAACACCCTCTTTCGTCATCAAGACTTAATTAACTAGAAAAGGGTATTCCACAACCTCCGGTAAAGTAGTTAAAGAATGGCTCACGTACCAACAATGCTATCAAAAGGCATACGACTTGTAGATTGATGGAGATAACAAAGGTACTATGCAGAATATTCTTCCATTAGAGAAACAAACTTCCTGTTTACTGACAGGTAATGTCAAAGTCACTGCAAGGAAAAATACTGCTTATAGAAAACCCACAGCAGGGGGAGACTAACACACCCAATTGGAAATTAATACTCAGGTAACAGAACAAACTCCACTGTGAAATGTGCCTGTTATAGTATCCTTATTAGCCTTAAACATTTAAATCCATTCTTGACTAATGAAAAATCTCCCTATTTTATGCCTAAATCAGGCACGTAGGCAACAGTATGTGAGTTCATTCAGTCCTTTGATTGAATGGAAAAGCCATCAATTGCTACTGCAAGAGATTATCTGTTCATGCTCCCCTGGGCTATGTTATATATAGGTTTTCTATGGAGGGCTTTAATTTTTTTTTTTACAAAAGTTTAAACAGAGGTCAATGGAGCTAGATTTACACTCTCCTTGGGTTTCAATCAGGACGAGGAAAGCATTTACACACACTACATTTTCCTCACCTGCATTATGCTGTTCTTTGAAAACACCATCTATATTGAGGATTTGCCAAGAGGTCAACACACAGACTAATATTATCTTTAAGAGAGAATTCAGAATACCAAGATCAGAATACCAAGTACAGTTAAACTAATTCTAAAATCTATTAAAAAAACATCTTTCCAATCTACACACAATAACCCATAAATAAACACTTTTCTCCGTACTTTGTTGAAGCACCTTTTGCAATGATTACAGCCTTGAGTCCTATTGGATATGACGTTACAAGCGTGGCACACCTGTATTTGGGGAGTTTCTCCCATTCTTCTCTGCAAATCTTCTCAAGCTCTGTCAAGTTTAGGTGGGGAGCGTTGCTGCACAGATATTTTCAGGTCTCTCCAGAGATGTTTGATCGGATTCAAGTCCGGGCTCTAGCTGGGACACTCAAGGACATTCAGAGCCTTGTCCTGAATCCACTCATGTGTTGTCTTGACTGTGTGCTTAGGGTGGTGGTCCTGTTGGAAGGTGAACCTTCACCCCAGTCTGAGGTCCTGAGCTCTCTGGAGCAGGTTTTCATCAAGGATCTCTCTGTACTTATGCTGCCACCGCCATGCTTCACTGTAGGGATGGTGCCATGTTTCTTCCAGACACGATGCTTGCAATTCAGGCCAAATAGTTCAAGCTTGGATTCATCAGACCAGACAATCTGGTTTCTCATGGACTGAAAGTCATTTAGGTGCCTTTTGGCAAACTCCAAGTGGGCTGTTATGCGCCTTTTACTGAGGAGTGGTTCCGTCTGGCCACTATATTATAAAGGCCTGATTGGTGGAGTGCTGCAGAGATGGTTGTCCTTCTTCAAGGTTCTCACATCTTCACAGAGGAGCTCTGTCAGTGACCATTGGGTTCTTGGCCTTTCTAAGGCACCGACTAAGGCCTTTCTCCCCAATTGCTCAGTTTGGCTGGGCGGCCAGCTCTAGGAAGAGTCTTGGTCCTTCCAAACTTCTTCCATTTAAGAATTATGGAGGTCACTGTGTTTTTAGGGGACTTCAATGCTGCAGAAATGTTTTGGTACCCTTCCCCAGAACTGTGCCTCGACACAATCCTGTCTCGGAGCTCTACGGACAATTACTTCAACCTCATGGCTTGGCTTTTGCTCTGACATGCATTGTCAACTATGGGACAATATATACACAGGCGTCTATAAATCATGTCCAATCAATTGAATTTCCCACAGGTAAACTACAATCAAGTTGTAAACACATCTCAAGGACAATAAATCGAAACAGGATGCACATGAGCTCAATTTCGAGTCTCATAGCAAAGGGTCTGAACACTTATGTAAATAAGGTATTTCAGTTTGTCATTATGGGGTATTGTGTGTAGATTGAGGTAAACATTTCATTTAAATAATTTTAGAATAATGCTGTAACGTAACAAAACATGGAAAATGGAGGGGTCTAAATACTTTCCGAATGCGAGTAATTGAGAGAAACCAAACAAAAAATGAGGTACATTTTTGTGATAAATATACACAATGTGTGTGATGTCCTCTCTTTTTTAGACTAAATTAGCCCTCAATATGAAATTATTGCAATAACTCAATACGTCCACAGGTTCTTTTTTCAAATAAAGTATACAAAACCTTGAGACCCCAACTTTGGGGAAACGTCCTGAGAAGTAACAACGAGACAGAAATGCTGTGTGTATTGATTCAGTTGTTTTTTTTCCGTAAAGATCACTCAACAAATCTAAAGAGACTTATTTGTTCAGGAGCTATCTTCAAAGAACATAAAAGTTATCATGTTTAAATGCCATTTTCCTCACTTGTATCGTGCTATTCTTTGACAATATCACCAGTATTGAGGGTCTTCCAGAACCTCACTTCTGTCTTCATGACAATCATCCAGAGCACTAAAGTTTTGTTCCAATTGATCTTTTTGTTCCTTATACAAGTTAAGTGTGGTTTTATTAGATATGCCTAAACCTCAAAGCCGACTGGCAACACTACCAGTGACTGACTGATGACTGAAAGCTTTTCCTTCTCAAAAGCCCCTTGGCAGTCATTTTATGTTTCTCCTGCAACCAAAATGTTTAAAACGCATCATTTGAGGACAGACCAACACATATGGAAGCCTCAGAAATGCAACAAGGAACAACGGGGTGTATTTAAAATGGTTCTGTGCGAATAAAGCCTTGAAGTGGTCAAACCAGACATCTGCGATGGATCAAAAGCAAGAGATTCCCCTAGAAAAGCCCGGTCTGCTTGGCTCCAGAGAGTCTTGCTGCTTGTTACCGACTAGAATATGGACATAATGTTGGTCTCCTCTGTCCACAGCCAGTTGGAAAAAGCAGAGTATGTGTTATATGACAGGGGGAACATCCAAGGTTGTGTTGAGTCACTGGAAAGCACCACCGTCCTACCCTTTCAACCCGCTGCAGGTGTGGTCAGTGTTGTCGGTAGTGATTCCAGACTGGGATGGTTTACACACAAGTGTGACCGGTTCTGATTGCTATGGGAAACACTCTACGGTTCAGTGAACGGTTTGAATGAATCTGAACCCAGGTCTTCTCACCCATGCCATGTACCTGGTGGAGTCAGAAGTTTCCTGTTAGACTTCCTCCTCTGAACCTGCTGATGTGAGCACGCTATAGGTTTACAGCTACTAGGACCAACTTATGTCTCTCTGACCAACTAGTACAGTAATGCTAACTAAGCCTTCATATACTCTTTATAAGGTGTATGTAGATGTTTATTAAATCATTTTTGAGAAAGTACATCAGGGGTGGCATAAGGGTTTTTGCCACAATTGGCAAAGTACAAGACAAAAGGACAGGTGTTATTAACCTTTATAACATTTGCTCATAAATGAGTTGCTTTATAAAGGGTTTATGAAGACATGATAAAAATATGACCCACTTCTCATTAATCAATTGTGTTTATAATGCCTCTGTCCCGCCAGCACATTACCCTGAGTGGAAGGGCTGTCATTGCTGAAGGGGGTGATTCAAGCATTTGTTTTTATTTTACTTACTATAAAGGTCTCTCCCTGGAACCCAGTGACGTGCTCAAAAGCCAGCTTGACTGTAAATTTTAGCTTTGTGAATAATGACGCTGGAAAGAATTATAACAAGGGCAATTATTCAACCAAACAAAATTAATCTTCATTGAAATGACCGGTTGAGGGTAAATACAGGGCTGAATTTAACCAAGACATATATGTTGTATTTAGTTCATTCTTGGTGGAAGCGAAAAGCACTCAGCTGAGGTGAAATGCACACATTGCCCAGCGATGTAGTCTGATGTTATTTGGAGTGCTTTGTCACCATATGATTAATGGTGATATTCAGAACTAAATGGGGTAGCACTCGTCTTGAAATCCACCATTTGTGTTATGACAGACATCAGTAATTTTTACCCCATTCATTTGCCAGGTTTCTGGGTTAACGTGTTGACTTAACCGGTGCGTTTCCATGGGTGAGGCATATTTCAGATGCATGTTCAACTTCTACAAGCCCAAATCATGAATTTTTCGTAATTCAGCAAGTTTATTCACCTTGCGGCCCGCTTGTTTGGTTTGGAGTCTTAAGAATTTGTTCATGGCAATGTTCAGTTTTGTTCCCTCGCCAGTTTCCTGTTGCATTATTAACTATTGGAACTAAACGATATGGTCATTCAGATGACCTCAAAATGCTCCACCATGACATGTGGTCATTTGTTGTTTTATTGGAAGGCGCAAAAATATCACACAGCAAAGAGTAGACAATAGACACCCATGTGGGGGAACTTAAGAGAATGAAATACATTTGTAGTCTGAAGGGGGAAATCCGATCCATTAACAGAAATGTGGGTGTTCACAGTTACTGTATATTACATTGACTACAATGGTATTAAACAGGTTGGGAATAATTATATTTCATTGCAACTCTATTCAGGAGATGAATTGAAAGCACCATTGGTAACATCTACATTCAGGTGCCCTTATGCCCATGTAACTACCCAGTAATAACTTTAGTAACATCCTTGTATTTACATGTAGTTATGTAGTAACTGTTTTGTAATTACATGGTAAAGTTCGTTGAAATTATTTTGACCCAAACCAAGATCTCATGTAAATTCCATTGCATCTCCCTCCCCCCTCGGCCCCCAATCCTCCAGCTGCAGATGGGGGGCTAACTCCTGGGCCTCCCTGTCATCCAAACAGCCAAGAGCCCCTTAGATAAAACTGCCCATGTTTATTATGGGATGAGGGGGAGAGAAAGGAGGCCGGGTCACGTCTGCTCTGCATGGCTAGCAGGTGGCTCTCCCAAACATGGCATAGCAGCCAAACGGGGGAGGAGAGGGGAGTCGCAGAGGAATGAGAAATACAGTATCCACACAGAGTGTATGTGTGTGAGAGAGAGTGAGAGATGCTTTCATAAGTAGGATCCCTGACCAGAAAGTCACTGGTTAGATTAGAGTGAAGTACTTTATTATCCTCTGGGGAACTTCTGGTCTGAATGTACTATGCACACACACTGGACCCCCAAACACACACACACACACACACACACATACTTTAACACTCACCACATAAGCTGCTTCAACTGTCTATCCTGTTGATATTCACTGTATTTTTTACTGTAATCTTTTTTATCTTTAACTCTACATTATTGGAAAAGGGCGAGTAAGTAAGTATTTCACTGTTTGTCACGTGCTTCGTAAACAACAGGTGTAGACTAATACAATTGTTTGATTTATGCATTATGGGTAAGTGCAGACTACTTACTTTACTGGAAGTAAAACATAAAAAAGAAAAGGGTATGTCGCCGCTATGGGGTTTCAGTTTGACACTACACAAGGGCATACACACTCCAAACTGATCTATGTTGGATCAAACTGGATCTGTGAGTGATTGGATAATATAAAAACATGATTCCCCCATTACTTGAACCAAGCCAATCAGATAAGTTCCTGTTCAGTTACGGTTGCACACCTGGCTGAGAAGTCATTTAGTATGTGCAACTGGGACAGGCAATTTCTAAATCAAGTGTCAACTTTCTAGCTCAATCCAGGACATGCTGCAGTGCACATCTTAGCTTGCCTACTGTACTAGGACAGGGAGCTTATTTTTCCCCTACTCTGGTAGCAGTAAATTGAAGTAAGGTCACAAATCAGGATCCCTGTCTTACTGTATACCAGAGTATCCTGGGAAACGTACTAACTGCTCTATAAATTTAGTTCTCACTCCATCATTCATTAACATGTAAACAATTAAGCAATATGCACACCAGGTCATTACCACAACGACTTAAATTGAAACCACAGTAAGTGATAGAAAATAAATACAACATCCCATTTCATCTTTAAAAAACAGAGTGAAATCTGGACCCTTTCCTTCTATGTAAAGTGAACCAGCGCGGCCTGATGGTATATCGTCTATCAAATATATCCAAAGCTGAAAAAACAGAAGATGTTGACCTTGGATAAGTGGAGAGTGGCAGAATCACAGGTGTACTATTACTTCAAGTCAACTCGTCTCAAGCAAAAGTAGTGCATGCACTGGTCAGTGTATGGGAGTATTACAGTCATGCAATGTATGGAGCAAACGGAGTACGCCGGGGCCCCCTCGATGTCCAGAGGGGGCGGAGGAACCTCCCGCACCTCAGAGTCCTGGAGCGGCCCAGCCACCACAAACCTCGTTCACTCTCCTCAGGACTTTAAATGGCCACACAAACCGCGGACCCAGCTTCCGGCAGGGCAGGCGGAGGGGCAGGTTTCGGGTAGAGAGCCAGACCCGGTCCCCCGGTGCGAACACCGGGGTCTCACTGCGGTGGCGAGCTGCATTCTTCTATTGGTGCGTCACGGCCTGCTGAAGGTGGACACGGACGGCTTCCCATTTCTCCTTGGCACGCCTGAACCAGTCGTCCACCGCAGGAACCTCGGTCTGACTCTGATGCCAAGGCGCCAGAACCGGCCGGTACCCCAGCACATACTGGAAGGGAGAGAGGTTAGTGGAGGAGTGGCAGAGCGAGTTCTGTGCCATCTCGGCCCAGGGCACGAACAGCGCCCACTCCCCCGGCCTGTCCTGGCAATAAGACCGCAGAAACCTACCCACATCCTGGTTCACTCTCTCCACCTGCCCATTACTCTCAGTGTGAAACCCTGAAGTAAGGCTGATCGAGACCCCCAGACGTTCCATGAATGCCTTCCAGACCCTTGACGTGAACTGGGAATGCCGATCAGACACTATATCCTCAGGCACCCCGTAGTGCCAGAAGACGTGTGTAAACAAGGCCTCCGCAGTCTGTAGGACCAGGCAGAGGGAGGAGACGACAGGACTTAGAGAAACGATCCACAACGACCAGGATCACGGTGTTACCCTGTGAGAGTGGAAGATCAGCTTACCTCTGAGCAAGTGCCTAGGAGCCTTACACTGGGTGCACACAGAGCAGGAGGAAACAAACACTCCCTTCCTTAGCCAAGGTAGGCCACCAGTACCTCCCACTCAAACAGCGCACTGTCCGACCGATCCCAGGAAGATCAGAGACGTGTGGGCCCAATAGATCAACTGGTCACGGACAGCAGACATGACGTACAGATGCCCAGCGGAACACTGGACGGGGGCGGGCTCTGCACGTAACGCCTGCTCTATGTCCATGTCCAGCTCCTACACTGCCGGCGCCACCAGGCAGGAGGCGGGGAGTATGGGAGTGGGAGCCATGGGCCGCTGCTCTGTGTCATACAGCCGGGACAATGCGTCTGCCTTAGCGTTCTGGGAGCCTGATCTGTAGGAAAGGGTAAACACAAAAACGGGTGAAAAACATGGCCCACCTTGCCTGGCGAGGGTTCAGTCTCCTCGCTGCCCGGATGTACTCCAGATTGCGGTGGTCAGTCCAGATGAGAAAAGGGTGTCTAGCCCCCTCAAGCCAATTTCTCCACGCCTTCAAGGCCCTGACGACAGCCAACAGCTCCCGGTCCCCCACGTCATAGTTTCACTCCGCCGGGCTGAGCATCTTCAAGAAGAAGGCACAGGGGCGGAGCTTCGGTGGCGTACCCGAGCGCCGAGAGAGCACCGCTCCTATCCCAGCCTTGGACGCGTCCACCTCCACTATGAACGCCAAAGAGGGATCTGGATGGGCCAGCACGGGAGCCGAGGTAAACAGACCCCTCAAAAAAAAGCCCTGTCTGCCTCAGCCGACCACTGCAAACGCACCAGGCCCCCCTTCAGCAGTGAGGTAATGGGAGCTGCTACCTGACCAAAACCTCCGGTAGTAGTTGGAAAACCCTAAGAACCGCTGCACCTCCTTTACCGTGGTGGGAGTCGGCCAATTACATACGGCTGAAATACTGTCACTCTCCATCTCAACCCCTGAGGTGGAAATGTGAAACCCTAGGAAGGAGACGGATTGCTGGAAAAACAAGCATTTCTCAGCCTTGACTTACAGGTCATGCTCCAACAGGCGACCAAAGACCCTGCTCGGCGCGTGTAGCGCAGTATATCAGAATGTCATCAATATACACCACTACACCCTGCCCATGCAGGTCCCTGAAAATATTGTCTACAAAGGCTTGGAAGACTGATGGCGCATTCATCAACCCATACGGCATGACGAGGTACTCATAATGCCTGAGGTGGTACTGAAAGCTGTCTTCCACTCGTCTCCCTCTCGGATACGCACCAGGTTCTAAGCGCTCCTGAGATCTAGATTCGCGAAGAAGCGTGCCCCGTGCATTGACTCAATGGTTGTGGCTATGAGTGGTAGCGGGTAACTATACCTCACAGTGATCTGATTCAGACCCCGATAGTCAATACACGGGTGCAAACCTCCACCTTCTTCTTAACAAAAAAGACACTCGAGGAGACGGGTGAAGTGAAGAACCGAATGTACCCCTGATGCCAGGATTCGGAGACATATGTTTCCATAGCCTCCGTCTCCGCCTGTGTGCAGCATCTACCAGGAGATATATCGCACAATCGCCCCGTCAATTGGGTGGTAATTGAGTCGCCGCCTTTTTAGAGAAAGCGATAGCCAAACCGGAATATTCAAGGGGAATGTGCACGGTGGAGACCTGGTCTGGACTTTCCACCGTAGTAGCACCAACGGAAACCCCTAAACACCTCCCTGAGCACTCTCCTGACTACCCCGTGAGAGCCCTCTGTGGCCAAGAAACAGTGGGCTCATCAATAACTAACCAGAGTAGGCCTAGCACCACAGGAAACGCAGGAGAGTCAATAAGGAAGAACTTTATAGATAAATCGTTTTCCCATGGTTTAGGGATCCCCATTGTACCATTAGGGTCAGGTTTGATCAGAGGCCACCGCATCCCTGATCAAACCTGACCCTAATGGACGACTATCTAAGGCGTGAACGGGGAAGGGCACAATGGGGATCCCTAAACTATGGGCAAACGATCTATCTATAACGTTCCCAGCCGCGCCCGAATCGACGAGCGCCTTATGCTGGGAATGTGGGATAAACTCAGAAAAAGAGACATAGACAAACATATGTGCAACAGAGGGCTCTGGGTGAGAATGATGCCGGCTCACCTGGGGTGACACCAGATTGCCCTGCCTGCTGCCTCGATCCCCAGAGGAACCAACCCGGCACCGACCGGCAGTGTGACCCCCTCCAGTCTCCCTGCCCCTCCCGGAGAGGGGGTGCGGGGGGATGGATCCACCAGACCCCGATATGAACGTCCGCGAGTATCCAGCAGGTTGTCCAGCCGAATGGACTGGTCCACCAGCTGGTCAAACGTGAGGGTGGTGTCTCTGCAGGCCAACTCCCGAAGGACGTCCTCGCACAGACTGCAGCGGTAATGGTCGATCAGGGCCCTGTCGTTCCATCCCGCGCAGGCAGCCAGGGTCCTAAACTCCAGGACAAACTCCTGGGCGCTCCTTGTCTCCTGCCTCAGATGGAAGAGGCGCTCACCTGCCGCTCTACCTTCGGGCGGGTGGTCGAAGACGGCCCGGAAACGGTGGGTGAACTCCTCAATCTGGTCCAACTCGAGGGCTTTCCCGTTGAGGCACGAGATGAGGGCGGACACCCTCTCCGGGCCCGACGGAGCTGGGTGGACTGTGGCCAGGTATAGGTCCAGTTCTAGGAGGAACCCCTGGCAGTTCACAGCCTTCCCATCGTTTTCCTGGGGCAGGGAGAGACGAATCCCACTGGGACCAGGATGAAGAGGGGCGCTCAGGGGAGACCCCGGTTGTACTGGTGGAGGCGCTGGAAGAACTCCCTGTCTCTCCCAGCGGTCCATTGTCTGAACAACGTGGTCCATGGCGGTGCCAAGATGTTGGAGCATTGCTGCGTGCTCCCGGACGCGCTCCTCCACCCCTATACCTGGGGAACCTGCTCCTGCTGACTCCATAGTATTGGTCCGTAATTCTGTAATGCGATGCTCCTGGCGGCAGAGAAGTCCGGCGCAGTAGAGCGGAAACTGATTTACAACGGTTGTGTTTAATAACCATAAACCACCGTCAACAGCCTAGCAACCGGTCAGAGAGCGTTCACTCATCTTCCCCAAATATTTTGGGGGGGGCGGAAAGGGGAGAAAAAGCTACCCTGGGCCCAGTCTTTAAAAAAATGCAGCTATTGGATAGGATTAAATATATGGGAACAGAATGAATAGAACAGGAGGCCCCATTCAAGTCAATGATTTGTCTATTTTATTCAATACATTTCTATGCATTTAATTCTATCCAATAGATAACCCGTTTTTCAAAAGTTATTTCAGATGGTGAAAGGTGGCAGGCTGCCTTGTCAACCATTCAGTCTCTGGGCAATTATGACAATGATAAAAAAAATTGTCCAATTGGGTATCTGCAGCTGAGAAAAAGTTTAAAATGTAATTCATGGCTGCTCCTGCGGTCAGCGGTGCCAAGAAAGACAAGCGGGGCGAAGGTAAACACAGTTAGGCAAAGCACCGTTGAGGGGGGGAGCTGAAGGAGGTTAAGTTTCCTCCTCCATCCATCCATATTCCATATCTCCCTTATTGTTGTTCGCCATGATGAATGGCACAGTGAGTTATAATGGGACTCCCTCTGTAAGCAACGGGTTGGATTTGTACTCTCCCATGCTCTCACACAGTATATACGCTCGCTCTTTTCCCTTGATTTGTTTTCATGGCCTATAAACCTGATTAACATCAGAACCTGAAGTGACCATGAAGGTCAGAGTGTTAATGCGGAAAATGGCTACCACACGTCAGTCGGGTCCCCACTTCCTCCTCATACTGTGCTGTGTGGCAAGGAAGTGGTGGTGGTGGTTGTGTGTGCCTGTTTAGTCCATTCTTAGAAAAACAGTGTTCCAAAAGGGTTCTGCGGCTGTTCCAAAGGAGTACCTTTTTATGTTCCTATTAGTACCCTTTTGGGTTCCATGCAGAACCCTCTGTGAAAAGGTTTCGACCTGGAACCTAAAATGGTTATTTAAAGGGTTTCCCTATGGGGACAGCCAAATAACCCTTTAAGTTCTAGAAATCATATTTTTTCTAAGAGTAGTGATGTGCAGTTTGCGATCTCATCGTTTTTAACAGCTCTTTTCACTGACTCAATAGTCATGATTAGTTTTTCTGAGTGACTCGTGAGTCGTTTGTTTGCACTGCTGGCCCGCAATGAGTCATACAAAAGGATTATGGCACACTACTCTGGCGCAGCGGCACCAGAGACGTGCTCCGACCCAGTCTGTTATATATGCGTGCATAAATATTAATCATTCTGCAGGCAGCAGAGAACAAAAAGACATGTTTAGAACTGATAATTGATTGCATAGTGCAAGAATGAATGCAATTAATTGATTATTGAATGTCATGGTGGAGACAGCTTTGTAGAATCAACAAATGTACATGGTTTAAAGCGCACTTTTACACAAATGATACCTCCAATAAACCCCCTATGCTATGGTGAATGAGATGAGAAGAGGCTTGTAGAATCATTACTATTTCGAGTTTTCAGTTCATTGTTCGCCAGTCGTGGGTCCTGCATGCTCTGGGCATTACTGACTCATAAGAATAAAATGAGTCAAAATATTTGTTATTTTGATTGAACGACACAAAAAGATCTAAGTCAGTAAAAAGAGCTGAACTTCCCATCACTACTGTCCCATCACTCCCATCACTACTGTGTGTGTGTGTGTGTGTGTGTGTGTGTGTGTGCCTTGCAAGGGGTGTTTGGGTTGTTCTACATCCCAGCCAGAATCCGTTGCCCTAACGACACTTTAGAATCAGCCCAACCGCAATCAGTCATCCCAATATAGTGCAGAGTACAGGAACATGCCCATTGTTAAGTTGTTTAAATATCCAGAGAACGACTGGGTAGGGGGTAATAAGCACTAATAGATGAGGCAAGAGGGAGAGATTTGGGCAGTGCCGTTAGGTCCTGATGTAGCACAGGCTGACACTACATTCCCCATGATGGATTAGCCCGCTAGGCCAATTACGACTCCCTAATTGTGCCTTGCACTGTGCCTTGCAATGTATAGTTCTCACTTTCATCCAAAACAAGGCACAGCGCAAATGCTTGATGTAAAGGCCACTTGAGACATAGAGAGCCACTTGAGCCCATAGAGCAGGGCTCATCAACTACATTTAGCCACGGGGTGATTTTTTTGTTGAGCAGATGGTTGGGGAGCTGGAACATAATTACAAATAATTTGTAGACTGCAAATTGACTGCAAGAAGCCCAAACAGATATAATATTTGACTAAAACATAATAATTTCAAACCTTGCCTACATTTGTATATGATCACGTCTCTCAATTACACACGGGAATACATGGGAACAGATTTCATATATTAAAATAACTTGGAGCTGATTACGGTCTTTTATGCCCCCCCCCCCTAAAGAAAAGTTTTAATTTTTTTAGCCCAGAGAACTTGGGGGGCCAAATGAAACCACCCGCGGGCCAAATTCTACCCTGCCATACAGTATGTCTCTATGCAGGGTTGAGGTCACCTCCACCTTAATTCAGTTCAGGAATGTATTTCAAAATGTTTCATGAGGATAATTGAACAAACTGTCCTTAAAATTAAAATTCCAACATTAAAAACAATATAACACATGGGTTAGGTGTATTGGGGAGAAACTATGGAGGAGAAACTTTTACAAATCCTTCGTTGCATCAAAGTTTAAACTTCCCACGCTTTTCTGGCGGATAGTGTAACACAACCCTAGGCCTTCCCCCAGCACACCGCTCTCATTGATAACCACTGAGTTGCTGATCATTTTGGGAGGCCCCCAATACTGTCCTTTTGTTTGCACACTACACTGTAGACAGCAACTGAAGAGTGAAATGTCAGCTCCAGTCTCTGTTTTCTCAGCTAAGAAAGAGCTTAAGCCTGTTATTCATGAGCTGCATGGGGCCTTGTCCTTTATGTCTTCTAAGTTAAATACATTTGTAGACTAAACTGCTTTTAAGGCTCTAACCTTAAAAACACTTGAAAACATATTGCTTCGTTTGGCTTGACTCTTTATTCTACTGGCCTCTCCAGCCCAAAAAGGTAGAGACACACACATCCAACAATGTGGATCAAATTCTGCTGTGTGAGAAGGATGCGCCATATTAATGTGACACCTCTCAAAACAGTATGGTAGAACGTTTGCTCTTTTTCACACTCACTCTCTTTCCAATGGTCTTTTCTCAGGTTTCCAAGACGGTGGATGGGAACAGGAAAACATGTGGTGAGGCGTCATTGCCCCAGCACTTTTCAATCCACACCACTTTTGAATTAGTTTAATAAAAAATATTGATCCAAAGCGTTAAAAATAACTGCTGTTTTTAGACCGATTTGCCTCATCATTTCTCTGTCCTTCACATCAGAGTGCTGCTGCAGGCTCTGTGCACATCTTGACCAATCAGATTCACGGAAATCGCAGGATGTACAAGCCGGGCACAACGCACAAAGTTCAAGGCGTGCTCTCTACTTTCCTCCAGCATTTATTTAGTGAGCATGATAACACTCATGACAGAAGAAAACAAGAACAGCATATACAGGGGCGACCCGTCATTCAGGGCAGGTGGGGCAGTCTGATCACCTGTCTGTTGTCTATTTTTTTATTTTGGCATTAATACGTGTCACATGAATAAAACAAAATGGGGTTAATAAAGCCACATACAAACAGTCTCTTTTTTGCGTAAGACAGCTCCAAAATACAGGTGTTTCAGCCTAGCTCAGTGCTTTCTTTGGTGGTTTGGCTGCCAGCGGAAAATATGGAGTGTAGGGGTTGCTAATGTTCTGTAGTTGTGTCGTGATTGGCTCAGTGTTCTGTCACTCACTGGGACACTACGTCACCGCAAAATCTACAGGGGAAGCTTGGCAATTCAAGCCACTTTGGGTGCTGCCATATAGTTACAGTAGAAGTGCCCATCCAAGAAGGCTCAAGGTCATTGGCCACAGATAAAAAGGCGTCAAATCACATTATTTCGACAGTAGCTTTGATTGATCATGTCAACATCATACTGTCAAAATCTTATTTGAAAGCTAGCAGTCATCGTCATGAATCAAGTCGACAATCTACTGGCAAATCCTTTTCAATCCTAGTCTTATGAAGAGAAATGATAGATAAAATGTAAAATGTGCTAATCGGCCATTGGATATGACCATTACACAACAAGTTGGAAATCGCACATTCAACAAAGAGTGGTTTGGAAGGAATCAGTGGTTAACTGCAAGCATTGAAAAGCAATCACTAGGCTGCTATTCAGTGTAGTGGATGTGAAGTCCAAGTCTGGGTTTAACCTCTTGAAACTCTGGGGGCGGTATTTCATTTTTGGATAAAAAAAAACGTTCTGTGAACGATATGTGAAAAACACCTTGAGGATTGATTCTAAACAACGTTTGCCATGTTTCTGTCGATATTATGGTGCTAATTTGGAAAATAGTTTGGCTTTGTAGTGACCGCATTTTCCGGTTGATTTCTCAGCCAAACGTGAAGAACAAACGGAGCTATTTCGCCTACAAAAATAATATTTTTGGAAAAAATGCTATCTAACTGGGAGTCTCGTGAGTCCGAAGTTTTTCAAAGGTCAATTATTTAATTTGATTGCTTTTCTTATTTTCGTGAAAATGTTGCCTGCTGCTAGCAGGGCATAATGCTATGCTAGGCTATCGATAAACTTACACAAATGCTTGTCTAGCGTTGGCTGTAAAGCATATTTTGAAAATCTGAGATGACAGTGTGATTAGGAAAAGGCTAAGCTGTGTCTCAATATATTTATTTTGTGATTCTCATGAATAGGAATATTTTCTAGGGATATTTATGTCCGCTGCGTTATGCTAATTAGTTTCAGGCGATGATTACTTTCCCGGATCCGGGAAGGGTAGTATCAAGAGGTTTTAAGGGTCTATTTTCCAAGCTTAAAATGATAAACATTCAACATTGGCCATGCTGTCAATCCAGCATTACTTCTTCCGCTTTCAAATCAACTGGAAAAATCTCAGACTTCAGTGCGTTCAAGACAACAAGGAAATAGGAAAAAAAATTGGTCCGACTGGGAAAATACATTTTGAACGATCATCCAACTCGGAATTCCAAGTCGGGAACTCTGGCCTCTTTCTAGAGGTCCGACCTGAAGATGACTAACGTCAACCTTGTTTCTCCCCCCCCCCCCCAGAGTTCCCAGTTTGTCTTGAAAGCACCATAAATACAGAGATGATGACAAAGTCTGATGACAAAATTTGCCCACGAAGGATCGCCACACCACCTTCCTGTTCAAAAATGTCTTGTCTGTTGCTGCAAAAATGATGTAATATGCCAGGGAGATATGTATGCTGTAGCTAAGAAAGTAACACTAAGGGTATGTCATGTGGTAAGCTGTTAGTAGCTCATGTGCCTCACCCTAATAATTTGGTCCCTTTTCCATTCACAATTTAGCCTACTGTTCTGACTTGGTGTACAGGGAAAAAACTAAGAAAGGCCCATGTTCTGAAATCTATCGCTGTACATTTGAAAAGTGCTGAACAAATAGTTATATTGACTACGTCCGTCCAAGCTCGCTCATTAAGGTCTTAATCGAAAATACAGATTGCCTCTCATCTGCTCGTAGTCCCCTTATGCCATAGTTTGTACATCTCAATTGTCAGAAGAAACCACATTTGTTTAAGCAAGTCAAATCAACAATGTTATTCTGAAAGGCAGTGAATGAGGCTGAATGAACTTTTTCACTGCTAGACAAGGCTCCACTGATAGCCATGTGTAGCGGTGGTAAGGTGTTGGGACTGCTGTTGGGGCAGTGTTATGTAGGCCCTAACAGTTTGTGTGCACCATTTGTCACCTTCATAGTCCAATTCATGTATTGTTTAGTGTTGTGTTGTGTAGTGGCTTTGCTGGGATGCATCTAAATATTTTTGCTCCACCAAGATTTACATGCTAAAAATCACCAAAGCCTATACACGTAAACATTAGTGATCTGATATGTTGCATTGCATGGAAACAATATTATTTTTCAGTCTGATCACCTGTGGGCTACTAACAACAGCAGCTGCATAGTTTAGCCTACTATGCGCCCTCTCCCTCTGGCCAGGGTAAACAAAGTGGTAACGTTGTGTATTTGACAAAATGTGAATGGGATCAAATGTAGTTTATATTCAGACTAGACTAATTAAGCTACTGTTCCTAAACTTTTTCAATCCAAAATTGTTAATTTTAATGTTAATTAATCAATAAACACTGTAGATGAAATAGACAGAGTTCATTTTTAATTAGGCCTACAGTTGCACAGGGCATGACCACGCGATGCAAACCTGCATAAATCATGCTCAGCCCTGTGAGTTCTCTTGTCCAGTGTCTGTGTATAAATGGCTAGGCCCATTTTGCGCCCAAAGTAAAGGATATGCATATAATTGGTACCATTGGAAAGAAAACACTTTTGAAGTTTGTAGAAATGTTACAATAATGTAGGAGAAAATCCAAAGAAAAACCAACCAGAATTATTTTTTAAGAGAGCCCATCCTCTTAGAATGGCAAGTATAAGGTCATATTGAAAATTAGCTCCCTGGATGCAAATCCTATGTCTTCCACAGGGTGTCAGCAGTCTATGTTCAAGGTTTCAGGCTTGTAACTTCAAAGACAAATAAGAAATATCAGTTTTAGTACAGGGACACAGTCTTGGAAATTTCTGTTTGTGCGCGCCATGAAGACAGGACGCACCTGCTAAAAATCATTTTCCTATTGAACATACTTCTTTCCGTAAGAAATATTATAGTTTGATTACATTGTAGGATATCTGAGGAGTTGGTGACTTGATTTTGACTTGTTGAAACAAAGTTTAAGATAGATTTTCGGAATCCTTTCTCTGCATGTTGAACGAGTGGATTACTCAAATCGATGGCGCCAACTAAACTGACTTTTTGGGATATAAAGAAGAATTTTATCTAACAAAACACTGCATGTTATAGCTGGGACACGTTGAATGAGAAATCAAAGGAAGATTTTCGAAAAGTGAATATTTAATCGTTATTTGTGAATGTAGGAAACCTGTGCCGGTGGAAAAATATTTTGATGTGGGGCACCATCCTCAAACAATCGCATGGCATGTTTTCGCTGTAATAGCTACTGTAAATTGGACAGTGCAGTTAGATTAAGAATAACTGATAAGAGACTTGTGTACCTCAAGGTTTAATATCCATAATTTTCATGATTATTTATTTTAATTGTGCGCCAGTTGCACCGGAAGTTGTCCCGCTAGCGGGATGCCTAGACCTATTAAGAATATAATGAATATGAACAAGTACAAGGTTACTGCAGTTTGACATGTTTTTCCTCCTCCCCAAGGCCTGGGAACATCATTGCCAATATAATTGATTAATCTGTTGTAAAAAAAATATATATATATATATGTATGTATATATATATATATTTTTTTTTACAACAGCTTAATTATGACATACCCCAGATTTTTTCCCCCGCCACACCACCACCTTTGGAGGGAATCAGGTGCAGGATCGTGTGAGGTCAAACATATTTTTATCTCAGGAAAGACATGAGGTGTATAGGCCAAAATTCAAACTATTGCTGGATGCAACTGGGAAGTGATTGAACCTGAAACCCATTTTCATATAAGTGTAATAACCATTATGGAAACAGGAAGCTAATTAGCCAATGGCGTTGCGAGTTGGTCCAACTTGCCAATGCTTGGTTGCACTGCAGTGCACAAGCTGGAAACTGATAAGAGAATCTGACATCCAATTAAATAATTTCTCTGTAGTTTTCAGCAACCTGTTGATTTATTTCACAACTTTCCCAAAAGTTTCTTATACCATTACACTAGCTATTGCCACATCAATCGAGCACATAATTGTCATCGTCATACACTGAAGGTGCTACAATTTACCTAATGACTTAGAGAGGTCACACAGAGAGCAAGGCCAGTTGAATTACTCTTTCTTGGTGAGACCTACTGCAAGGGCTCTAAATGAACGTATTTCATTGGTAGCACTGGTGGTCCCAACTTATTATAAAACATAGGAGAAACCACATAATTTAGGAGCACCAGAAAATAAGATGTTTTAATTGATTGAAATCCATACATTATTGGGCCTATATGAAATTCTATCTATAAGCAAATGTTGCGCCTGAGAAACTAATATGTACCCCTGTACCAATACCTGTCATTGAAATTACAAAGTCATTTGTGAAATATTAGGTTTCTACATTGTGTAATGATGCATTACACTTAAAATTGTACACTGTCTCTTTAAGAATGTCAGGTTTTTGTTGTGTTCCAAACTCAATCAAGCTCAATGTGCTGGAATTCTCACAATATGAATCATTGTTTTTTTGTCAGTGCGCTGGAGAGGTTCCAACCAACTCAATGCACCATAGTACACCATAGTACACCATAGTACACATATCAATCATATCAATATCAATCTCTCCTTGGACAGTCCCAGCAGTTGTCTTATATAAGTTATATTTGCATGATTTCGCATAATTAATTAATCATTGCCACTTTGTTTCATTCATGTGACCGACCAATACCACACGAGGCTTGAAACTGCGATATCTTTCGTTCTCGTTCTCAAAACAAGGTCTAGGCGTACTGCTAAATTGCAGCTGCTGATAGCGAGGATTCATTTAGTCAGCCACTTGCATGATCACAGAAATTGGTTTATAGAACAGCACATAAATAGAACAGAAATTAGTTAGAAGAAAAGCACAAACATTCAAATTCCCTCAAATATATTTGGACGATATCCATGTTCCCTGGGCCCTATGTTTGCTCAACCTGAGTTCCCTCAGCCCTATGATCATTGATCTCCTGAAGAAGCTATGCCTTCACCATTCTTTCTGTGCCCCCAAATGTTAGCTAGCTAATGTGGTAACGTGAATGAACATGGTATTAATGGGCCGCAAAATGGTTTATGAATGTAAAACGCGGCCTGCCAGTGGAGAGACGTCCAGATCATAGAGGTAGATAGAGGAAGGACTCTAGTGCCCAAAAGCCTGTTTTAACATGGGCAGCACCATTGAGGACTCACCATTTTGAAGTAGTGAACTGGGTGTGACTTCCTACGCATAAGGAAGGATCACATAATTCCATCCAGGTCACCAGGAGGGATCACCCAATTAATTATACTTGTGAGCAAACATTCCATAACTGTAGGTGGCAGTAAATCAGGAAAACCTGGCTATATACCCATTCAAACAATACACTCCAGGTGGCAGTATGCACCCTTTGTTTGTATGACATATCATAGAAGTAGTAGAAGAAAATGGAGAGGGTGGCAATGGTACTGCCCATGCTCTCACAGACGCCAACATGGGACAGATATAATGATTCTGTGTCTAAGTCTATGAGCCAGCTGCATCTGGAAAAAACGTAGTGCCAGTAATATAGTCACAACTTTTGAACGGTTTGGGGTAGGGATAAGCGGATCTCTGTGTAGTAATGGTGCAACCACCACAGTGGTTTATCCAGGGCACTCGGACACAGCGAAGCCTAATCATTTCAACAACAGTGGCACTGGTGCTCGCAAATTAAAATGACAGGTTGCACAGCAAAATATTTAGGAGCACATGCGACCAAACTGGTTGCACTTTAGAGCTCTGCCTACTGCTATATGTTTGCTTCTCGTTTTTGCTCAGTAACACATAGGCGGTCAAGATGACAACGATTGAAGTTCCCTTCAATGTCCAAGCTAGGTCACTCACACACACAAATAGCCCAATGATCTACACACACACACACACACACACACACACACACACACACACACACACACACACACACACACACACACACACACACAGAGAGCATACTTTTGTACTTGTAACACAAAACCTGAAGCAAAACGTTAAGCGCTGAAACCAGAGCCATCTGAACCAAGGCACTAAGCAGTCCATCGGCGTGCCGGTTGATGTATCACATTGGTCACAGGGACGCGAGGACATGGACAGATGTTTGCCCTGTAACATCTTAGCAACGTCTCAGCAACCAAGTGTTAACATCCAGAGTGGAGACAGGCCTATCAATATTCCCAAGCCTCCACACCCCAACATCGGCATCCATTAATCACAGCGCTTGGCCAGCGCTAGTGACACACCGGGACTAGAGTTGTCATCAAGGTAATACATTGTCAGTTAAAGCTGTTTTTATTAATGGCATGACTGATGGATTTTTTATTGTTTAATTGTCTCTTGTTTCTGCTCATGTGGGAAGAGATTGGATGAATCATGGGAATCGTTGGACTTAAAGACCCTGGAGAAGAGAGACGTGAGCTGCCTTTTATTGCCATCAATTTGTTTTAATTGAAAATAGAATATTCATTTCTTTAGTTTGACTTTATTCAGGGGGATGATATCACAGCCAGGTGCCTCGGTTGAAGTGTTCTTATGACATTTCGACTTGGACGGGGTTTCAGTTGGTTATCTGAACCATAGCTTTAATATACTGTAAATAAATAACAAAAATCAGGGTTTGGCCAACTCTCCTCCAAGGTAGGTGTATTGATAAAACATCTGCCCTCAGTGTTTTGCGCTCTGGCAACGATGTTTGTGGGTGAAAGTTTGGATGAAGTGTCACCTGGTGATGAAGAGTTTCCTTTTTTAATGTTTGCTGTGTTCACATGTTTTTAAATAAGTTTGGGGTGCCAACCTATTCACGAGTGCTGTGTGAGAAATCTTGCATGCTACCCATATGCATTTCCTAAATTCTCCCGCGTGCTACCCTTATGCATGTCCTAAATTCTCCCACGTGCTACCCATATGCATGTCCTAAATTCTCCCGCGTGCTACCCTTATGCATGTCCTAAATTCTCCCACGTGCTACCCATATGTCCGAAATTCTCCCGCGTGCTACCTTTGTGCATGTCCTAAATTCTCCAGCGTGCTACCCATATGCATGTCCGAAATTCGCAAGCGCACAGCCAGTGAGTGAGCCGCTCTCCCAGCATCAAGTGCTCTTTTCCTCTCATCCACACAGTTATCTACAGATTAATGTCACTTCTGTAATGTGTGTACTTTGATTATGCAGGATATGAGCTAACATTGTGCTGAAGATACTTGTGGCATTCCTTACTTGTCTTTTGAAAGGTTTTAGATATATTCCAAGCTCTTTTCTAATTTGGATGAAAGAAGGGATTATGACCTGTAATTTTTATTTGTGCCAGATCACAAATTATACACTTAAACTTTCCAAAATGATTAGAGAAAACAATCATGAGAAAATGGTGAGTATCAATCATCTTAGTCAGTATTAGCGCATTTTTTTCAATCCAATTTGGGCATACCGAAATATCTCTTTCTAATATGCCTATAAATTACATTTTTTATAGTCCTTCAATAGGAAATGCTACATGAGGGAGTCCTTCAATCTGAGAAAGCCTTGACTTCTAATTTTTAAGAGCGCTCTGTTTGAAACAAACATCACTGCATTCTATTGACATCAGTCAGTGCTGAGATCGGCCCAATACCAATAACACCCGAGTGGCACAGCGGTCTAAGGCACTAAATCTCAGTGCAAGAAGTGTCACTGCAGTCCCTGGTTTGAAACCAGGCTGCATCACATCCGGCTGTGATTGGGAATCCCATAGGGCTGTGCACAATTGGCCCAGCGTCGTCCGCGGCAGGCCATCATCGTAAATAAGAATTTGTTCTTAACTGACTTGCCTAGTTAAATTAAAGTTAATTTTTTTAATAAATAAATACAAGCAACGATTTTTCCTCTGCAGGCTCAGTTGCAAGTAAAATAAACGTCAAGTGCTCGCCTGGGCGTATGGGTGGTGTTATACCAGGAAAGCAAATAAAGACGTGCTGACAGAAATTGCCTCTATTTTCATGTAAGTGATCCCCAGGTGATGGTACGCCATGACATCATAACGGGCCCAAGAAAGTGTAGCCAGCCTACTACAGTTCAAATGCCAGGCACAGTGAGTGTATACCATAGAGACAGAGAGTGAATACCAATACCATGTTAGACTTTTTTTCTAATATTTACAAGATGATATTAGCTTATTATCAATGTATTGCTGCCGGGAAGATCCTATTCTGAAAGGACACCACATCAAGAGATCCTGTCCACCTCAGGAATGTCTCCAGTACCAACGATGGAAGTGATAGTGTAGACCTGGGAATATGTACTTGGCCACCTAGCGCCTCATGTGTTTGGTTTATTTTCTTAAGAACTTAGACAGTGAAGAAAAAAAGAAACGGTGGGAATTGTTTAATTTGAGGGGAACATATCTACAATGTCTGGGCTGGAGCGTAAGGCTACAAGCTGCCTTCTATAGAGAGGGTTAGGGTGGAATTCCCCAAACTATGCAAATCAACATTTGTCCTACCTCTACTGAACAACTATTGGCCCATATCTAAATGGTCTGTTTTGTCAAAAGTATTGGAGCTTAAAGGGATACTTCGAGATTTGGGCAATAATGACCTTTATCTACTTCCCCAGAGTCAAATGAACTTGTGGATAACATTTTTATGTCTCTGTGTCCAGTATGAAGGAAGTTGGAGATAGTGTCGAGAGGCAATGCTAACAAGCGTTAGCGCAATGACTGGAAGTTTAGGGGTATCTGCTAGCATGTAGATACCCGTAGACTTCCAGCCTTCCAGGAAGACAACATTTTGAGTGGTAGGTCAAGCCACAGCACTGTCACAGCAACCTTGAAGGTTTTTAATAATATTCACTGTGCCCTGGATAAGAAGTTGAAATGTCTATCTGTTCATAGACTTGTCAACGGCTTTTATTACACTAAAATGAAAACTAATCATGAACTATTTTGTAAACCGAAATAAAATCATTACAAACCTGTTTGTTAGTCTATATTTGACTCCAAAACAAACTAAAAGCCACTGTGAATGATGTTCATTTTGAGTTTTTTTTCTCTCTTAACTTTCAGCAAAAATCTAATGGGGTTTTCAAGCTACTGAATCTGGTGAGTAAATGTGGCCTATTTGTTTCAAATAAACATCACTATCACCGGAGAGGACGCTAGAAGATGACCTCGGCCCAAAATCTGTCCCTTTTGGTCTATAAGAGTGTAAATTACGTGAGTAAATAAAAAAGCTTGTTACGTCGTGGCCATAGACATAATCCAGGGTTACCCAAACTCGGTCCTGGGGCCTCCGCTGGGTACACATTTATGTTTTTACCCTAGCACAACAAAGCTGATTCCAATATCCGAAACAAGCTTTGATTATTTGAAACTTTTCCTGTATGCTAGCAAACCACAAGCAGAGCTATGCCTCGTAGTCGTGTGATTAGCTAAAATGAGATCCCTCCCATTTATATGAGCATTACTTTCTAAACGTAATCGTTACAGTTGTATTGAACATGAGGTCCAGGGGCAGGCAGAAGGTCATGCACGGTAGGTCCAAAAACAGTACGTTCCGGGGATCTAAGTGAATTGGAAGCAGACGTTACATAGAGTGGGGAGAACAAGTATTTGATACACTGCCAATTTTGCAGGTTTTCCTACTTACAAAGCATGTAGAGGTCTGCCATTTTTTCATAGGTACACTTCAATTGCGACAGACGGAATCTAAAACAAAAATCCAGAAAAATCACCTGGTATGATTTTTAAGTAATTCATTTGCATTTATTGCATGACATAATAAATCGTCACCCCGACTATGTTTTGGTAAAAAGCTGAGGGATGGGCCTGTAGAAATGTAACCACTCTCAGATTAATAGACAGAGCTATGGATGCAAGGACTGACCATAAATGACCATAAATGATATCAACATTATTGTTTTGACCAAAATTGATGTAGCAACTACAGATTGCTCCTTTAAGTCTATCAAAAGTGTGTGAGTTTGAGCATGTCCATTTTTTGTTTTGTTTCATCAGCATGAATTAGATTGAACAATAAAAGCCCCACTTTCATTCCATAGGCTGGGATCCATACTATGCAGCTGTTGCAAGAGCACATTTTTCAGTGGGTATCCATTGGTTTTAAAAACAACGATTATTGGGTTCAAATACACATTTAAATTTGTGAACAGCCATCCACAACAACAACAATCCGTAAGGCGCAAATAGCTAAATGAGAGAGCAGCAGTGTGATCCACATCATTGCGCTTTGTAGATATCAATAATAAGTGATATCTGTATCACCGTAGACTAGACCACTGTTGTCATCATTACCTCTGAGCGTTTATTCAAGTTGGATAATCTTTGGATGCAGACAGCAGTTGCACCATTGGAAGACATAGCTTGGACTGTAGTCGCACCATTGGAAGACATAGCTTGGACTGTATTCCTGCTCTTTTTCCGTGATCCAGCAAACACATTTGGTGTGTCATCGTTGTGGTCTCTCACTTGTGGTCAGAGTCTGGGGCGGCAGGGTAGCCTAGTGGTTAGAGCGTTGGACTGACAAGAGCTGACAAGGTACAAATCTGTCGTTCTGCCCCTGAACAGGCAGTTAACCCACTGTTCCTAGGCCGTCATTGAAAATAAGAATTTGTTCTTTATTTTAAGTTAAACCCATCCCGGATCCGGGAGAATTGTCATCAACTGACACTAATTAGCATAACGCAACTGACAAAGAATATTACAAGACAATATTCATATTCATGAAATCACAAGTGAAATATAGTGAAACACAGCTTAGCCTTTTGTTAATCACCCTGTCATCTCATATTTTGAAATTATGCTTTATAGCCAAAGCAAGACAAGCATTTGTGTAAGTTTATCGATAGCCTAGCATAGCATTATGTCCAGTTAGCAGCACGAAGCTTGGTCACGAAAATCAGAAAAGCAATCAAATTAACCGTTTACCTTTGATGATATTCGGATGTTTTCACTGACGAGACTCCCAGTTAGACAGCAAATGTTGATTTTGTTCCATAAAGATTATTTTTATAGCCAAAATACCTCCATTTGTTCTTCACGTTTGGTTGAGAAATCCATCGGAAACTGACGACACATGGCCCAAAGCCACTCTCTCCCAGAGGAGAGGGGGAGTTGGGATGGTTTTTTGACCGGTCGTAAACGTTCTCTCTCTTGCCTCTGCAGTATGGAGAAGTTAAAAATCCCTTTGTTATAACAGAGAGACTTTGCCAAAACTTCAAATATCAAACAATGAGCATTAGGACAATCTATTTCAATATCCAAATGTTGGGAATTATGACAGATGGAAATTGGAAAATCCATGTCTATTTTGTGATTTCATTAAAATGATCAGAAAGGCATTATAATGGAAAAATTGTAACTTTAAGAGCTTTCACAATGTATATATCAGATTTACATCTAAATGTTGTAAAACTTATATGATTAAATATGAAACTATTAGTGAAAAGATAGCAATGTGATTTTAGCCTTCTAAATGAGAATTTATTTTCTTGCAAAACTTGTGCCAGTCAGTAGCCATGTCCAAGTGAGCTCAGAGTTTGCCTTTCAGGCCAGCTCGTAACAAGATGTACATTAGACCAAGCAGGCGGACAGTGTAAGCCGGACTCTACCAGACCAGACAGCGTGGAGTGGTGGCTACACGGCTGGAAATGGTTAAAACTACAAACCAGAAAATGGTGAGACCCTCTGAAACTCTCTACAGGTGAAGACTAGACCAAACCATGTACCGTCTGCAGCCCTGTATGTAAAGTAGTCTGGAAAACTCAACCCAAGACAAGAGGGAAGGACAAATCCATCTCACCAATCATAGTTACCTCTGAGGTATCTATTCTGACGAACAGAGGGAAGTACAGCTCCATCTGAACACCATGTGGTACACCTCTGATGTATCCTAATGAACACTCAGAGACAAAGAAGCCTACAACTAAGGGCATTGTGACCTCTGGTGGACAACCAGAGACTTACATCGAACTACTCGCCATAGACGGATAGAGTGGTTTAAACAGAGAGACAACAAAGACATCTACGCATAAATATATATTGCACTTCTAATCCAAATGGGCAGTTGTTCGGGTGCTAAATATTCATATTTACAGTGAGCGTTGTTTCCGAGTGTATGTACGATAAGTCCACTCTCTTTGTCGCTCCTACTCTTTATCCCCCCACTTCCATTGTGTAACAAGTCGTCATATCAGGTTAGTCCACTAGGGACTTTTCATATGCATTATGTTAGTAATCGATGACCTATACCTTGTTGTGTGTTTATGTATTTCTGTGTGATTAGTTAGTAAATAATTAATTAAGCCAATTTGTGTATTACTGATTCATCACTTAGGCTAGGGTTCTTGCGGATTAAGATATTTGCGACGTTGAGAATGAGACTGAAGAGGTAATAATTTATAATTGACTGGAGTGATGTAAGATATATCTATGTATCTTTAGAGTTTAAGTCGGGAGATAGTCACTCTTTAAACAATTTTTCCCGTGGTATCCCAAGTTCCTAATGAGTTACTGTAATTGTTACATTCATATTTTAATAGAGTAGTAATTAAACAAAGTAGGTCATTATTTGATAAATAGCAGTAGTCACGTCACGACACTATAATATATATTTCCTGAAAAAAAATATTTAAGAAAGAAAATGGCAAAACTAAAACTATACTGAAACTAATATCTTTGACTGAAAAACTAACAAAAATCTAATAAAAACCATAAATGTATGTTCAGTTTTATACTTTGGTCAAAAATAAAATGGGCTTTTCAAACTTTTTTCAAATGGGGTTTTCGAGATTCTGAGGGGTAAATGCACCCAGTAGATGACAATGTTACAAATAAGCAGACCTTTTTGCATGGAGGTCTATGAGAGTGTAAATTACGTGAGGCTTATCAAATCAAATTTCATTTGTCACATGCGCCTAATACAACATGTGAAATGCTTACTACAAGCCCTTAACTAACAGTGCAGTTCAAGAAAGAGTTAAGAAAATATTTACCAAATAAACTAATATAAAAAATTAAGTTACACAATAAAATATCAATAATGATGCTAAATACAGTAATGTTTAGGTTGTAACATGTCTTGATATAAGTGGGCGTACTGGGAATTCGGCAACTTTGAGAAAAACAACTTAGTTGTACCTGTAATTCACACACGTATCTGCCCTCTCATTGGCTAGAATGGTCCCACCTGTTCTCTTCTCCTCCCGCCTGCCTTCCATCTTTGAGGATGCATTTTCAATGTTAGAGTGGTTACTTGAACATCTTGTCAATATAATAGATATTTTCTAACAACAGGGAAGAAATCCGAGGCAGAGAGAGTAGAGAGAGCGAAACACTCATATTTTCTGATTGGGACGGGGCCACTCTGGTCTGTTTATTGCCCCTGTTTCACGGAGGGGGTGCCCCAGAGCGAAACATTTTTTATACAACTTGAACGAAATAAAAACTAGCAACACAATATGGCATTAGCACAACATGGTAGCAGCACAAGCAGTCACAAGTGTCACTAAGCGTGTCCTTGATGGAGTATTTGAATGAAGAGATGGAGATAAAACATTTTGAGTTTTATTGCAGCTTGTTCCAGTTGCTAGCTGCAGTGAACTGAAAAGAGGAGCGACACAGGGATGCCTTGGG
Organism: Oncorhynchus nerka; assembly: GCF_034236695.1. Lineage (NCBI taxonomy): Eukaryota > Metazoa > Chordata > Actinopteri > Salmoniformes > Salmonidae > Oncorhynchus > Oncorhynchus nerka. The sequence continues at coordinate 41,931,756 of NC_088407.1, forward strand.
GACCTTTAACAAATTGTGACTGGCAGAACTGGTGTTGTATGTAGAGAATGAGGGCTGCAGTAGGTATCTTAGATAGGGGGAGTAAGGCCTAAGAAGGATTTATAAATAAGCATCAACCAGTGGGTCTTGTGACGGGTATACAGAGATGACCAGTTTACAGACGAGTATAGAGTACAGTGTCCTATAGGGACACTATAAGGAGCATTGGTGGCAAATCTTATGGCCAAATGATAAAGAACATCTAGCCGCTCAAGAGCACCATTACCTGTCGATTTATAAATTACTTCTCAATAATCTAGCATGGGTAGGATGGTCATCTGAATCAGGGTTCATTTGGTGGACCCTTGCTGTGGACGATACTGTCTTGGTGCAAAGATTGAAGAATATCGGGACGACTGGTCATGCTCTGGAGTGGTTTGTGAACTACCTGTCAAATCGAACCCAGTGTGTTTTAAGGCAGATGGTTGTCAGGCACCATAGAGCTGTCCTCAGGTGTGCCTCAAGGATCAAATGTAAGTCCCGTGTTTATTATCTATATTAACAACATTGGGAGAAATTGAGACAGCATTTTTATGCAAATGACACAGTTCTCTACCCGACACCAATCTGTACAATCTGAAGCTTGTTCTAAATTCCTCAAACAAAATGCATGGCTTTCCAATACTAAACACTCTGAAAACCATGTCATTACTACCTTGGAAGGAGTTTCCATAGAGCATATCAAGATGCATAAACATCTGAAGTTGCTCTTCACTACCCCCGTAGAAAACATTTTCATTAAAATGAAGATGCGTATTGGGTTTTAGTATCCGCGTAAAGTTTATTTTTCCTCAGCCGCCAGAGAGGCGCCGATTCTTTGTACTTTTCTCTCAGTGTTGGACTATGGTGATACTATTTATGTGCAAGCCTCAAGCTCTACACTGAAGGTTCTCTGACCTCCTTCCCTATAGGCTGTCTCATCATTGTCAGTGATCAGGTCTACCACCGTGGTGTCGTCAGCAAACTTAATGATGGTGTTGGAGTCGTGCGTGAACAGGGGGTACAGGAGGGGACTAAGCACACACACCTGAGGAGCCCCCGTGTTGAGGATCAGCCTGGCAGATGTCTTGTTGCCTACCCTTACAACCTGGGGGAGGCCCGTCAGGAAGTCCAGGATCTAGTTGCAGAGGGAGATGTTTCGTCCCAGGGTCCTTTGTTTAGTAATGAGCTTTGTGGGAATTATCGTGTTGAACGCTGAGCTGTAATCAATGAACAGCATTCTCACATAGGTGTTCCTTTGATAATCGTGTTGGAGTCGTGCGCAGTCATGGTTGAAAAGGAAGTACAGGACGGGGGGTTAAGCACACATCCTGATCGGCCCTTGTTTTGATGGTCTACGTGGCGGATGTGTTCTTGTTTACCCACACCACCTGGGGTGGCCAGTTGGAGAGGGAGTTGTTCAGTCCCAGGAAGGGCTATTATGGTGACCATATACTGCCACACCAGCAATGACCGTAGTAAAATTCCATGCGACCAATCTCCTCTTATGCACTCTGGACATGCTTTTGTTGTACCCAACTTGCTAATGACCATCAGGTCCTAATGGCCTGGTACTCAGGGCTCCTATCCCTCTACCCACTCTGACATCAATGCAAATGCAATCGAACACTTATCCGTAAAACAGTATGCTTTTAAAACTCACCTCACTGTGATTATCCATTTGAAGAAAGAAGTTCAACAGCAGGTTGAAACAGCAGTTGTGGTTGTTATGGATGTTTCAACGCCTAACAACAAAATGGACAGTGCTTTCTAAGGTGCTGATTAATTCAAAACACCCATATGCATATACGTAGGCTTCTGCGCCAAAGCCCCCCAAAAATAAACTGAAATAAAATGATAACTGTGCCCTTATACAAACATATCCCCCCATGATATCTTCCCCCATTTCTACACCCCATGGACTTGAACCTCCGAAATGAACCCCCCTAATATGGTTTTATCCCTGTTTAGCTTTTGGGCTACGGTTAGGGTAGGCAGTAAGCTTGTATTTGGTGTGATGATCTGTGAGGTGATAACATTTTATTTGCTTTGTGATTTGCCAAAAACTGTAAACAACTTGTCAAGTCATGTGCTCCGGTGCTTGTATACACAGTAACAAGTACATTGAAGATTTTAAATATGCTGAAAAGTGGCCAAACTAAGTTCCTATTTTTCAGGCATTGGGTGCAGCCATCTTTTACTTTGTTTATTTGCGTCATACACTGAATGGCATTCTGGGATTAGGGAGTCAAACATAAACAAACATGGCTGCCATCATACATTTTCTTGCTGCTGTTAGCTTAGCTGTCGCACATCTTTTTTCTAAACAATATTACATTTCTCCCTTGTGCTCACCAGTACATTATTAACAAGTCTAGCTGTTAGAACACTAACTTATGTTTTTGTTTTTTTGTCAGCGCAACCTGTTATTTAGACTGGTTTATGGAATGAGTTTAGCTGTGGATGTGTTCCATGTGATGTTTGGATAATGAAGTTCGCATTTATCTTTTATAATAAAAGGTGAAATTCAGGAATAAAGTTGTGAAGACCTTCAGTACAAAACAATGTTAAGATGCTTTTCAGACAATGCTGTTTAAACGCATTTGTTGCATTTCACGTTCTGTTGCTACTGTTCCAATCACATATGTGACTCGTTTCAGGAAACTAGGCGTATATCAGGCAGAAATGCCGTCTCCAACATGTGAACTTTCATGTGCCTTAATAACAAACTTCTATATAATAAACTTCTGCCATCTATAAATACGAAAATGGTTAAACTATGAGCCTAGTTGGTTTAGCCATGGAAAAAGACCGAAACCTTCTGACATAATGGGTGGGCTGGACATGCCGAGAGATGGGTTTGGACTGGTCTGCCATGCAGCGCCCTTCTGTCTATAACATTAACTTATAACGGCACAAGGCGAGACCCAAATGCAGACACAGGAGGCAGATGGTTGAGCTCCGATATTTATTAAACCTAAAGGGGTAGGCAAAAGGCAGGTCGGGGACAGGCGAGAGTTCATAAACCAGGTCAGAATTCAAACAGTACTAGGGGATAGGCAGGCTCGAGGTCAGAACAGGGGGTAGGCAAAAAAGGGGTAGGCAAAAGGCAGGTCGAGGAAAGGCAGACGGATTCGGCATCAGGACAGATTCGACATCAAGACAAGGGTCAAAACCAGGAGGGCTAGGATCCTGTTAGGGATGCTGCGAATTTTCACAGCTTTTTGTTAAAAATCGCGCAACATTTCAACGTCCTGCTACTCATGCCAGGAATATAGTATATGCATATGATTAGTATATGTGGATAGAAAACACTCTGAAGTCTCTAAAACTGGTTCAATCATGTCTGTGGCTATAACAGAATGTGTTTAGGAGTAAAAATCCCAAGGAAAACTGTTCACAAAAAACACCCAAAAAATATTCATCCGCCAGTCTATGTATTGTCTATGGCAAGAGAAAATAGATAGAGTCCCGTTTACAATGCCTGCAGCTTCCACACGATGTCGCCAGTACTGGCATTTCATTGCTTGTTTATCCTTGGTGGGATGACGTATAGGCACTTCCTGTCTTGGGGTACACCGAGGAAGTTATGAAAGTGAAAAAATGGACGATAATTTCAAGACTTGCTGCTATCGAATACAGATCAATCAATTTTATCGATTATGAACGTTTATTAATACCTAAAGTTGGTTTACAAAAGTAGTTTGAAGTGATTTGTAAAAGTTTATAGGCAACTTTTTTAATAAAAAAAAATGACGTTGCGTCTTGTAAAGGTGAATTTTCCTGGATCAGACGGCCTTCATAAATGGACATTTTGGGTATACAATGACGGATTTAATCGGGAAAAAGACCCAATTGTGATGTTTATGGGACATATAGGAGTGCCAACAAAGAAGCTCGTCAAAGCTAGTGAATGTTTTATATTTTATTTCTGCGTTTTGTGTAGCGCCGGCTACCGCTAATTCTTTTGTTTAGGTCTCGTTCAGGTATTTCGGGGGGGTGCATGCTATCAGATAATAGCTTCTCATGCTTTCGCCGAAAAGCATTTTACAAATCTGACATGTTGGCTAGATTCACAACGAGTGTAACTTTAATTGAGTACCTTGCATGTGTGTTTTAATGAAAGTTTGAGTTTTATCGAGTACTACAGTTGGCGCTCTGAAATTTCCGCTGATTTTGGTCCCTGTACAGGGACCGCAGCCATAAAAGGAAACAGAGACTGGGAAAAATAGGAGCTAGGAGAAACACTGGTTGACTTGGCAAAACAAGACATACTGGCACAGAGAGACAGGAAACAGGGATAAATACACTGGTGACTAAAGGGGAAAACATGAGACACCTGGAGGTGGGTGGAGACAATCACAAAGACAGGTGAAACAGATCAGGGCGTGACAGAAATGGTCAGCATGTGTAGGTAATCCTTTCTAAAGTGTTTTATTTTAAAGATATCACATATTTGGACTGTATTACACTGCATATTTGCATTGGGGGAATACAATGTATTCGGGAAGTATTCAGACCGCTTGACTTCTTCCACATTTTGTAGATGCTTACATGATCCATCAATTATCAATTATCAAATATTTACACATTGTTTTTATCTGGACAATTTCTATTTTTGATATTGATACTATGCAAATATGCAAGTCACCTTTTCGCTGTACCGTTTACACCTTCTGTATCCTGTACATGTGACAAATTAAAGTTTTGATTTTATTTGATATGGTGTGTGTTTTACAGCGATGGTAATGTGAAGAACAACATGACCTGCACAAAAGTCAGATAAGGATATCGGCCAAGGACTAGATAAAGTGTATTTTGTTTTTCCTAATTGTAGGCTACTACTTTCACCACTTTTAGTCTTAATCTTTGGTTTACTACACAACCTTACTCACTCTGCTTAGCACATGGCTTCACATGTGAATCCTTAAAGAGGTAGGTGGGGCTAAGGCTGAAAAGAGTGTGAACGGTGCTGAATGAGTGTAGACAAAGAGGAGCTCTCCAGTAGGTTTCCCAATCATTCAAGGGCCAATTTCTGAAAAGTGGCGTTAGAAGTTGATTAACTTTCAAAGCACAATTACTTTTCCATTGCTCCTCAACTGCAGTTTGATATAGCATTGTGTAGCTCTTGAGTCTGTTCTCCAATGTGAAAAAACACAATTTAAAATGTTGCTATATAAGGCTGAAAATAGGTGCGGGTCAAAATAGTTATTTTTATTAGATTTTCTTTCGTTCTCAAAGTCACTTTTCTTTTATAGAAAAACAACTAAATTGGATGTTCTAAGTCCACAACAATCCTTAAACCACATCAGGAGAACACTGTTGAGGTCTGAGAAAAAAAATCTAAGACATTTAGATTTTTTATTGTTATCCTTTAATTCAAGTGCACAGGCGTCTAGTTGTTTTGTTACTGGAGTTTGCATCTCATGTGGCCACTGGATTGATGCAAATAATGCTATCATTCTGTAGGCATGTTACTTTGTAGCTAGTTGTCATTTAATTGCAAAGTTTATGGGAAAGTCTTTCCATCTGCTAGAAGATGGTTAAGGCCTATCATTAGCATTGCTATAGTTTTCCTGCACAATAACATTTGCATCACACTAGCAAAGATGGTCTATATGTATAAACAACTTCTTTAGTAGAAACCCCGATCACACCTGTACGCGATGTCATGGCAACATTGGCTAGCTAAGCTCATGTGCAGAAATGCGTCATGTGGTCTAACTATCGCCTCGTGGCCAACAGTGCATGTGCAGGCCTTCAAATCAAAGGCACTCTATCGATACAACGTATTTTTATTCAAAAAGGAGTGTTACATTTATGGGGTTGGGGTAATAACATGTTCAGCTACTTAAAAGGATTCTCTGGTACTTTTGTATACCTTTTAGCCAGTAGTTCTGAAAATAAAGCTCACAAGCCAAAAATGGACCGCAACAATGGTGTACTATGTCACATAGGTGCAGATGGGTGTGGCGGCTGTATATATTTCTGAAAACTACAAACTCTCATTAGGTCACTACTAACGGCGCCGGAGGAGATGGCTGCCATTTTACGGGCTTCCTAACCAATTGTGCTATTGTGTGTTCTTGGTAACTTATTTTGTACATAATGTTTCTGCCACGTGGATATCAGGACATATATTACTCACCATGTACTGAACGAATATTTTTTCTTTAAATAAATAAGACCAACAGCACATTACTCAACACTAGTGAGACTCACTTCGCCTATGGTAGGCCTACAGTATATCTAAAAATAAAAATAAATCAATGACGTGACTCTCCGCCAGTAATAGAGGATTGGAGGATTCTAAATTAATATATAAGTGGCATTTTCCGTTGAGAATATCTAGTAGCGCGAAACGGTGCTGAAATTGTCATCCACAGTAGGAAGGCTATATATAGCGATATTTTTTAGATTATTTCGTTTTCCCAAAAATTACAGTGAGTGATTGTAATCTGAATAAAGGCCAAAATAATATTTATAAAGGCCAAAATATAGCCCTGCTAATAGCCATAATAGTGCTGTACAACGTGACCGTGTGTTTAAAAGAGTATTTTCAAGTAAGCAACAATTTATTTACCTTCATTAGACAACTTTGTTCCAATATTTCTGTAATTCATTGATATTTCTTCCCATAGTAATTCGTTATGGATCCATAACTAAATAAACATCAGCATTTTGAAAGAGTATTTTTATCATTATTTTATTAACAATGGTCAAGTTCTGTTGTCAGAAGAGGAATGGAAATGTCTGGGTGAACCGACGACCTGACGAACTCGCCATGTATGTTGACTCTGCCAGTCGGAGGTGGAGTTCCAGAGCTCACAGGTGTGCCTGGCATGGATGGTGAGCCCATCTCGTTCCTTGCCCTTTTCAACTGCATTCTCCACCTGACTCTCTGAACAGTCCTCCTGACGGAGGACACAGGTAGAGGAGAAGTCTGCTGCTCTGCAGGATGTTGCAAGGTAGGGGCCAACAATGCAGCAAGAGAGGCAATCCGTGTGCGGGAGATCTTCACCTCCTACTTCTTTGATGGGGGTGCTGTTCCCTGGCAACACCATGGACTACACTATGCACAACCAAAGGCTCTTTTAACCTGTCTAGGATTGGGGACTCGGAAACCCGTTCTGCTACCCGAACCCCCACGCAACAGACAAATTCAAAACAACCAAAATCTCATAACTAAAATTCCTCAAGCATACAAGTATTTTACACCATTTTAAAGATTAAATTCTCGTTAATCCAGCCACAGTGTCTGATTTCAAAAAGTATTTACAGTGAAAGCATCACAAACGATTATGTTGGGTGAAGCCACAGAAAAACACAGCCATTTTTCCAGCCAAAGAGAGGAGTCACAAAAAGTAGAAAGAGATCAAATGAATCACTAACCTTTGATGATCTTCATCAGATGACACTCATAGGACTTCATGTTACACAAGACATGTATGTTTTGTTTGATAAAGTTCATATGTTTATTAAAAAAAATTAGGATGTTTTTAACAAAAAACGTAATAATGTTCCAACCGGACAATTCCTTTGTCTGTACAAATACAAAAAAACTACCTTTCACGTGAGCGCACCAGACGGAGGCTGTGGCACTCTGCCAGACCACTCACTCAAATATCTCTTTTTAGCCCCTCCTTTAGAGTAGAATCCTCAAAACAGTTTGTAAATACTGTTGACATCTAGTGGAAGCCTTGGGAAGTGAAACACAACTAATATCCCACGGTATCTTCAATCGGGGCAGAGTTAAAAACTACAAACCTCAGATTTCCCACTTCCAGCATAATGTACTCTGCAGCCACTTAGTGTGGTGTGGACACCAGGTGAGGCCACACACACATATTCCTGTTGAACACTGTCTCTTTAACAACCTTGTTTTCTCAATAACAGTGTCTTTCCTTCATCCTCTAGGTTATATCAGCTGTCTGATATAAAACAAGGCTTAAACATGCTATCTCTCCATTTGTCTCTCATCTGCAGTTATGTTTTGATGTGAGAGAGGATGCCAAGCCCCAGTCCCATCATCGCCACATCACCCACTTTTAAGATAACCTTTGGGCCGACTAGAGACACTATTATATAATTGTGATGAATTTAGAGAATATTTGGGTTGCACTGTGATTCATGAATCATATGCTGCCATCCCTGCTCCTATGTTCTTACCTCTTTCCCTTTCTGTCTTTTACACCTCTCTTGCCGCCACCTCTTTCTTCCTCTGTTTCTATAATACAGATGTGCATTGAAGTACAGATTGAACTTGTACTTATAATGCATGTACTTATAACACTCGGAAAATGATCTTCTTTCAATAAAGTGTTTCACATTCTCTACTTCTTGAATTTAAGTCTCTCATTTGATGAAATACTACACCTATCCTGTTTATCAGATCAATGCAGATGAAGGGCATTAGATATTGAGATGAACCGGTTTTAGAGTATTTACTTGATGCATAGTGTAGACACAGCATCATTCAAAGACTGGAATGTGGTACTCCTGTTATTGGATATGACTGAACAATAATATCAAAGACATACCTGAACTACACCTTTAATTTCCAAGGTAGAGTACATGATCAGTGAATATATTAAATGTACAGGCTACAATGTGGGGATCTTATGCATGGTAATAACTACATGTGACTTGCCTCCTTGGCACAAAGGATGCAAGTTATACTGTTATATTATATTCTACTCAATCCATAGGCTTCATTACTGTTATTCAGACTGTTTTGAAATTGTTACAACTGGCTATGATAGCTGAGGTTCATAGCTAGGTTCTGAACTAATATGTATACCTAACGTTTGGGTCCATACACAGATCGGCTAGATAGCTAGCTACACATCCATAGGCATACAGGTATGTTTATCCTCCACTGCACAATAAGCAAGAACATAGCTAGCTACGTTATTTCATCTATCTGCATTGCATGGCAAATATCAGCAAGGCAAGCTTATAAAATTGTACATTCAATTTGCAGTAAATGCTTTAGCTAGCTAGATTCTTTACATCCACTGTTTCACAAGATGACAGCCTGGTTTGCTGGTTGTTTCAGGAGTCCATAAAACATTAAACAACCAGAAAAACAATTTCATACTCATGTCACAACACCCATAAAACTAGCCAGCTAGCTTGCTAAATCGCGATTTCCGTAAGTGAACTTTATGATAAAAAATATGCATAATCGTTTGTCTCCACATTAACTAGCATGATTCGTTATGACGTTATAATCACTTACATTTGGTAACTTAGTATTTTTGTCAGCCATCTTTGCTGAGTAAAGTCTCCAGCCTTGGGTCGCAAAGCATCAAATTTGTCATGGGAACCACTCAATACAATTGGTCATCTTCCAGCGATCACCGCTGGTGATTTGCATAAAGTTGGGAAAAGTTTGTTTTTCACTGCCTCCCACGCCACCTTCGCACCGCCCAAACGTCCCCCGCCTTCTCCGCTTCTCACCGCTTACCTTGAAATGAATGGGAAGCGGTGTTTCACAGCACGGCATCCTGTGCTAGTGTATCATGTCCGTGACTCCACAAATGCCGCCTGGCCCTGGACCAATGCATCAGCTGTCGCCCGTATCTCTGCCCTCAGAGAATACTTCTCTTTCTGCTGGTCTATCTTCAATGACTTGATCTCGGTCTTCAAAGTTTGAATTTCATCCATGAGCACCTTCGTCAGATGAACAGAATGTCACCTCCCTGAGCCCCCATCGATTACAGTGGCCTTTGATAGAAACGGTAGATCAATTAAGAATTAAAAGTGACTCCAACACGCAAATGCTGCTTACACATTTTAAGACTCTAGAAAAACGAACCACTTTCTTGGCAACCATGCGTTTTTTCTGTGCTGCTCGTTGCCCAGCCCTTTGTCCACTGATCTCCACGGATTGTTGCCAGCTTGGTTGTAAGCTCTGCAAAACCCATTCATGTTTTTATTACACAGTATTTTTTTTAAACGCACTGAACCCAAAATACCTTTAGTTTTCGTGATTCTGTCAAGTCCTCTGGTGGGTCCATTTTTGACCAGTTGCAATTGTAAGTAGGCCTAGTAAAAAATAAATCCTACTTCTATTAGGCTTTTAAGCCTCATAGCCTACCTCAACCAGTTAAGTTATTTTATATTGGTCTAGAATCTGAAGAAATAGACTCCAATTAAGCCCTGGTCACGCCCTGACCATAGAGAGCCTTTTATTCTCTATGCTGGTTAGGTCAGAGTGTAACTAGGGTGGGTTATCGAGGTTGATTTATGTCTATGTTGGCTTGGTATGGTTCCCAATTTGAGGCAGCTGTTTATCGTTGTCTCTGATTGGGCATCATATATAGGCAGCCATTTCCCCACTGGGTTTTAATGGGATCTTGTTTTTGCCTAGTTCAAGGCAAGTACTAGTACTGTACAAATATTACACTAACCGATCATGCCTTGGTCCGACATTCATTATAACGATCGTGACAGCCCTCGTGTTGTTTGTAAAGTAAAATAAAAATTAATTGCTTGAATTGCTCGACTGGTGTAGGTTTTTTCCATCAGGGTTCTCCATTCTCCATCACACCGACAGGTGTGCAACACTTGCATAACAAGTTAACTATATTTTCAGCACCAACCACTGTTCACCTCCTATTGATTGCGCTGCGGTTGCCGGCAGTTTAAAACATTTTTTACCTTTATTTAACTAGGCAAGTAAGGTTAGAACAAATTATTTTTACAATCACAGCCTATGCCGGGCCAAACCTAGATGGGCTATTAGACAATTCTTTAGTAAAGGTAGAATAGTCAGCAGAATTGTTAGCAGAATTCATAGCCTGCTACGCTTGTGAAAAACGAATAATAATACTTTTCCCCCTTTCCAAAGATTCCAATTGTTAAAGTGTTTTTTTATCCAAAATCAGCCCCAACCCCAATTAATACATTTGGGCACAGTCGATAGCGTGCTGGACTTCGGGCTAGAATGTTGAGTGTTCGAAACCTGCTCCCTGCTTGTTTCATTACATTATTATGTCGGTCTCAGAGCAAATAGCCTAGATTGTTACTCCCATTTCGTTCCTTGCGTCATTCTCCGCCTGAGTGGCTCGCTTGTGGGTGTGCTGGCAGGATATGGCAGCACCTTCGGTTGTGCGTCAAGAATTCAGCATAGCAAGTTTGTATGAAGGTCTGGTTATTCACAGGCAAATAGTAATATGCTCTAAACCGCTCTGTTGACCTGTTTTCAAACGTCCACATGGCTGGGAGAACCTCCTCAGATTAATGCAGATGAAGGAAGTTAGATATGCATAGGAAGTGTAGTGTCCAGTTTTTTTTCTGTATATATGAATTACAAATCAGCCTTTACTTAAATCATGTTTCTAGTCTATTCATTTGCTTCCACCATAATGTTTTTGTCAGCCATCTTTGCTTAAAAAAAGTCCCCAGCAACGGGTGACATAACGTCAAATTCGTCATTGGAACCACTCGATATGACTGGTCATATAAAATCCTTGGGACCCAAATACATAATGTGTGCTCTAATTCCCCTCTGCGGTGGTCTGGAGCAATGAAGCCGTGACACTGGGTCCCGTGGCATAAGCTCGCAACTTTTAAAGGAGGAACCACTGTATTCCCCCTCAAAGTTCTACAGCTGCACCATCAAGAGCATGGTTGCATCACCGCCTGGTATGGCAAATTTGACCTCCTACCGCAAGGCACTACAGAGGGTAGTGCATCACTGGGGCAAAGCTTCCTGCCATCCAGGACCTCTATACCAGGTGGTGTCAAAAGAAGGACCTATAAATTGCCACCCTAGTCATAGACTTTTTCCTCTGCTACCAAGTCTAAAAGGCTTCTTCAAAAGGCTTCTTAACAGCTTCTACCCTGTTTTAATATCCACATCCCCAAAGTAAAACAAGAAACTGCATTCAAATATTCTTCAACTTCATACTAAAAAAGCCTGAAAGAAAACACCAACACTGAAAATATTGTGATTGTATATCTTTTGAAACAACCTAGTTTTACATTTACAATTTATAATAACAGTTCAGATTTGTAATTCGATTATGTAACTACTAAACAAGACTAGATCTGCTTGAGTTGTTGTTTAAGTTGTTATGGTGTGTGTGCATGCATGCTTACGTACATCATTGAGTGTTGGTGTGTGTGTGAAGTTGCTGAATTATTGCCAGAGTCAGTCAGACTCCTCACTGTAAGCCCTCCTCCCAGGCTTAGGGACTGATGGGAAAGGGGTGGTGATGTTCTTACAGTCTTCAGTGGTGAAAGGCCTTATCTCATCATAGAGATAACCAGTCCCTTTGGAAGATCACTGAAGGCATTTGTCTCACAGGTGGTTCTTCATCTTTAAGCACACTTTGCTGTGTGACTTTACTGTGTGAAAGGACAAGGAAGGGAATGATGACGCTCTGATGCCGCCCTGTCAACACATGCCACATCATGGCTACATTTTTGTTTTACCCACTGCAATTGACTGCATGCAAATGTGCATGCGACTCTTCCACACCATAGTGCTCACATTGAGATTTCCTCGGACACTTAAATTACACAGGCCCAGGCTGAAGAGAGTCTGAAGAAAATGCACTTGTTGTGAGAAGTCAAAGCTATAGTGCATGTTCCCTTCATAGCTGCAGGTGGCGTGAGGCCCGATGAGGATGTCTGGAGGCATCTCTTCCTTTACCTCTCTGCAGATCTCCTAGTAGATGGACCGTTCTATACTGGCTTTCTCAAGGTGCTCTTCCATTGCTTCTCGTTCTGTGGCTGGGTAGCAGCACAGGCTAGTTTTGCCAGTTCTGATTGGCAGTACCAGCATAGGTCTTTGGCTGGTCGCATTGTTAATACAAATGGCACCAAATACAACTTGCGGAATGATCTGAGTGAGACCTTGCAGATGCTGGCTATGATTACAGCAATGCAGTATTGCTCATAAATCTTCTTCTTGTTCGAGTTGGTCGGCAAAGGTTTCACATTGGTTTTCTAATGCCAAGGTGTACATCCTGGAAGCATATAGCATTGGCTTCAGCATAGTTAAAAACAAAGTCTACCACTGCTCTTGTGTCCTCCAACTTCAGAGAGGTGCATCCCACAACAGAGTTTGGAGAGGATGGCAATGTCCAGTTCTTCACTTGACATCCTCAGAAACTGCTGACGGACATCTAGGAGTTCCTCTTTCCTGAACTTTGTGTGGCAAGGTTAGCCATCGTTCAGTTTTCAGCAACATTAGCATTTAACAGCCAGATCTTTGATTGTTTCATGCTGACATTCAGTGACAATAAAAACTATTAAAACAGACATTCTCTATTATATAGCTATGCACACTACAGGTAGATTCATTCACTTTTATTTGAATATGTATTGTCATGTACTCCATAGATGCATAGCATTTCATTTTTTTATGTATTGATTTATTCTAGTTTTCATACAATTTATTGATTGTATTTCAAGTAAAATGTCAAGTATTATGTTATGGTGTATTAACTGTAATTATAGTAACATACTAATAATAATGTATTTGTCTATGACATGGGGTAGGCTACAAGTCTCAGGCAGAGATATCCCTAGTACTGTACAAATATTACACTAACCGATCACAGCAAAGTATGCAGTGATCCGTTAGATAGTGTAACAAGCGTTGTCGTAGGTGGAAGGAGGTGAGGACCAAGGTGCAGCGTGGTAGGTGTACATATTCTTTAATAAAGTAATTGAAAACTGAAACAATAAATCAAACGACAAACAAACAGTCCTGAACGGTGCTGGAAAAACACTGAACATAAAATAAACACCCATGAAACCCAGGTGGAAAAATGCTACCTAAGTATGATTCTCAATCAGAGACAACTAACAACACCTGCCTCTGATTGAGAACCATACTAGGCCGAACACAAAAACCAAAATAGAAAAACAAACCTAGACTGCCCACCCCAACTCACGCCCTGACCATACTAAAACAAAGACAAAACAAAGGAACTAAGGTCAGAACGTGACAGTACCCCCCCCAAAGGTGCGGACTCCGGCCGCAAAACCTGAACCTATAAGGGAGGGTCTGGGTGGGAGTCTGTCTGCGGTGGCGGCTCTGGCACGGGACGATGACTTGTCTGTCACTTCAAATGTTTTAAGAATAGGGTAGGCTACTGTTTAACATGAAGTAAGGTATGAAATACATATCACCATTTGTCTTTTGACCACTGTCCATCAACTCCATAGCCTATCATTTCATTTTGGATTTAGCTTTCAATTAGGCTCGGAAAACAATCACGGATAACTCCCCGCATCCTCATCAACGTTATGATATGGAAAATTTGAATCAATCTGATCTCTGATCTGTTAGCCTAGTACTACAAATAATCAGTATTTTAACACTATTTATTGCAAGGAACTGGCAATTGTTTCTGTAATAGCTTTATATATTCCTTTCATGTGTGTGAATAAGACATTTCGCAGCTTGGGCTGCAGAGACCGGCAGCTGAGCTGGCTGTACAGGCGACGCACAATTGGCCCAGCGTCGTCCAGGTTAGCGGAAGGTTTGGCCGGCTGGGATGTCCTTGTCCCATTGCGCTCTAGCGACTCCTGTTGCTGGCCAGGCGCATGCACGCTGACACAGTCGCCAGTTGTACGGTGTTTCCTCTGACACATTGGTGTGGCTGGCTACCAGGTTATGTGAGCAGTGTGTCAAGAAGCGGTGCGGATTGGCAGGGCCGTGTTTCGGAGGACACATGGCTCCCGAGTCTGTACGGGAGTTACAGCGATGGGACAAGACTAACTACCAATTGGATATCATGAAATTGGAGAGAAAAAGGTGTAATAATATAAAAGTGAGCTATCGTATTGCAATGGAAAAACTATTCTCTCTGATCTGTTTATAGTAGTCACTCTTGTACCAAAAGTTATATTACTAGAAATGGGCAATTATCCTATTCATTTATGAATAACTTTTAGTTCACCCTGTAGCATAGGCTACTAGCCTAAGCCAACACAGGAGCTGTCAGTTGGCTAGCCAGGCACTGAACGTGAATAATTTCGCTTTCCCTAGCATGTAAAAAAACAACACTTATATTGACCAATTTAGTACTTGAAAACACATGCTATTTATACACCACAGTAAAGTAAAGAGTTTAAAGTATCTGATTCATTGCTCATCTCAATTTCCACAAAAAAGTAATTTACATTCACACATTTTGCCAACCATGGGCGGCAAGCGACATCCGAAGGGTTCTTCTCGGCCTCCACACATGTACACCACCTCATTTCTCTCTCTCACTCAGCAAGATGCACATGATGCACACACAGCAATCTGTCACTCATATGGAGAGGGGCTGAAGCTCAATGGTTGAGCTCAAATTGTTAGGGCTGGCCCACATGGGGGGAAATGGCAAGGCACAGCTTCCTGAAAAAAAGTTGCTTTCAAACTACGGATTCCGTGGCTAATTGAGATAAGACCGTAATTCTGCTCATAGATTACACATGTATGAATTAGTTGCAAAAGTTCCAGAGCATGTCTTTAACACATTGGCTCAAATCTAATTTGTGCCTTTAGACTTCGAGAAACTTAACACCTAAGACATTTGACTGCAAGCGTTCCCAGAAGTCTTGCGATGTTGGGGCTCTGGGTTTAGAAACTCTGACACTAGCGCTAACACACTAGGGCACTACTGTACACACTCAGAAAAATAGTTGCTAGAACCTGAAAGAACCTGAACCTGAAAGGGTACTGCAGCTATCCCCATAGGTTAACCCTTTTTGGTTACAGTTAGAACCCTTTTTGGTTCCATGTAGAACCCTTTTCAGAGAGGGTTCTACCTGGAACCAAAAAGGGTTATCCTATGGGAAATGCCAAGGAACACTAAGAGTGTATGTCATCTGTCAAATCTGGGGCTTATTGCACATGCACTCATGTCATAAATAGCTAACTAACTGTACCTACAGTGGTTCCTCCTTTACCTACAGTGGTTCCTTCATGAGACTAAGGAGGTACCCAGCTTCATTACTCCAGACCACCACAAGGGGGAGGTAAAGCACTCATTATGCATTTGGGTCCCAATGTTTTTATTTGACCAATCATATCGAGTGGTTCCAATGACGAATTTGACACGAGCCGCCCGTCGCTGGTGACTTTCTTCAGCAAAGATGGCTGACAAAAACATTATGGTGGAAGCAATTATAATATAAAGTAATTATAATGTCATAACAATCTAGTAAAAAATGTACAATTGAGAGGAATGTTAGTTAATGTAGAGACAAAAGATTGTGCATATTTTTGGGACAAAGTTAATTTACGAAAATCGCTATTTAGCAAGTTAGCTGACATTAGCCAGCTAGCTAGCGTATGACATTGTAACTCGTGTTGTTTAATGTTTTAGGGACTAATGAGAAAACCAGCAAACCAGTCATCTTGTGAGACAGTTGATGAAAAGAATATAGCTAGCCAAAGCATTTACTGCAAAATGAATGTACAATTGTGTAAGCTTGCCTTGCTTATATTTGCCATGCAGCTGAAGTAACATAGCTAGCTAATTATTTACTTGCTTATTGTATAGGATAAAAATAACTGTATGCCTATGGATGTGTAGCTAGCTACAGTATGTATCTATGAACCTCAGCTATCATAGTTGTTGTATCATCTTCAAGTCTGAATGGTATTAATGATGCCTATGGATTGAGTAGAATATAATAACTTTACTGTGCCAATGATGCAAGTCGTACATACATGTAGTTATTACCACACAAAATCCCCACATTGCAGCCTGTACATTGAATATATTCACTGATCATGTACTCTTCCTTGACAAATAAAAGGTGCATTCGGAAGTACTCAGACCCCTTCCCCCAAAAATGTATGCACCTTTGAAGGTCCCCAAGAATACAGTGGCCTCTATCATTCTTAAATGGAAGAAGTTTGGAACCACTAAGACTCTTCCTAGAGCTGTCCCCCCGGCCAAACTGAGCAATCGGGGGAGAGGGGCCTTGGTCGAGGGGGTGACCAAGAATCCAATGGTAACAGAGCTCCAGAGATCCTCTGTGGAGATGGGAGAACCTTCCAGAAGGACAACCATCTCTGCAGCACTCCACCATTCAGGCCTTTATGGTAGCATAGCAAGACAGAAGCCACTCCTCTGTAAAAGCACATGACAGCCCGCTTGGAGTTTGCCAAAAGGCACCGAAATGATTCTCAAAACATGAGAAACAAGATTATCTGGTCTGATGAAGTCTGAATGCCAAACCTCACGTCTGGAGGAAACCTGGTGCCATCCCCATGGTGAAGAATGGTGGTGACAGCATCATGCTGTGGGGATGTTTTTCAGCGGCAGAGCCTGGAAGGATCGAGGGTAAGATGAACCGCACAAAATACAAAGAGATCCTCAATGAAAACCTGCTCCAGAACGCTCAGGACCCGACTGGGGTGAAGCTTCACCTTCCAATAGGACAACAACACTAAGCACACAGCCAAGACAACACAGGAGTGGCTTTGGGACCGGTCTCTAAATATCATTAAGTGGCCCAGCCAGATCCTGGACTTGAACCCAATCGAACATCTATGGAGAGACCTGAAAACAGCTCTGCAGCGACGCTCCCCATCCAACCTGACAAGAGCTTAAGAGGATCTGCTGAGAAGAAACTGCCCAATACAGGTGTGCCAAGCTTGTAGCGTCATACCCAAGAAGACTCTAGGCTGTAATTACTGCCGACGGTGTTTCACCAAAGTACTGAGTAAAGGGTCTGAATACCTAAGTAAATGTGATCTTTCTGGGGGGGGGGGGTTTATACATTTGCGGAAAAAAAGTCTAAAACCTGTGTTTGCTTTGTCATTATGGGGTATTGTGTGTAGATTGACGAGGACTTTTTAAAAATCCATTATAGCAACATAGAGGATTATTAAAGTTTGTAACCAATATTGTGTTTCTGTTCTGAAGCTTTTCCAACCCAGAGTTGACGTGCTGATCAACAGCCCTGGGGTCTACCAGTGTCTCTACACCAAGACGGAGGACGGCTTCAAGATGCATTTCAGGGTCACCCACCTCCTCCTGGACCTCCTGAAGTGCTCTGCGCTAGCCACATGGTTGTGGTCTCCTCTAAACTATACAAGTATGGTGAGATCGACATTGATGACCTTATTGAGCGGCTCTACAACAAGGCCTTTGCCTATGGCCGAAGTAAGCAAGTTTTAGTGAAGTCATGGTGGGCATAACCACGTCTGTCTTTCACTCTTTCCAAATATTAGACACTGCCATGGTACTGCAGAGAACTGTGTCGTGGATGCTTGTGGCTATACATTGTGATTTATGTAGTCTTTATACAATTATTTTTCTCTGCTATGTTGTTACAAGTGAAAGGAGAATTTTGCTATGCTCTTAAGCTGAGCATGTGGATTTCATTCTGCTGACCAGGTGTCAAGTCACAATGGTGATTCCGCAACTACGGGCACTTCTATGTCCTCGGGTCAATTTTTGGGATTTTATAAAAAATGACCTTAGTTATCTTTGTTTTGGTCAGGGTGTGACGAGGGTGATATGTGTTCACCCTGTCTAGGGTTTTTGTATGTTTATGGGGTTCTCCCAGTCTAGGTGTTTTTATGTCTATAGTTGCCTAGATTGGTTCTCAACCAGAGGCAGCTGTTTATCGTTGTCTCTGATTGGGGACCATATTTAGCTAACCAAAATCCTTGGGTATTTCGTGGGTTATTGTTTATGTGTAGTTGCCCATATCTGCACTCTTTGTTCATAGCGTCTCGTTTGTGTTGTTGTTTTTGGTTAGTTTGTTTAAGTGTTCTTCGTGTTCTAATCACGTTGCGCTTTGGTCTCCTCTTTACGACAAACGTGACAGAATAACCCACCAAACTAGGACCAAGCAGCGTGAAAAGGAGGAACAGCGATTAGTGGGGAAATGAACCTGGGAGGAGGTATTAGATTGAGCAGGACCCTGGACACAGCCAGGAGAGTATTGCCGTCCTAAGGAGGAGTTAGAGGCAGCGAAAGCGGAACGGCGATACTACGAGGATAAATACAGCAGAATAGAGGAACAGCGACGATATGAAGGTACACGGCTAGCACGGAAGCCCGAGAGGCAGCCCCGTGATTTTTTGGGGGGAGGGGGCACACGAGGAGATTGGCTGAGTCAGGTAGGAGACCAATGATATTAGGCCTCTCTTGGCCATGATTACAGACACCTGTGTCTTTTGACACTATATAAACAAGTCATCCCGCAGTGTTTGTGATTATACCCTGATGAAGACAGCTTGGCTGTCGAAACGTTGATATTAAATTTTTGCATCTGAGCTCCTAGGAGTGTGCGGCTCTCTTTTATTTTCAGGAGACCTGAGCCACCTCCTCGTGCTTACTGGTCAGTCACCATGTAATGCGGTAGAGTGCACAGTGTCTCCAGTGCGCTATTCTAGCCCAGTGCACTCTATTCCAGCTCCTCGCATTTGCCAGGCTAGAATGGGCATCCAGCCAGGATATATTGAGCCAGCTCTATGTTCTGGATCTGCAATACGTCTCCACGGTCCAGTGTATCCTGTGTCTCCTCCCCGCACTCGCCCTGAGGTGCATGTCACCAGCCCAGTACCACCAGTGCCAAAACCACGCACCAGGCCTCCAGTGCGCCTCCAGGTTCCAGTACGCCCTGTTCCTCTTCCCCACACTCGCCCTGAGGTGCGTGTCACCAGCCCGGTCCCACCAGTGCCGGCACAACGCACCAGGATAACAGTGCGCCTTCCAGAGCGTCCGGCGACAGTACCCAGACCAGAGCGTCCGGCGACAGTACCCAGTCCAGAGCGTCCGGCGACAGTACCCAGTCCAGAGCGTCCGGTGACAGTACCCAGTCCAGAGCGTCCGGCGACGGGCCACAGTCTGGAACCTCAAACGACGGGCCACAGTCTGGAACCTCAAACGACGGGCCACAGTCTGGAACCTCAAACGACGGGCCACAGCCTGGAACCTCAAAAGATAGGCCACAGTCCGGAACCTCCAGCGACGGTCCCCAGCCCGGGGACTCCAGCGACGGGCCCCAGTCCGGGGACTCCAGCGACGGGCCCCAGCCCGGGGACTCCGGTGATGATCCATGCAGTGATGATCCCCAGAGACGGTCGCCAGTCCGGGGTCGCCAGCGATGATACGCAGTAATGAGCCTCCGGCGATGATCCACGGGTCAGTGCTACAAGGGCGGAGGGCTCAATGTAAAGAAGGGGGGGCAGCATCCAGAGCCGCCACCAAAGTTAGATGCCCACCCAAACCCTCCCATATAGGTTTAGGTTTGCGGCCGGGAGTCCGCACCTTTGTGTGGGGGGAGGGAGGGGGGGGTACTGTCACGCCATGATCTTAGTTATCTTTGTTTTCTTTATTATTTTGGTTAGGTCAGGGTGACGAGCGTAATATGTGTTTTTGGCCTGTCTAGGGTTTTTGTATGTTTATGGGGTTTTCACCAGTCTAGGTGTTTTTATGTCAATGGTTGCCTAGATTGGTTCTCAATCAGAGGCAGCTGTTTATCGTTGTCTCTGATTGGGGACCATATTTAGGTAGCCATATTCCTTGGTTATTTAGTGGGTTATTGTCTATGTGTAATTGCCTGTGTCTGCACTCGTTGTTCATAGTTTCTCGTTCGTTTTGGTTAGTTTGTTTAAGTGTTCGTGTTCTTCCTTCATTAAAAGAAGAATGTATTCTAATCACGCTGCGCTTTGGTCTCCTCTTTACGACGAACGTGACAATATTTGTATGTTAAGTTCACACTGGAATCACCCCATACTTTTTTAAACACCTCTCTATCAAGTATTTTAGCTACTTTTCAGATGCATTTTATACCTCAATTTCCCTATTTTGCCCTTGTCCCTGACCTAGACTTAAGCTTCTACTATGTTTTTCTATGAGAAATTAAATACACATTATATAATGTTATGTACTTACATAAAAGGTCAATTAAATAAAATCTCTATCAATATTTATTGTGAGTATGCCCTTTATATTGTTTTTTACACAAAGTATACCTGTACTTTGGGAGTGGTTTCATTTCCACCACTGAGGACACATTCCTCATTAATAAGGTTTTTTCAAGAGAATGTTCATTTAGTTACCATGGAAACACATTGTGACACTGAAGCACATGGCTGCAGCGGACAGTTGTTCCAGAAGTGATGTCCAGAAGTTGAAGAAAAATCGAGGTAAATATTGCTTCTGAAGAGAATATTTTAATTGTCAGTCATTTCCAAACAGGCTATAATTTCTTTAATTTGTGGTAGAACTTTTGAGAAAATTGTATATTTTATGTATTTAGTGTAAACAATATGCTAGCTGTAATACTAATCAAAGCATGCTAAGCAGTCTATCAATTTTCTCCAGAAACTGTAGAAGTGTCATTTCCATCAAACTTAAGTGTGATGGAAATGAAAGAAAGTGGTGGAAATGAGACAAATCCATGATCATATTCGTATTTACTTTACTTTTTTTTTTACCTTAAGTTTATTTAAACATGTTTTTTATTTTATTTTTTATTTTACCCCTTTTTCATGGTATCCAATTGTTGTAGTAGCTACTATCTTGTCTCATCGCTACAACTCCCGTACGGGCTCGGGAGAGACGAAGGTTGAAAGTCATGCGTCCTCCGATACACAACCCAACCAAGCCGCACTGCTTCTTAACACAGTGCGCATCCAACCCGGAAGCCAGCCGCACCAATGCGCCGGAGGAAACACTGTGCACCTGGCCACCTTGGCTAGCGCACATTGCGCCCAGCCCGCCACAGGAGTCGCTGGTGCGCGATGAGACAAGGACACCCCTATCGACCAAGCCCTCCCTAACCCGGGCGACGCTAGGCCTAACCCGGGCGACGCTAGACCTCTCGGTCGCGGCCGGTTACGACAGAGCTTGGGCGCGAACCCAGAGACTCTGATGGCACAGCTGGCGCTGCAGTACAGCGCCCTTAACCACTGCGCCACCCGGGAGGCCCATTTAAACATGTTTTAAATTAATTTAATCTAGAAAATGCCCAAGGTGAAAACAAACTAGTATTTGTCTTTATTTTTAGAAGATGCCACATAAAACAGCACAGAGGTCACAGACATATAGAAACAAAATAAAAAAAGTATCCTATATGATACGTGGAACATCTGCAAAAAGACAGAGAGAGATACTGGAAGAAAAAAGAGAAGGGAGAAGTGAAATCTATCTCTGAGCTTACAAAGCGAGAACAAAGAAGCAACAGAGGGGAACGGAAATAGAAGACAGATTTGAAAGAGAACAGTTGCAATGGAGACCTACCTATCAGGCAACACACCACCTCAGTCACCAGATGACTTGCAGCCAGAACATGAGGCTAACATATCTTCCCCTAATTTATCTGCCCCAGATGCACACCCTGATACACCTTCCTCATCGTCTGCTACAGCAATGAGAAGTCGAATACTTGCTGGAAGGAAAAAGGTTGGAAGAGGTCGCACAAAAGCATACAGAGATCTTAGTATGTCAAACTAGATAATTCTTTATGGAGAGCTGAAAAATACAAAAAAAGGATTGATCGACTGATGAACGAAATGGAGAGACTCCCCAAAGACAAAACAGCAAATTAAGCGAACTCCAAAGAACTTGAGGAGGTTTTTAATGTTTCAAAATGGCATCATTGCAGAGTTAAACAACCGTATAAAACAATGTGCAGTGCCAAGGACAAACAAGTGGCTTAAAAAATGCTCAGAGGCAACATCCTGAGAAAGTATGGCCTGGTCAGAGCCACAAACAGAGAATGTGGATTTTTAGCAAAAGGGCAATTGAAAACAGGCCATCAAGACTTCTATCCTCCAGGAAAAATCAGTGTAACAGAATTAGCACTGCCACAGAAGAGAAAATCACTAGATTATTTGAACTTGATGACAACAGTAGAGCAACAACAGGGAAAAAGGACACTAACGAGGAACAAGAAGAAAAAGCAGAAACGCTTCTTGAATGGCACAATTCATAAACTTTATCAGAAGTTAAAGAGGGAATATTCAGTAATTCAAATTTCCTACTGTGAATTCTGCAAAATACATTCTTTTTGGGTTGTCAAGCCAACAGTCCAGGATAGAGACACATGCCTCTGCAAAACCCACGCCAACCTCCAGTTCATGGCGGACAAACTACAGTATCACAAAGTGATCAGCTGCAGCAACATTAAGAAAGTTATTGAGTCTTTGTGCTGTGAGAACCTGAAGAAAGAGTGCAGGTATAGAGAGTTCTCCCTTTGCCAAGCAAAAGAGCTTAAAACATCTGACTTTGATGCTGGTGAGCAGACATGGTGGTTTGAGTGGGAAAACAAAGCCGAAGAGAGAGAGAAGAAAAACAAAGAGGGAAACATGGAGAAGTTCACTGTACATTTGACAGTAAAATAAAAGTTGTGGCACACTGCACATTCTATTGGAGGACTTCTCCAAAAGGATTGAAAGAGAAGTTGGGGAAACGCGTGTACAACATTCGACACCAATATTACAAACAGAGAACTAAAAGAGAATCTGGGGAAAGAGGAAATCATTGTGCATATTGACTTTGCAGAGAACTAAATGGCCAATGAGAGATGACATGATATGGTACAGACCACAGCATGTGTTTGGACTTGTTCCTGAGCCCCATAAGCATTAGATAAACTTGGAAACTCACTATACAGTACATAGAAAGAGGGCATAAAATCATACATTTAATAAAACATGTGTAGCTCTCAATTAACTCTTCCCTCTGTAGTCAAAGACAACACATTGTTCTCATGTTGAAAAGGTGCTTGTTCCAGTGTTTTGGGAATCTTACTTTGTCTTATAGTAATAAAATGTTTAACAATGGTTGTTGTTCAAAATGTTTGCAATAAGATTTTTTTTTTACATAGATGTCATTTCCACCACACCTTATCATTTCCACCACAACCCATATTTTTTAGGTAAATGAGTATATTGTATATAACATTTATTAGGTTTAGATATAGAAATCATACGGTTGTTATCTGGAAATATCTTATTTTTTCATGATAAATACATGTTTTCAGCTATCACCAAGGCAAGTTTATACATTCAGGCGTTGTGTTGAATTATTAACATTAGGAAAACCTTCAAAAATCACTTAAAATAATATGCAATACAAGTTCATGTACAAATGTATAAGAAATCCGTTATACATCAATTGTGTGATATTTCATTTTCAACTAAAATGGATGTTTAACGACGTGATGGAAATGACATTTGTCTATGGCTGTCTGGGAAAAAACGACAAAAATATATACATTCCTGAATAGTACGATCGCAGCCATTATCAGATATAGTTTAGAGACAAATCAAAGACAAGTACAATACTGGTAAAATGGTGTTGGAATAAGTTTTAATTTCTGAAAGTTTGCACGGCCAAAGTGCCCGAAGTTGCAGAATCACCCATTAACTGAAACATACCATCACCACTTGAAACATTATACTATATCATGCTGCAAAGGTTTCTATCAATGTTAACGAGAATTGTAGATAACTCTTGAATTAGAACTATCACTGTGATTATCAGTACATTTTGAGATAAGTGTTGGGATCAGCCTAATTCTTATGTACAAAACTATGAATAGTAAGCTAGTATGAACATACTTTAAATAGCCTAAGCACAATGGATCAGTCATGCCAAATTATCATGTTTAATAATTGTAATTCATGCCTCTTGATGAATGCAGGGTGATGCCACGTTTGTGATATGTAGCCTAATATTTCAATGATCAGTTTGAGTAGTTTTAAACCTGTGATGCACTGACTGGAGGTACATGATTTCTTTGCATATCATTGTTGATTTGCTGTCTCCATTTCAAACTGCTCTGTGCTTGATGGTAGTGATGGGCATGGCCAAATAACTTCCATAAAGCTTTGGTACAATGAAGCCTTTCCTCTCACTTTAGGTCAACCAACAATTACAACGTCTATGCATAAAATTCAAGCCTGTTGACCAATTGGTTCGCACACACAAATATGAGACAGAACAAAAAAAACGTGTTTATAAATCATTTATTTTAAATGCTTTTTTTTACAGCAGGCAGGGGTTGCATTCGTATGTAGCAACTTCAGTGTGTTCGTTTTCTGTTAGTATATAGTTATCCATTGACCTTTTTCGGAAATGGAAAAGTCTCAACCTTTCTCAGGGATGAGTTCATATTGGATTGTTTTTCTTTGCAGAATTACAATGGCCCATAATTATCTGTTTCATAATTGAATAATGCTTATGGACTGGCTTCATTTACAGACTCACTTTGGAGAGAAAAATGGTTCCTAAATCGATGTCATTTTAGAGGTCAGTTAGGCCCTAATCAGCCATGCTAGTTGTATTCAGTAAATTATAATGCATAGTAATTACTCAGGAATGTTTTCTCTTCATATTAACGGTAGATTAACCGCTTCTTTCCAAATGAAATGGTAGCAAGACCCCAGATTTATAATGCATTTCCCACCTGCAATTTCCATTAGGGGCATTTTCTGGATCATTTAGAGGGATCCCCGACAAGCCTGAAAACAACTCAGATCTAAGTGTATAGCGGAGTTTATCCGATCCATCTTTCTCGCCAAGAAAAGGAGGTCTCAAGGCATTTCTCATGGAAGCTGAAGCTTGTTTGTTTAACAAATAAAGAAAATGAAACTGATTTTGTAACGTAATGAGGCATACCGCATTGGTGCCAGATAAGTGGAGGTAATCTATCTATCACATAAGTGTTGCAATTCCTTATTGTGTGATTTACAGTTTATGCTTTATGTAAGCATTGATATTATTAAGCTACAGTCTTCATTTTAGTCACTTAATCCCACTGATATTGAATAACTACCATTGTTTCTGTCTCACTACATACATTTTTTTTATTCGGTCATGAATTTATGCTGGACGGGGCCCCTAAAATGAAAACAATGGTATCTACTATATTGCCTTAATCGCTTGTTGTACACAAAGTGAAAGCAGTTGGAAATCAGAGTGCCTGTCAGATTTGAGACTTCTGGGGGACAGGGTTTTATTGACCTAGACTAGTGTAACTGGTATGAGGGAGTCTGCTTTGACAATGCAGCTACAAACTTGTTCCCTTCCTTAGACAGGGCCTGTGGTTCTCAACCCGGGTGTTTTGTTTATTCCAGATATCCAGCTGGAAGGAGGATATAGGACAGTTTTGATGTTCTATAATGAAGTCACTAGCGTAGCACACACTGAACAAAAATCTGAAAGAAATTGATCAATAGAAAAATTCATTAGGCCCTAATCTATTGACTTCACATGACTAGGAATGCAGACATGCATATGTTGGTAAGATACCCCAGAAAATGTAGGGATGTGGATCAGAAAACCAGTCAGTATTTGGTGTGACCACCATTTGCCTCATGAAGTGCATAGTACAGGCTGTTGATTGTGGCCTGTGGAATGTTGTCCCACTCCTCAATGGCTGTGCGACATTGCTGGATATTAGCGGCAACTGGAACACGCTGTCGTATACGTAGTATTCCAAACATGCTCGATGGGTAAAAATTTGGTAAGTTTGCAGGCCATGGAAGAACTGGGCCATTTTCAGCTTCCAGGAATTGTGTACAGATCCTTGCAACATGGGGCAGTGCATTTTCAAACAACTACCTCTTTCCCTACTGTATTTATTTATTTTATTTTATTTATTTATTTTGCTCCTTTGCACCCCATTATTTTTATTTCTACTTTGCACATTCTTCCACTGCAAATCTACCATTCCAGTGTTTTACTTGCTATATTGTATTTACTTTGCCACCATGGCTTTTTTTTTGCCTTTCTCCCTTATCTCACCTCATTTTCTCACATCGTATATAGACTTGTCTCTACTGTATTATTGACTGTATGTTTGTTTTACTCCATGTGTAACTCTGTGTCGTTATATGTGTCGAACTGCTTTGCTTTATCTTGGCCAGGTCGCAATTGTAAATGAGAACTTGTTCTCAACTTGCCTACCTGGTTAAATAAAGGTGAAATAGAAAAGAAAAAAAAAAATTAATGCTGAAAACATTAGGTGATGTCGGCGGATTTGGCATGGCAATGGGCCTCAGGATCTCGACACGGTATCTCTGTGCATTCAAATTGCCATTGATATAATGCAATTTGTATTTGTTGTCCATAGCTTATGTGTTCCCATACCATAACCCTACCGACACCATGGGGTACTCTGTTCACAACATTGACATCAGTAAACCGCTCGCCCACACAACTCCATAAACGCTGTCTGCTATCTGCCTGGTACAGTTGAAACCGGGATTCATCAGTGAGGAGCACACTTCTCCAGCGTGACAGTGGCCATAGAAGGTGAGCATTTGCCCACTGAAGTCGGTTACGATGCTGAACTGCAGTCTGGTCAAGACCCTGGTGAGGACGTTGAGCACGCAGAGGAGCTAACCTGAGACGGTTTCTGAAATTGTTCGGTTGTGCAAACCCATAGTTTCATCAGCTGTCCGAGTGGCGGGTCTCAGACGATCCTGCAGGTGAAGAAGATGGATGTGGAGGTCCTGGGCTAGCGTGGTTAGACATGGTCTGCGGTTGTTATGCCAGTAGGATGTACTGTCAAATTCTCTAAAACGTGGTTGAGAAACATTAAATTCTTTGGCAACAGATCTGGTGGACATTCGGGCAGTCAGCATGCCAGTTTCCCTCCTCACTTCGACCCCACCCCGAATTGTTTTCTTTCCTGAACCAACACTTGTACCTGACTACCCCATTTCTAGCGGACTTTTCTAATAACTACTTTATTGAGGAAAGTCCTGTGCCTGTGATATGTGGTTGTCCCACCTAGCTATCTTAAGATGAATGGACTAACTGTAAGTCGCTCTGTATAAGAGTGTCTGCTAAATGGCTCAAATATAAATCAAAAATGTAACTGCACCCTCCCTCAACTTGAGATCTGTAGCATTGTGTTGTGTGACAAAACTGCACATTTTAGAGTGGCCTTTTATTGCCCCCAGCACAAGGTGAACCTGTGTAATGATCATGCTGTCATTCAGCTTATTGATATTCCACACATATGGAACATATTTTATTTCAGCTCAAGAAACATGGGACAAAGACATATACATACGTTACTGACCGGCTCGATTTGGTCTTTTGTAGCAACATTTGAAATTGTGTTATTTACATTGGATAAAAGTATGACTACTAGAAAATGCTATGTCATACACTACAGTTGAGTAACAGTGGGAAAGTAATTCTGCTTTGAAAGTTGATCAATTTGTAACCCCACTTTGAGAAAATGGCCCTTGAATGGTTTGATATACCTACTGGTGAGCTCTTTGTGTACACCCATTCACTTGTTTAAGCCTTAGCCCCACCCATCTCTTTAAGGATTCACATATGATGCCATGTGCTAAACAGAGTGAGTAAGGTAGTGTTCTAAGCAACCAAAGATTAAGACTAAAGGATTGATTATACTATATTATACCAATCGACATGTCACAGTGACATCAAGAACATTCTATTGTAGTCCAACATGGAACTTGTCCTTGTCTTTATGAAAAAGTATAAAAACAAAAAGGACAGGCTGCATGACATATCAAATGTTATTGGTCACATACACATATTTAGCAGATGTTATTGCGGGTGTAGCGAAATGCTTGTGTTTCTAGCTCCAACAGTGCAGTAGTATCTAACAATTCACAACAATACACACACATCTAAAAGTAAAATAATGGAATTCAGAAATATTAGATTGAGCAATGTCGAAGTGGCAGTGATTAAAATACAGTATATACATATGCATAAAGCAGTATTTAAACATTATTAAAGTGTCCAGTGATTCCAAGTCTATGTACAGTGGGGAGAACAAGTATTTTATACACTGCCGATTTTGCAGGTTTTCCTACTTACAAAGCATGCAGAGGTGTGTCATTTTTATCATAGGTACACTTCAACTGTGAGAGACAGAATCTAAGACAAAAATCCAGAAAATCACTTAAGTAATTAATTTGCATTATATTGCTTGACATAAGTATTTGATCACCAACCAGTAAGAATTCCAGCTCTCACAGACCTGTTAGTTTTTCTTTAATAATCCCTCCTGTTCTCCACTCATTACCTGTATTAACTGCACCTGTTTGAACTCGTTACCTGTATAGAAGACACTTGTCCACACACTCAATCAAACAGACTCCAACCTCTCCACAATGGCCAAGACCCGAGAGCTGTGTAAGGACATCAGGGATAAAATTGTAGATCTGCACAAGGCTGGGATGGGCTACAGGACAATAGGCAAGCAGCATGGTGAGAAGGCAACAACTGTTGGCGCAATTATTAGAAAATGGAAGAAGTTCAAGATGACGGTCAATCACCCTCGGTCTGGGGCTCCATGCAAGATCTCACCTCGTGGGGCATCAATGACCATGAGGATAGGTGAGGGATCAGCCCAGAACTACACGGCAGGACCTGGTCAATGACCTGAAGAGAGCTGGTTTGCCAGTTTGCCAATGACCATCTGGATGATCCAGAGGAGGAATGGGAGAAGGTAATGTGGTCTGATGAGACAAAAATATAGCTTTTTGGTCTAAACTCCACTCGCCGTGTTTGGAGGAAGAAGAAGGATGAGTACAACCCTAAGAACACCATCCCAAACGTGAAGCATGGAGGTGGAAACATTCTTTGGGGATGTTTTTCTGCAAAGGGGACAGGACGACTAAACCGTACTGAGGGGAGGATGGATGGGGCCATGTATCGCGAGATCTTGGCCAACAACCTCCTTCCCTCAGTAAGAGCATTGAAGATGGTTCGTGGATGGGTCTTCCAGCATGACAACGACCCGAAACACACAGCTTGGACAACTAAGGAGTGGCTCCGTAAGAAGCATCTCAAGGTCCTGGAGTGGCCTAGCCAGTCTCCAGACCTGAAACCAATAGAAAATATTTGGAGGGAGCTGAAAGTCCGTATTGCCCAATGACAGCCCCGAAACCTGAAGGATCTGGAGAAGGTCTGTATGGAGGAGTGGGCCAAAATCCCTGCTGCAGTGTGTGCAAACCTGGTCAAGAACTACAGGAAACGTATGATCTCTGTAATTGCTAACAAAGGTTTCTGTAACAAATATTAAGTTCTGCTTTTCTGATGTATCAAATACTTATGTCATGCAATAAAATACAAAACAATTACTTAAAAATCATACAATGTTTTTTTCTGGATTTTTGTTTTAGATTCCATCTCTCACACTTTGTAAGTAGGAAAACCTGCAAAATCGGCAGTGTATCAAATCCCCCCACTGTATATAGGGCAGCAGCCTCTAAGGTGAAGAGTAGTGTAACCGGTTGGAAGCCGGCTTGTGATGGCTATTTAACAGTCTGATGGCATTTGAGATAGAAGCTGTTTTTCCAGTCTCTCTGTCCCAGCTTTGATGCACCTATACGGACCTCGCCTTCTGAAAGATAGCGGGGTGAAAAGGCTGTGGCTTGGGTGGTTGATGTTATTGATGATATTTTAGGCCTTCCTGTGACATCGGGTGCTGTGGTTGCGGGCACTAATTGAAGTTTATTTCGTGCTTTATCCGGATAGCCGGAAAGTAGAGCATTGCAGTAGTCTAACCTAGAAGTAACAAAATAATGGATACATTTTTCTGCATCATTTTTGGACAGAAAGTTTCAAATTTTTGCAATGTTACGTGAATGGAAAAAAGCTGTCCTTGAAACAGTCTTGATATGTTTGTCAAAAGAGAGATCAGGGTCCAGAGTAATGCCGAGGTCCCTCACAGTTTTATTTGAGACGGCTGTACAACCATCCAGATTAATTGTCAGATTCAACAGAAGATATCTTTGTTTCTTGGGACCTAGAACAAGCATCTCTGTTTTGTACGAGTTTAAAAGTAGAACGTTTGCAGCCATCCACTTCCTTATGTCTGAAACACAGGCTTCTAGCTAGGGCAATTTTGGGGCTTCACCATGTTTCATTGAAATACACAGCTGTGTGTCATCCGCATAGCAGTGAAAGTTAACATTATGTTTTCGAATGACATCCCCAAGAGGTAAAATATATAGTGAAATCAATAGTGGTCCTAAAACGGAACCTTGAGGAACACCGAAATGCACAGTTGATTTGTCAGAGGACATTCACAGAGACAATCTGATATCTTTCCGACAGATATGATCTAAACCAGGCCAGAACTTGTCCGTGTAGACCAATTTGGGTTTCCAATCTCTCCAAAAGAATGTGGTGATCGATGGTGTCAAAAGCAGCACTAAGGTCTAGGAGCACAAGGACAGATGCAGAGCCTCGGTCTGATGCCATTAAAAGGTAATTTACCACCTTCACAAGTGCAGTCTCAGTGCTATGATGGGGTCTAAAACCAGACTGAAGCATTTCGTATACATTGTTTGTCTTCAGGAAGGCAGTGCGTTGTTGCGCAACAGCTTTTTCTAAACTTTTTGAGAGGAATGGAAGATTCGATATAGGACGATAGTTTTTTATATTTTCTGGGTCAAGGTTTGGCTTTTTCAAGAGAGGCTTTATTTCTGCCACTTTTAGTGAGTTTGGTACACATCCAGTGTATAGAGAGCCGTTTATTATGTTCAACATAGGAGGGCCAAGCACAGGAAGAAGCTCTTTCAGTAGGTTTGTTGGAATAGGGTCCAGTATGCAGCTTGAAGGTTTAGAGGTCATGATTATTTTCATCATTGTGTCAAGAGATATAGTACTAAAACACTTGAGTGTCTCTCTTGATCCTAGGTCCTGGCAGTTGTGCAGACTTAGGACAATTGGGCTTTGAAGGAACGCAGATTTAAAGAGGAGACTGTAATTTGCTTTCCCTCAAAGAAGTTAATGAATTTATTACTGCTGAAGTGAAAACCCTCCTCACTTGGGGAATGCTGCTTTTTCATTAGCTTTGCGACAGTATCCAAAATAGATTTTGGATTGTTCTTATTTTCCTCAATTAAGTTGGAAAAATGATCGAGCAGCAGTGAGGGCTCTTCGATACTGCATGGAACTGTCTTTCCAAGCTAGTCGGAAGACTTCCAGTTTGGTGTGGCACCATTTCCGTTCCAATTTTCTGGAAGCTTGCTTCAGAGCTCGGGTACTTTATGTATACCAGGGAGCTAGTTTCTTATGACAAATGTTTTTAGGGGTGCAACTGCATCTAGGTTATTCCGCAATGTTAAATTGAGTTCCTCAGTTAGGTGGTTAAATTATTTGTGTCCTCTGATGTCCTTGGGTAGGCAGAGGGAGTATAGAAAGGCATCAAGGAATCTTTAGGTTGTCTGAGAATTTATAGCAAGACTTTTGATGCCCCTTGGTTGGGGTCTGAGCAGGTTATTTGTTGCAATTGCAAACGTAACAAAATGGTGGTCCGATAGTCCAGGATTATGAGGAAAAACATTAAGATCCACAACATTTATTCCATGTGACAAAACTAGGTCCAGAGTATGACTGTGACAGTGAGTAGGTCCAGAGACATGTTGGACAAAACCCACTGAATCGATGATGGCTCCGAAAGCCTTTTGGAGTGGGTCTGTGGACTTTTCCATGTCAATATTAAAGTCACCAAAAATTTGAATATTATCTGGTATGACTACAAGGTCCGATAGGAATACAGGGAACTCAATGAGGAACGCTGTATATGGTCCAGGAGGCCTGTATACAGTAGCTATAAAAAGTGATTGAGTAGGCTTCATAGATTTCATGACTAGAAGCTCAAAAGACGAAAAAGTCCCGTGTAGATCTTTGAGGACCGTTGTGGTATCGGCTTGAGGGGGAATATGCACAGCTGTGACTATAACCGAAGAGAATTTTCTTTTGAGGTAGTACGGTCGGCATTTGATTGTGATGTATTCTAGGTCGGGTAAACAAAAAGGAGTTTATGTATGTTATCACAATCACACCATGAGTAGTTATTCATAAAACATACACACCCGCCAGTTCTTTATTCCTGTCTGCGCGATGTACTGAGAACGCAGCTGGCTGTATGGACAGGGACAGTATATCCCGAGAGAGCCATGTTTCCATGAAACAGAGTATGTTGATTAAAAAAAACGGACAGCAACTGGTCGAATGGTATGGCCAAACGATAAACAAACAACAGCTTCAGTGAACGTGCCAAGAAAATCCACAGATGCCGTCGCTGTATCGACGTACGATTTGAAACACAGTTAATTTTTCTCACTGTTTTTAAAGGCAAGTCTAAGGAAAACATGCAGCCATCTTTTTACGTACGTCTTTTGCAACATTATTCAATGATACAGTGGCTATTCACACGTGAAATGTGTCGATTTTCCTAAGTATGAGAGACAAGCATTGCCTAAATCAAGCTGATAACTTGGGATGTACTCAGGAAAAACACACATGGAGCTGGAAGAGGTGATATAGCGAAGTTACACAACATTGGCACTGTGCGTCAGCATGTGGGTGCTTGATATATCTAAGCATGCAATCAGTAGTGCAGAATGAACGCACTCTGCAATTCTCTGCCCACTAATTGCAGTTGCAAATAAGTGTAGTGAACCTTCTACCAATGTAGTTTTCTCCTTCTCAATTATTAACTTATACTAATTTTTACCCAAAGGACACAGCAAATACTTGTCATATACAGCCACATTTACTGACAGTGTAGACAAGTAAATCTGAATTTCTTGAGATTCAAAAAGGTGTTCCTCAGAGTTCAATTTTGGGTCCATTATTGTTCACTTTGTATATTAATGACACTGTTAATACTTGTAACATTCATCTCTGTGCAGATGACAGTTTTGTATTCCTGTGCCACCTCAGTGCAGCAGGCCATTCGTGAAATTCAGCATGACTTTGATTCAGTTCAGAAATCACTTACAGGCCTTACATTATTGTTAAATACAAGTAAAACCAAGCTCATGCCATTCTCTAGGTCACTAAATGTTGACCCTGAGGACCTGCATATTTGCGCTATAAGTGGAGCCCTAATTGAGCTTGTTTCTCAATATAAGTACCTGGGTGTCTGGATTGATGACAAGTTGTCCTTCGTAACAAATGTAAAAATATCTGACTTAGAAGCTAAGAACAATGACAGTTTTTTATACCGAAATAAATCATGCCTTTGTTCAAACAACGCTACTCCCTGTATTGGATTTTGGTGATATTGTTTACATGCAGTCTACCATTCAGCAATACGTTTTATCACAGGGGACAATTTTAGGACTCATGACTGTAGTCTGTATAACAATGTGGGATGGACCTCTCTGTCTGTAAGACAAGCTGCATTCTCTTTTATTTATTTAGAAAGCAATCTTACAGAAACTCCCTCTACTGTATATGTAACATCATTAATTAAGAATAAGAATCATAAGTTACCAAACCCGTTCACAGGAATGGATAACACTATAGATCCCTCCAGTCTCCACAGATTTGGGAAAATCTGTTTTGCCCCTAATTTGTGCTGAATTATATTGTTTTACTCATTGTGCATGTTTTAATATTCTGTTTTTATTGTAATGTGTACAAAGCTCAACGTGAATAAAGGTTAAATAAAGAAATAAACATGTTTCTACATTGCTGCTTAATTAAGGGACCAAGCGAACGTCAATGAGGGGGTATGTAGAGACCTCTATTGGAAAATGTAATGAAGGAAAAACCAAACAGCATTTTACAAGAAACATTCATCACCAACTCATTAGGGACACATGCTTCAATTGTTTTTCGAATTTTAACCCTGGAGGGTTATTTTTGGGTGACTTACAAAATGGTAAAGGACTCTTGGAAGGTAAATTAGTGTTCCAAGCCCTCATTGGAGAATCTACACCAATACCCAATGACCTCCAACACAAACACTGCCACGATGCAAAGAAAGAACAAAATTATCAAAAGAGGGTCAAGGGGTCGAGGCTGCAGAAATGATTTTGGTTTTTGATAGTAAGACCTCAAAATGGTGACGACCATGCAAACACACAGGCTATAAAATGTAAAACCGAATGCCTATTATTGAGAAACTGTTAACACATTTATTAAAAATGTTCGATAGACCTAGGTTTTTCAAGGCTGACATACAGACCCGGATTGAATGACATGTTGGATTAAATCAGGTTGATTAACTAAGATAGTTAATGTATCACTTCTTGCAACTCTCAAACCCGGATCCGGGAGCGTAATCATCGCCTCAAACTAATTAGCATAACGCAGCGGACATACATCTTCCTATTCATGAAAATCACAAATGAAATATACTGAGACACAGCTTAGCCTTTTGTTAAACACACTGTCATCTCAGATTTTCTAAATATGCTTTACAGCCAACGCTAAACAAGCATTTGTGTAAGTTTATCATGGCATAATGCTATGCTAGGCTCTGCTAGCAGCAGGCAACATTTTCACAAAAAATAAGAAAAGCAATCAAATTAAATCATTTACCTTTTGAAGAACTTCGGATGTTTTCACTCAGGAGACTCCCAGTTAGATAGCAAATGTTCCTTTTTCCCAAAAAGATTATTTTTGTAGGCGAAATAGCTCCCGTTTGTTCTTCACGTTTGGCTGAGAAATCGACCGGAAAATGTGGTCACTACAACCCCGAACATTTTTCCAAATTAGCTCCATAATATCGACAGAAACATGGCAAACGTTGTTTAGAATCGATCCTCAAGGTGTTTTTCACATATCTCTTCGATAATATATCCGTCGGGACAATTGGTTTCTCATTAGAAGCGATTGGAATAATGGCTACCGCAGTACTTTACGCAAGATTTTCTGCGTGAGCCATCATGTGACCACTTGCTCAATGTGGTCCCTTACGGCTATTCTTCAACATAAATGCGTAAAAATACTTCACAATGCTGTCGACACCTTGGGGAATACGTAGAAAGAGTAAGCTCATTCGTAGCCCATTCACAGACATATAAGGAGTCATTGGCATGAAGCACTTTCAAAAAATGCGGCACTTCCTGATTGGATTTTTATCTGGGTTTTGCTTGTAACATCAGTTCTGTTGCACTCACAGACAATATCTTTGCAGTTTTGGAAACGTCAGTGTTTTCTATCCAAAGCTGTCAATTATATGCATAGTCGAGCATCTTGTCGTGACAAAATATCCCGTTTAAAACGGGAACGTTTTTTATCCAAAAAATGAAAATACTGCCCCCTAGTCGCAAAAGGTTAAATCTACTAAAAGCAACTAGACATGGCTTGAGAATGTTATTTACAGGCTAAACATCACATACAGTGGCCTGCGGAAATATTCACCCCCCTTGGCAATTTTCCTATTTTGTTGCCTTACAACCTGGAATTAAAATATATTTTTTTGGGAGGGGGTTGTGTCATTTGATTTACACAACATGCCTACCATTTTGAAGATGCAAAACATTTTTTATTGTGAAACAAGCAAGAAATAAGACAAAAAAACTTGAGCGTGCATAACTATTCACCCCCCCAAAGTCAATACTTTATAGAGACACCTTTTGCAGAAATTACAGCTGCAAGTCTCTTGGGGTATGTCTCTATAAGTTTGGCATATCTAGCCAATGGGATTTTTGCCCATTCTTCAAGGCAAAACTGCTCCAGCTCCTTCGAGTTAGTTGGGTTCTGCTGGTGTACAGCAATCTTTGTCGTATACCACAGATTCTCAATTGGATTGAGGTGTGGGCTTTGACTAGGCCATTCCAAGACATTTAAATGTTTCCCCTTAAACCACTCGTGTGTTGCTTTAGCAGTATGCTTGCGATCATTGTCCTATTGGAAGGTGAACCTCCGTCCGAGTCTCAAATCTCTGGAAGACTGAAACAGGTTTCCCTCAAGAATTTCCCTGTATTTAGCTCCATCCTTCATTCCTTCAATTCTGACCAGTCTCCCAGTCCCTGCTGATGAAAAACATCCCCAAAAATGATGCTGCCACCACCATGCTTTACTCTGGGGATGACATTCTCGGGGTGATGAGAGGTGTTGGGTTTGCGCTAGAAAGTGTTTATCTTGACAGCCAAAAAGCTCACTTTTAGTCTCATCTGACCAGAGGACCTTCTTCCATATGTTTGGGGAGTCTCCCACATGCCTTTTGGCAAACACTTTAAGCAATTGCTTTTTTCTGGCCACTCTTCTGTAAAGCCCAGCTCTGTGGAGTGTACGGCTTAAAGTGGCCCTATAGACAGATACTCCAATCTCCGCTGTGGAGCTTTGCAGCTCCTTCAGGGTATCTTTGGTCTCTTTGTTGCCTTTCTGTTTAATGCCCTCATTTCCTGGTCTGTGAGTTTTGGTGGGTGGCCCTCTCTTGGCAGGTTTGTGGTGCCATATTCTTTCCATTTTTTAATAATGGATTTAATGGTGCTCAGTGGGATGTTCAAAGTTTCTGATATTTTTTTATAACCCAACCCTGATCTGTACTTCTCCACGACTTTGTCCCTGACCTGTTTGGAGAGCTCCTTGGTCTTCATTGTGCCGCTTGCTTGGAGGTTCCCCTTACTTAGTGGTGGTGCAGACTCTGGGCCGTTCGGAACAAGTGTATATATACTGAGATCATGTGACAGATCATGTGACACTTAGATTGCACACAGGTGGACTTTATTAAACTAATTATGTGACTTCGGAAGGTAATTGGTTGCACCAGATCTTATTTTGGGGCTTCATAGCAAAGGGGGTGAATACATGTGTACCCCCACATTTCTCCATTTTCAAAATGTATTTTTGAATTTGAATTTTTTGAAACAAGTAATTTTTTAAATTTCACTTAACCAAATTGGACTATTTTGTGTATGTCCACTACATGAAATCCAAATAAAAATCAAATTAATTTACAGATTGTAATCCAACAAAATAGGAAAAAGGGGGATGTTATCTTTGTTTTCTTAATTATGTTGGTTAGGTCAGGGTGTGACAAGGTTGGTTGGTTTAGTTTTTGTATTGTCTTGGTGATTCACCCTGTCTAGGGGTTTTGTATATCTATGGGGTTTAGTATGTCTAGGTATATGTAGGTCTATGGTGGCCTGAATTGGTTCCCAGCTGTTTATCGTTGTCTCTGATTGGGGATCCTATTTAGGTTGCCATTTGCCATTTTGGTTTTGTGGGTTATTGTCTATGTGTAGTTGCCTGTCAGTACGTGTGGCTTATAGCGTCACGTTTAGTGGTCTTCGTGTAAATAAAGAAGAATGTACTCTAATCACGCTGCGCCTTGGTCACCTCGTTATGACGAAAGTGACAGGATGAATACTTTTGCAAGGCACTGTACATGTTCAAAGAGCTTTTGTCCCTTCAAAGAGCGAGGTCCCATAACATATTCATCTTATAATTGGGTATTTATTGCTTGTGCTCAACAATACATTTATACTGGATAGTCCATAATCAACAGTCCGCATTTTAGTCAGCAAATGCAAACATAGCTTCATTTTGCCCAGGGACCTCGTTCTACGCATGAAATTCAGATCCTTTCCATTGCCTTCCTGTAGTGCTGTAATTATTGTGACATGCAGGGTCAAAGTAGCTAATGACATGCTATTTGAGGCACTCGGTCTGGCAATAATAACTGCCAAGGGACCTACATTTGAGCTATTGCCTCTTACACGAAGCAGGCCCCTTCATCAAAACATTTGATGCTAGACATGATTGTTTCAGATATGAGTGCAGTCTGCAACCTAGTCCTTATGAGGGGTGATGAAAATATGAATGGAATGTGTGGACTGTAATGACTGCTTATTGTTGCAAACAATTGCATTTCACAACAATCACTATAAAGAGAAACATGATAGCCTTAAATATTGAGCAGCATTGCCAGAGGGCAGAGGTATGTTTGTGACAGTAGATAAACATAGTAAAAAACACACAATATACAGTATATAAAACAGAACAACCCTGATATCCCACATTTCAATCTAATCTGGTAAAGGTTGCTATGATTAGATGATAAATGAGATCATGTAATATCAAAGTTACAGGTCTAAGCCCCTACAACACATTGGGAGACCCCGCTGGAAGCTTCTCTTCAGTGGTCGAAGACGCTGGTCAGACCTTCAGAGACGGCCTTAAGAGGGTACAAATAACTTTTCCATGTAGCCGAGTTAACACCAGTAGCAACATGTTTTATCTTTTCCCGTAAGTACAGTCTGTTGGTGCCTGCATTGTGTCAACTCTTTCACCAAAATGTGCTATAGTAACTACTTGCACAGTTAATAGACCAAGCGTCCTGGGCCCGGTTTACCAATAGCGGTGGAATTTAAGATTATGAGCAATGTTCCCTCTAAACTGCGCAATACTCCCCAGACTGCTGCACAGCTCCATCGGGACAGCTCTGCAAAATAAATATTGTTTCAGCCCACAGAGAGACCACTCAACTTTCTAGTTTTCCCTGTTAGTGTTAACTATCAACGTTTACCTTGGCAATTGTGATCGAATCAACGCAATGCTACCCACTTCCAATGCAACATACAGAAACAAAACAAACTATGCAAGATATTTAGTTGTAGGATCGGAGTAGGACTCTACTGCATTGACATGCATGACTCAGCCCATACTCTACACAGTCCTCCAGCATAACCAATCAGAGCTACAGTAGGCCTATATGCAAATAGACAATTTCCATATATGGATCTGTGCCATTTTCATTGATCTGGACTGTGTTTACAGCTGTGATCTTGAGTAGATGTGTTTGTTTTGAGATCAAAGCGAGAGCTGCATGTAGCCACATGTGCACATTTTTTTCATATCCTTAGTTAGAGTTATTAACCCAATTATAGATCATTTGTAGTCAGCAATATGGGAGGGATTGATTCCAACAAGAGCAAAAAACATGTACATTTCTAGATGTCTTTGAAAAGTGAGTGAGGTAAAGAGCGTTTTTTGTGATAATAATTTTTTACCACCTTTTTTTGGGGCAGCAGGTAGCCTAGTGGTTAGAGTGTTGGTCCAATAACCAAAAGGTTGCTGTATCAAATCCCTGAGCTGACAAGGTAAATATCTGTTGTTCTGTACCTGGGAGGTGCTTTGTCCCTGGGAGTTGCTGCGCACAGGGTGACCAGAGGATGGGTTTTCAGGTGTACCATCTGTGGCTGCAGAGGTCACACTGCTGTTCGGTGCTGTGTTGGCTCCTCTAGGGTTTGAGGCAGCAGGCAGGGCACTCTGGCATCACCCCAGGTGAGAAGGCACCATTCTCACCCAGAGCCCTCTGTTGCACACATGTTTTTGTTTGTTACTTTTCCCGAGTTTTCCCCGTATTCCCAGCATAAGGCGCGCATCGATTCAGGCGCAGCTGGGAATTATCATTGACAGATCATTTGCCCAAATTTTAGGGATTCCAATTGTTCCCGTGGATGTGCCCTTCCCCATTCACGCCTTAGATAGTCGACCATTAGGGTCAGCGTTGATTAGAGAGATCACCGCTCCGTTGGGTGTCGCAGGGGGGTCATACGGAGAGAATTAGTCTCTTTATTATTGACTCTCCTGCGTTTCCCATGGTTCTGGGGCTACCCTGGTTAGCTTGTCATAATCCCACTATTTCCTGGCCACAGAGGGCTCAGGTAGGTGTTTAGGGGTTTCCATTGGTGCTACAACGGTGGAGAGTCCAGACTAGGTCTCCACCGTGCGCATCCCCCCTGAATATGCTGATTTGGCTCTCGCCTTCTGCAAAAAGAAGGCGACTCAATTACCACCTCATCGACGGGGCGATTATGCGATAGATCTCCTGGTAGGCGCTACACTTCCCAGGAGTCACATGTATCCCATCTGACAGGCAGAGACGGAGGCTATGGAATACATTTGTCTCCGAATCCCTGCATCAGGGGTACATTCGGTCCTCCACTTCACCCGCCTCCTCGAGTGTCTTTTTTGTGAAAAAGAAGGAGGGAGGTCTGCGCCCGTGTATTGACTATCGGGGTCTGAATCAGATCACTGTGAGGTATAGTTTCCTGCTACCGCTCATAGCCACAGCGATAGAGTCAATTCACGGGGCGTGCTTCTTCATCAAACTAAATCTCAAGAGCCCTTACAACCTGGTGCGTATCTGGAAGGGAGATGAGTGGAAGGCAGCTTTCAGTACCACCTCTGGGCACTATGAGTACCTCGTCATGCCATACGGGTTGATGAATGCTCCATCAGTCTTCCAAGCCTTTGTAGACAAGAT
This sequence comes from Oncorhynchus nerka, assembly GCF_034236695.1. Classification (NCBI taxonomy): domain Eukaryota; kingdom Metazoa; phylum Chordata; class Actinopteri; order Salmoniformes; family Salmonidae; genus Oncorhynchus; species Oncorhynchus nerka. The sequence continues at coordinate 41,972,727 of NC_088407.1, forward strand.
TTTCAGGGACCTGCACGGGCAGGGTGTAGTGATGTATATTGATGACATTCTGAAATACTCCACTACACGCGCCGAGCATGTGTCCTTGGTGCGCAAGGTGCTTGGTCGACTGTTGGAGCATGACCTGTATGCCAAGGCTGAGAAATGCCTGTTCTTTCAACAGTCCGTCTCCTTCCTAGGGTATCGCATTTCCATCTCAGGGGTAGAGATGGAGAGTGACTGCATTGCAGCCGACTCCCACCACAGTAAA